>NW_027040667.1:0-600000 GCF_037179485.1 Ochlerotatus camptorhynchus | reverse complement strand
TAGAAACTTTAACAAAATGAAAAAAGTATCTTAGCATCAAGATCAACCTTCAATTCAACTCAAAGGCTAAGACCTCACTAAAACGTAGGCTTGTGCTTCTTCGACGAATGAATTGAAACGATACCTGATGAAAACACTTACGAAAGGGATTGTTCGGACTTCACAAATGGACCGATTGAGCCTTACCAACGAACTAACTTTATTTAACAATTCATTTTCCTTATATAGCTAATCTTAAACCTAAAAAGTTTAACAGGTAAAATCTAATGGGTGATCTAGTCCTTCGTATAATGTGTCGTAGGTAAATTCCTTGCTATCTTTTTCTATGGCACATTTCCATCTTCTGGGGTTTTTCCAACAATCTTTATTTACGACACATTTCCTTCTTCTAAGCAGGTAATCACTTCATTCTTTAAAAGTTACCAGGTAATGCGCATAGAGAAATATTTATTGCTTGCGCTTTTGTTGCCTGCGCCTAGCTGGTGATATGTTTATTATTTTTATTTCAAAGAGAGGTGAAAACAATAATCATTATTTTGAATAGAACTAATTAATTCGTCGCGTTCCCAACAGCCACAGTGTCCAGAAACCCAATATAAGTTTACTGAGTTCTATTTGCACAGCTGTCGCAACAAGATAATACATTCCCAAACAATCTTTGATGTACATTTGTAAGCATGAACCGCTTTTAGTGCTGCTTGATTGTCAGAAAAAATACAGATATTTGCACATCTATATTTTCTCCTTAGGCAAACACTTACACATTCAAGTATGGCCACGATTTCCGCTTGAAACACTGTTGGACAATGTCCCATCGCTACTGAAATATTTGTCCCAGGGCCAAAGATTTCTGCACCTGCTTGTGTTCCAATTTTTGAGCCATCTGTGAAAAATATGATTGAGCCTTGACGAACGCTAGGACCACCGACTTCCCAATCCGAACGCAACAAGCGTTGAAGGGAGCGTCATAATTTTCCTCTGGTTTCATCCAGTCTCCATTCATACTCATCACTGGTCCTCTTTGGAAGTATTGTAAAATGCTTAGGTGATCAACCAGGTCACCAGGCATGACTTTTTTAGACCTTTTGAGCCTTAGAGCACTTCTTTCCGCTTCTAGTTGCACGTATTCATGCATGGGCAGTACTTTGAGAATTGCATCTAACCAAAGACATCCATATCAAGAAGACTGGCAACTTTGCCAGAATCCAAGCGACAGATACAATAGCGCTGCGCTTGAGTGAAGGTGGAAGCAACGCATAAAAAATGAGCAAATACACAAACCCTTCTTCTGAGGATGTAATCTTTGCTATCAAATTCGTTCGAAGCATTTACCTTTGAGCGGCAGTTGCCAGTCTTCTTGATTTGTTGTCTTCGATCTAACGCTTTTGATGGGGTGCTGCGCATCGCACCCGTTATAGCAATACATGCTAGACGTTGTAGTTTTGCCAGCTTCCTCTGTGCGGTAGCCTCTTTCGTTTTTGGCCACCACACTAACGAAGCATAAGTTACTTTTGGACGGATTACTGATGTGTAAATCCACATTGTCATTGTTGGTTTCAAACCCCATTTTCTACCAACAGTTTTGGAGCATAACCACAGGGCACTGGTTGCTTTGTTAACCACAGAATCAAGCTGAGCATTCCAATTCAACTTGGCATCCAATATAACTCCTAGGTATTTGACCTGTTCACTAAGATGGATCTGTTCTCCTCCAAGCTTGAACTCCTTTAGGTTGAACTTCCTCTTTCTAGTAAAAGGAACGATTACTACTTTTGACGGGATTAATGTTTAGGCCGTCCTTAATACACCAAGATTGGGTACTCCCGTTTTTTTTATGGAATGTAGTTTAATCTTAAACTCGCCTTATAAATCTTAGTTAGAGACGGAATGAACATTGCTTCACCGTTTTGAAGTAGTGCCGGGAATATGCCATCCACACCCGCAGATTTAAAAGGCCTGAAAAGATCTCACAGCATTCTCCACTCTGGCAATTGTGAAAATTTCATCAGCTATATCTGGTATGGTGTTTTTTGTTCTCAGTGACACTGGCGAGGTCTCTATAGAACACGTTTCACCAACAGAATCAGAATTCTCTGATTCCACACACAATACCGAAGCTGGAAAATGTGTTTCCATCATTAAATTTAAAGTTTCAGAGGGAGATTTGGTAAAACCTCCGTCATGACATTTAAGATTACCAAGTTCAATCGTATGGTCTTTCGCAAGAGTTTTCTGTAATCTCGCGACTATAGGAGTACTGTTTATGTTTTCACACATTTGAATACAAGTCCGCCTCTTAGATTTCCGTATTTCATTATTATATTCAGATAGGGGTTTCTTATATTGAGTCCAATCCAATGAAGTGATTTTCGCCTTATTGAACATTTTACGTGAAACTTTCCAAAGGCTTTCCAATTTCAAATTCCACCACGGCACATCCCTGTTAGAAAACGATCGTTTGATAGGACAGCTACTGTTGTAGGAATGTATAATACTTTCGTTTACCTTTTCAGAAAATGATTCCAATTGTTGGATAGAATCAATCTTTACGTCGTTTGTAAATATATCTGAATCTAAGCAACTGTGCATATTGATCCCAGTTTGTTTTCCTAGGATCTCTAAATGCAGAAGCTGGTAAATCACTTCCACCCCATTCACACATAATGTGTTAATGATAAAAAAAGTGAGATTTCATCTGACACACGTCAATTTCGAATCTTCTCAGAAAGTGCAGTGTTGCAAAATGTCAAGTCTAAAACTTCCTGTCTAATGGCATTTGAAAAAGGAGGGTCATTTCCTTTGTTGCATATGTCTATATTATAAGATGAGAGAAATTCCAAAAGGCACTCACCTCGACTGTTGATGTCCGTCCGTACTACCCCACACGGTATGATGCGCATTTGCATCACAGCCAATGATGAACGACTTGTTATATTCTCTGCAATATTGGACTAATGAGGCGATCTCAGGAGGAGGTACCTCAGGGGCATCACCAGGAAAATAAGCCGAAGCAACTACAATCTCGATTTTTCCCTTGACTGCGACGATGTCCCGTTTGATGAATTCTGTAATAGGGTAACATTTCAATGTTTTATTAATTTGTTCGTATTCTTTCTAAAACAACCACACTAACCACAAACACCGATTTACTTTGCTCTTTCGTTCACAGTGAGGGTGGTTTTTTCAAGGCACACTTGCACTTCCCAAAGGAATATCCCTTGAGGCCGCCGCGCATGAAGTTCGTCACAGAGATCTGGCACCCGAACATCGAACGCAACGGCGATGTCTGTATCAGCATTCTGCACGAACCTGGCGATGACAAGTGGGGCTACGAGAAGGCCTCCGAACGCTGGCTGCCGGTGCACACCGTGGAAACGATTCTGATATCGGTGATCTCGATGCTGGCCGATCCCAACGACGAATCGCCAGCGAATGTCGATGCGGCCAAGGAGTGGCGAGAGGCGTATCCAGAATTCAAGCGGAAAGTGGCGCGATGTGTTCGGAAGAGTCAAGAGGATTGTTAGTAGGATTTTTAAAAAATGTCTTATATTTATTAATTAATTAATAATATTACTATAATAATGAAGGAAAGGAAAGGAACGAATAACGATGATTGATGATGCTAAATGATGATCGATTGATTGCAGACAATGTCGATAATTGGTTTTCTTTCCTCAAAAATCATTTTAAAAAAAACATGCACTGTGCAGCTTTCGATTTACTGAAATCAATATCGAGGAACCTTTAAGGACATTGCAATAAAACTTCAGTTCTTTTGACGTAGTTTCCAAAATTGTAATTTACAATTTAAATTTTCATTTTCCCCCACTCATTACGTTTCATGTATCGTTTCCAATTCATTCGATCAGGCGAGCTAAACTTTATGTAAACCCTTTTTTGTAGTAATAATTGCCCAATGCAAATGCTTCGCATTTTTGATTTAGTGATAATTTTTATTTCAGTTCTAATTTGCTGAAAATAAAACAAAAAAGGCAACCTTTTACACACTTCATTGTTTCTATTTATATGCAAACACGCGACACAATCATCCCCGCATATCGGTTGAGAAATATTCCAGAACAGTCAAAAAAACAGCTGATTTGTTATCATTTACGATTTAGAAAACAATACGAAGCATATGAGACGAGCGGATGACGAGTTGGGCAACGAACTGAACGAAGAACAGTCAACAGGTGGTACCAGACATCGGGAGAAAAATCGATTTCCTCTCTTCTTTTCGACTGCTGCTACTGACGCGAAGCACTGAGAGATGGAATATTGACAAGCCCAAAGGTCATGCTTGCTGAAGAGTAAACACTCAGGAAATCAATCACACATTTGTCCTGTTGAAAATTACGTGCTTATATAGATGTAAAGTGCCCGCTAAATTATTACAAAAAAAAAAGAGAGGAGTGAGTGATTAAATGACAAACAGTGGCAACTCTGCCAAAATAAACCGGAAAATAAACCATTTGTGACTGCTCATTATACTTGACTTCAGCTATTCAGAATAGAAGGAAAACTACTGTAATGAGATTGATACTAAGTATAAGTTAAACTAATTTCCCTTAAAAAAAGAACACATTTAGTGCTTCGTTCTGTATTTTTAGGAAGATAAAAACAAAGCTTTTTAAATTTACGTTGAAAATCTGAAACTTTTGTGTGATACTTCTGTTTCCTAATGATTATGAAAGAGAAAATACAAATTCAAAACAGAAAGATTGCCGCCCACGGCTGGCCATCTGGCTGACAATGTAAATAGTGCAGTTTCAACAGACAGGCAGAAAAGAAACGTGTAACCAAACCAAACCGACTAAAGTAACTTCTAACGCATCCTTCTCCGGATCTATGGTTAAGAGTAATCCTGCTAAACAAAATAATAAATACCTACCTACCTACCTTACACACTAACAAATAAAAGAACTCATCCAAGTCAACAAGTTACACCACCACCACAAATGCAACACTTATTCTTCTCCTAAAACGAATACAAGTAACAAAATATTGAGTTAAGTTCGCTAGAATAAAGCAAGACAATTAACAAGTAACCAGCATTTCATTTAACATACCACAAGCATCTCATCTCCCATTTCGCTATTTCCGGGTTCTCTGCAGATTTGAACCGAAACCGCATGGTAGGTCCTAAAATCTCGATGTAGGTACCTACTGCAGAAGTGTTGGGTGATGATGCTTTCGCAAAAGATTCCGACGATTGACTGAATTGAATGGTCGGATTGATTGATCTGAAGCAACGATACACATTTAAACAATAAAGCATACGCAAACAACACACACGTACATCACATACATACGCATTAGGTACGTATAGGCGCATAACGGACAGTAATAGATTGATACCCTGAACATGTTTGGCGTAACAATTTTATTTGAAAATCCGAATGCCCGGGTTTGGTGGAGAACGGCTACTTTACTGGAGGGAAAAACCCACACCTGCAAACCTCATCATTTTCAGTACAAACAGATAACATTGAATCCTACAGATTTACATAAACATAGTCCTAAATACACAACACGATATTACTTATAACAGAATCAATCTTAATCTAAATACACAGAGCACAGAAACTGATTAACGGATCATTAGCACCATAGTTTGTGCGAGAGGCCGGGACGTTTAAAAAATAATGAGAACGTAAATTTACTCTTATATTAACGTTCAACAGCGGTAGAAGTGAGCCGCAACCAATGTTCGATTGTAGGAGATGAAGACAGCCCTAGAGACGCCACGGCGAGCAGTAAGTAATTGTAATTGTAGTTTCATCATGGTCTCAATACAATTCATACCGTTGCTGTAAAATGGATCCCATACTACGGAGCAGCACTTTAATGTAGAGCGGACTAGCGAACAATAGAGCGTTTTCAAACAATAAAAGTCTCTGAAGTTTAGAGATGAACTAGCCTATGGCTAAACATTTCTTAAATAAAGATAAAAAAAGTCTGGAGTCTTTGGCGAAACGAAATATGAAACCAAGTTGAGTAGAGGTCTTAGCGGAAACAGAAGCCACATGGTCCTTGAATGTAAGTGTATTTACAGATTTGAATTATTCTCAAAAGTTGTAGCTAATCATAAAACTTACAAAAGCTTCATGCATCATTTTATTTACTTTACTCTGTTGATGAAACAAGTTAAAGACAAATTAATGCATGAAATGAGTGAAAATGATTTTCTATGCCTGGAAGCATGACGCCTCTCAAGTAACAATTCAGTAACCATTTAGAATCCACTCTGATTTATGATGGTTTTATAATGGCAATGAACAATCCATTTAGTTTAAATATAGCATTTTAAAATGTACAACATTCCTGCTTAGTAATTCAGCTTTTTGCTGTTTAAAAAACCTTTTATAGTAATGCAAGAGAGTCAAAAACTGTCTTGTTTTAAAAATAAATTTAAAACAGTTTTCAATCCCTCCTTAAAACTGTTCTGTAATTAAACCATAAACGTCATTAGCAATTGTTTATTAATGTCATGATAAAATACTTTATGAACGTGTTCTATCATTATAAAAGCAACCATAAAACAATTAGGTTTTTGCATTAGAGAAAAAAGCATTTATTGCTGCTCTTTAGCCTTTTTAAAGTGCATCATTAACTCCCCAATTACTTTGTTTACAAATTGAGCTTGGTTCCTCATAGTTAATAAATGCCAAATTTATGACAAGGAAATCTCGAAGGATAGACGAAGTAGGATGAAAAAATCAAGTCAATTTCAAATAAATTTACTTCTTTAGAAGAACCAGCACACCACCAACGACTGACCATCTGTCGGAGAAGAGTAAAGTGAGCGGGGCCCTCGAACTCATAAAACATTGTCTAAAGTTAAAAAAACATACCAGCCTTCTCCAGATCTTGCGATGACAATCGAAATAACAACCGACAGCAAACCACTGAAACTGTCAGTTAGTGGACAGTAGTTGGTTTCCGATGCAAAGCAGCGATTTTATTCGGCGAAAGACTCTTCGAAAACCGTACATCTCTGCATCATTGGATGGTGCACTTCTGTAACCATCCGGAAGAAGGGGATCTTTTACGGGAACGATTGCGCTTCCAGCTGTTCGAAATGCGAAATAATGTTGTAAAACAGTATCGCAAACTATCTGAGTACCCGAGCAAAGCTGAACATCAAATTGAAATCAAAATTTGCTGTTATGATGTAACTTATTTTGAATACTCCAGTTGATCTCATTTTGGTTGACTTAACGGTTAACACAGCAAAAATGAGAGCAAAATGTTACACTGTTGAAGCAAATGGAAAACTAATCCTGCTTTCAATGAAATCAATTTGATTACTGATTTTGCATTCATAATGTTTAACTGAATACGGGCCTAGAGTAAATGGTTACCATTCATGTTTCTCAAGCTGAATGACTTAGGCTCCAATCTCACCGCGGGCAAGTCACGAATGACCTGAAATGTGTTAAACAAATCAGATAAACGATAATCATTAGTTCAACGACAGATGAATTTCAATTAAATTTTAAACAAGACGTAAACAGCAGAACTTCAAGTTAAGTTGCTTTCATTTAAAACGTCTTGACTGCATAATGAAAGCACAATATGATATCAGACTTATGTCGCAACATTTGAAATCAAAATGAGTTTTCATTATGATAGGAACTGCACACTTTAATATCGATTTGCTTTCATTTTGTTAACCGACTTTGCTCGGGTAACTACTCCCAATCCATCGGGGGAAAATCGCCTGGAAGAATCCTGGATCTCACAGCGCAACCACAGACAAACAGACGTAACTCTTCATTGTGTATCTTCGTTCACGCATTTAACGGTTGATTTGAATATTATCAGTTTCGCGAACTACTCGCCGCAGCGCTGGCATCGGGTCACTTTGACGTTTCTATACATTCTATAGAACTTTTATGCAATATTGTTTGCAAGTTAGCGAGCAAGCTTGTTTTCCGCGAGAAGCCCGAGAGATGTCGCTACTGAGGTCCTATGTATTGAGATACTATGTTTTCAAGAACAACTTTTTCAAAGAGTTACGTCTGGTTGTCTGTGGCGCAACTATCGAAAGATAAACAAACTTTGACGTTTAACTTTTTGCAGGCAACTTTGCCTCCATAAATGCTGCCATAAATCTGAACGGGTTAGGATCAAGCAAAATGGCTTTAGATAAATACAATTCAGCCTGCAAGTTTTCTTCATAAAAGCCAATTTATATCAAGAACAACATGTGAAAGGGGCATACAAGCTTTTTGTAAACAAACCTTCTTATGCCCTTTTCTCGCCACCCATATGACACCAACGCAAACCATTATCATCATCGGGTAGGGGAATCTTTACCCTTCCCGATGATGTTGTTAGTGTGCGTGAGCAACTCTCGGTTGGTGAGAAAAGGGCCTACAAAGGTTTGTTTACAAAAAGCTTGTATGCCCTTTTCATGTGTGGCTCTTGATATACCTTTTTTTTCCTATGTTGGGGACATAATACCACCGCGACCATTACTTTGATCTATTGTGGTGTATCCTCTTTTTATTTATGCCATACACACTTAATGTAGCTCGGTAAAATCTCCAACAGCCGATTACCTCGGCATTTAATTTTGCTGATATCTCTGCAAAACATCTGTTTGTTAGCTGATATCTCAGCAAAATGTTATTTGTTAGCTGAGTCTCGGCAATTGTGTTACTGAATCTCAGCAAAATAAATTGCAGAACTGCTCGGCTGTTGGAATCTCGGCGAAAAAATTTAAGTGTGTAACGTAGCGGTAAGCCACTATTGTTTGAGTAACTACCACTACTGTTGTAAGCAATCATCCCAAGCAGGTAATACATTCCTTATGAAATTTATTACCTGATTGGGAGCAGCAGCCCAGATTTCCCAAGGTCTCATCAGACCCTTATCAAGATATCTGCATCGTTTATGAAATAGTGCAACACAGTCACACAGCAAATGTTCAGAGCTTTCACTCTTTAAGTTACATGAAGTTTACCAATGATTTTCAGGTGATATTTACAAGGACAGTGTCCTGTTATCAAACCAGTGTATGTACTCAAATCTTTTTTTGAAAGATTAAGTAACTTTTGTGTATGAAAAGCGTTCGGCTTTATAAAACGTTTAGATTGCCGAGAATTGATATACCTTAGTAATTTGTTAAGGAATTCTTGAAAGCAAAACAACTTTTTCACAAATGACACATGAAAATCAACTTTTATGCCACCGCCATGTTACAATTAGTTTGCTTGTTTTTTACAATCTTCGATTTTCAATCAATATTTCCTTAGATATAACTTAGTAAATATTTTGGTAAATTTAGCAATGAGCAAACATTTAAATGCGAAAATAATAAAAAAAAAATCTCGGCCAAGCTCGATCTGAAGAAATCGACGTTTTACGAGGGTGGGCTTAATTTTTTCGAAGTTTTCACGTACATTTCACATAAAATTTGATATGGCACCTAAAACTAGGCCACTTAATGAGAACTATTGTAATAAATTTGGATATTCAACATGATTTTTATACTATCAGTTTCTATTTTAATTATTTTGATAAGATCGGCTTCATAAATCCTTTTCTATCTTGATTGTTGCTTTCCTAGTGGATCCAGCATGTGGCTAGGGGAAATGGCTCGGAAAGGGTTTTTATTGTTGCTAAATAGCTTTTATTGTAGCTTTAAAATGGTTCTCAATGCGTTCGTCATACAACTTTTTGTAGTAAATCAATCTTGACGAGCTTTCAGAATACACCCTTTAGAACCTTCTCCAGGGTGGGCCAACTAGACATATTCTAGTCTTAATGAGGTTTTGGTGGATGCATTAATGACAAAATAGCCTTGACCAGGGTTTTATGAATGTTGTTTTATAGTTGCTTTGTAGTATTTCATAAAACTTAAAATGTTACTTGGGCTAAGTCTTTGATTGTAGACTCTCGGCTTAATATTTGCTCCTGACTGTATGCATAGCAGATTGGTGATTTTCTCCTATAGAGAACGTTATAATGGCACATTAAGGCTGTGTTCCATTTGGTGAATTTTCCACGGGGGCAACAATCAAGAATTTCGTCGAATCAATGTGATGAATATAGGGTTAGCATGTCTAGCATCAGGCTACTCTTTCTAGCATTCAGCACTGTGATACAAGTGTGAAAGTGTCATACATCGCACATTTTTACTTACCGTTGTCAGTTTGCCCAAAAGTGTCAGTTTGCCCAAAAAAATGTCAAAATCATGTGAACTCCGGTGCATTTACATGTCTGTGGTGCATCTATCTATATGTGGTTGATAGGGATAGAGTCCTTCTAGATATTTAAATTTAAATTAAACAGATGGGAAATTTAATATGAACCTACTATTTAACTGCATGCATGCTTGGGATGCACAGTTGTACACACCAACTGCTCATTTGTTAATAACTTTTCACTCAGTTGTTGAAATTTTGTTTTCTTCAAGGTAATTGATAGATTAGGATCTTAGTTACCTGTAGACATGCAAAAAGTAGGTCAATCTTAACATTTGAATCATCACCAATGAATGTTTGCACATGGAATCCGAGATGTGCAGCGAGCATTTCTCACTTCATTTTTGCAAGGCAAAATCAAATATAGTTTATTACTAGAATTAAAATCTCCTTTTTTACGTATATATAACAAGCTTAAACTCTATTCTATCAACTGCTTCAAACAGCACTATGTTTCGTCAACTCTTTGCAAAGTTATTAGCAAATGAGCAGTTCGTGAGCAAAACTGTGTATGCCAAGCATGACTGCAGGGGGTTGAACATGCGTTTTAAACTCGGGTTTAAACCATCATGAAAATGGAATGTTGATCATTATGATCCTACATACATTTTTCATCAATGAAAGATATTGTTTTTGATTTCTTGAGAAGCGTATATATTATATATATTTACATCGTCGGCGTGTTAAAAATCAGAATCATCCGCGGCGGTGGCGCACAGGTCTACTCTCAAAAATATATTCGTTCCACAATCTGACGCAAATTTCACCATAACATTACCTTCCGTCTAGACAACTTTACCTGAATAAATCGGCTAAGAATTTCGAGAAACCAAGGGGGCTTCAAGTGTCCCCAGGGATCAAGTGTGTTCAGTCTCCCTTGTAGTTTGAAATCATCGACATAACACAGCTTCAGCCAACGGATAGGTACATAAGTGGAAGTCATTCAAATACAGTAACAATATGAACGGTCCCAATGGACTAACTTGAGGAACACCAGAAGGAACAGCAGACGGTTGAAATATATGACCTTCTATCTTCACTGACATAGGGTTAACTACCCCATTTTCGGCGTATTAAGCATAACCCACACTTAGTCTTTCTTAATCTAGCGCAGTTTAGCACCAAACGGAATGTTATTATTACTGATGGCTTCCAAATTTATTTACCTTTCTGTACGTACCGTAAGATTTGATAAAGAGAAACCAATAGTTGAGATATTGTCAAAAGTCTAACACTGCTTCTTGACGCCAAACTCGGCCTACGGATTCTAAAATCGGCCTAACGCATTGAAACGCAAATGAATTCACTTCGGCCTATCGGATGAAGATAAAAATTGATTCGGTCGGAACTCTTCTTTTGTTTTTGTGAATAATGGGTGCAAACCTTCATATAACGCGTTCTCATTGATTTCGTTCGGTAGCTTATTAACTTAAGTAATGTACCAAACTCATAATTGACTTGTTAACTCTGAAATCATGGAATTATTTTGTGTTTTCTGCACGATAGGCCCAAAATCGGCGATTAGGCCGAAGTAGTTCTCTACCCTATGTCGACCGGTGAGGTATGAATCAGGCTTGCAATTCAGTGCCAACATTTCAAAGGGGCGTAATTGCATTTGTAAACAATGGCTTTAGTAGTCGATTTCTCGCGAATGAAAGCTCACTCATGAAAATGAATGACACCAGCACGCAGAGGGATGTTTCCTGTACGAGCTAGTATTTGTAATTTAGAGGGGTGGGCTTTTATTTGCGAGAAATCGACGACTAAAGCCATTGTTTACAAAAGCAATTACGCCCATTTGAAATGTTGGCACTGAATTGCTCAATCAAGCAATTGGGTTATTTGAGGGTATTGAGGTAAATGCATATCCGTAATCTGCATTAAAAATGGATTTCAAACCCAAAATTTCATCCATTTTGGTACACTGGAAGTATTTTAAATAAGTACGATTAAATTTGCAAAAATCACCTTATTAGCGCCCCTCGGTATCACTTTGCATGGGTGCGAGCTGTCAGTTTGTTGGTTTAGTGTCAAACAGTGAAGCGCTTATTTAAAGCAAAATCTTGATTTGAAAGTCGAGATGAAAGTGTGTGGGTTCGAAAAAAATATCGCTGTGCTCAGAAAATGAAGCTCTTTCAGGTGATGTATACAAAACGAAACATTTTTCAAAATTAAAGAACCCAATTGTAACCAAATAGTGAGAAAATCACGAACGAGTTCTCATTTTAGCTCTGTGACAGGCGCCAATTTATGCGATGTTGAGAGGATTTAAACGAAGGCAAAAAATTAATATTTTTCAAGCAAAATATCTTGAAAATTTACCAAAGTTCGTTACTCGACGAAAAGTACGTTTGATTGTGCTGCATTTCCAGGGCTGTTATAACAGGCGCGGATTTCGCGAATTTGTCGCGGATTTGAACTTTTAGTCGCGAAAATCGCGGAAATATTAAATTATGTCGCGAAAATCGCGAAGGGACTGATGTGCTTTCACAAAAAATGTGGAATTCATTGTAACCTTTCCGTCCCGGATTATTTTACTGTCATCCATTTTGCTGTTCATTTGGCTCTTAATTTTTTACCGGTTCAAACCAAATACCCTGCAAATAATCCAAAAAACTATTTCAATTCCATAAGTAACACCGGATTTACACGGAAATTCCTTGGGGTCTATCCAATGTGAGACATTTTCATATTTTTATTTATTCTCAATATGAACATAGCATTTTTCGTTTTCAAATCATAAACGAATCGTATATATGCGAGTAATTACCATGTATACTGGATATTCGAGGTTCTTCAAATCGTCCTGGAGTTCAGTTGATTTGTTCTACTATATCAACCAAGACTGCAATAATGTCTGTAGTATCGAAATACTTACTCGCTTATTCGTCTTTGTATGGAGGAAAATTATTTCATTTTCAGAGGAAATTTTTATAAACAAACTGAGGTGCTCCTATGGGCAATCCGCTTTCTCCATTTTTATGTGAATTGTTCATGGCTAACCTAGAAAATACTCTGCACGATAGGAATTTGTTGCCCAAGTGTTGGTATAGGTACGTGGATGACATTTTTGGCATTGTCAAAAGGAAAGATTTATCAAAAACTTTGGAGGCCATAAGCAACGTTCACAAGGACATAAAATTTACTCACGAAGAAGAGAGAGACGGCAAACTCCCCTTCTTAGATCTTCTCATCATCAGGGAAACGTCTTCCTTCAATTTCGAAATCTATAGGAAACCAACAAATACAAAGACAGTAATACAATAGAGGTAACTCTAAGACTAGTAGGTCCCGAAGAAACGTGCTCAACTTTTTGGCTCAGCTCTGGTACTCTCTTCGGTCCCAAGCTAATGGATTCACCCCTCGAAACATAGGAAAAGCCACTAACCCCTCATTTTATCTGTCAAACTTTCATAGCGACTCAAAACAAACATTGTGTAGTAGTAGAATTTCGACAAGAATGGGGTACGTTAATCGTTTGCTTGGGACCAATAGGCTAGTCAAGTAGTGAGCCAATTTAAAATAGTTAGTTTCGTATTGATTGTTGGTAATACTAAGCACTTAAAACTATTCCCATGAACAAAAAATGGCCGCTTTTCACCACATGGTTCGCAGGATGCAAACTCTTCCTCTTAGCGATACAGGCAAATCAAAGGAAATAGCTCACATTTCTGAAATCGCTAGACTTAATGGGTATCAAGAAAAAACAATTCAAGCAGTAATCGAAAAAATAACAACGGATCATTTTTGGCGTATTTCGACAATTCTTACACCAGTAGCTGAGGGTTTAGAACGGGTAGCAGTGAATTTCGACAAAAACATTATCAAACCATTGATTTCGAACTTTAGAAGTTTTGGCCTAGATTTAGTATTCAGAAACAGGACAAATCAGATGAAGTCACTGTTAGGATCAACAAAAGATCCAATCTTAGGGAAAGCCGGAGTCTACAAAATCTCTTGTCCAGATTGCAATAAAATCTACATTAGTCAGACGAAAAGGACTTTGGAAACAAGGTTTAAGGAACACATCGCAGAGGTAAAAAAGCTAACAAAGAGATGGATAAAGGACTTCATGATGAATTTAAATCCAAGGTTGCAGAACATATATTTACACAGGGGCACAATTTGACAAAGGATAACATTAATATCCTGCGGAGTGTATCTTCGCTTTGGAAACTAGACGTAGCAGAAAGTTTAGAAATATTTAAACATAATCCATCAACATTACTTAATAGAGATCAAGGAAACGGATACTCGAGACTCTTTAGCATGCTACCTAAAACCACACGTAGTAGCATGCATCTACCTGTTGGAGACTAAATTTAGGTACCTGGTTAGGTAAATTGTGACATGGCAGTGGACACCTGTTGATTTTTAATACTTATTGATTAGTATTAAGATGGATTCTCCAGCGGTGTTGAGTGGCACTGATGAAGTCTGCAAGTAGTAGGCGAATTACGCGTATCTGTTAAAATATAAGCAATTATAACGGAATTTAAAGGAAATCAACCAACACACTCAAAGCTCTTCCTAAAGGGATTCCGTTAAGAGGTTCGACAAATTAAGAAGATCGAAATATGTCCAAACATGTGTCTATGTGGATCGTGCCCGACCTTTTGCTACGTATACAAGATGTTATAGGTTCTGAAATCATTCTGGAGATCAGATTATTTTAAATTCAATATCTTTAGTATCGAAATATGTTCAAACAAATTTGCAGTGTATATGTGTATCATGCCAATCTATTTCCGTTTATGCCAAATGTTCTAGGATTTCCAAATCGATATTTCGATACTACCAATATTATCCCAGTCTTTGATGATCTAGTAAAACAAATCATCTGAACTGCAAGACGATTTGGAGAACCTAGATCGTCTGGTATAAGTGGAAATAATTAAACATTATCCATATAGACACTATGAATCTGTTTGGACATATTTCAATACCACAGACTTTATCTCAGTCATGGTTGATCTAGTAGAATAAATCATCTGAACTCCAGAACGATTTGGAGAACTTAAAACATCTCAATCCTAATCTTAATCCACATAGACACTGTGCATCTGTCTGGAAATATTTCGATACTAAAGACATTGTTCCAATTTCGGTTGTTCTAGTAGATCACATTATCTGGACTCCAGGACGGTTTGAAGAACCTTGAACATCTGGATTACTTGGAAATAGATCATGCATGGTCCAAATAGATTCTTTGAATCTGATTGGACATTTTTAGATACTACAGACATGCAGTCTTGGTTGATCTAGTAGAACAAATCGGACGATTTGGAAAACCTATAATTTCCGGTATACATAGTAATAAGCAAGGTTGCAAAGACTCATTTCAGCTAAAATAATGTTTTTCGGAATAATAAAACCAAAGGATGGTATGATGGCATGTTTTACTTGTAACTTACAAGAAGAGGTTACAAAGTATGCGTTTGAAACATAAAACCTGTAAATTTTGCTTTCTATGAGTCACAATCAGCGATTTGCTGATCGCTGAGTGAGTGAGCGAGTGAGTTTGTGAAAAATCGCTGATTGTGACTCTCATGAAGTGAAATAAACAGGTTTAATATGTCAAACACATTCTTTGCAACCTCTTCTTGTATCCTACCAATTCAAAATTTGATCATGGCATCTAATTATTTCATAATTTAGAAAAACATTGTTTTAGCTGAAATGAGTCTTTGCAACCTTGGTAATAAGTCGTGCATGATCTACAACGTAAAATATATACGATTCGGTTATGATTTGACAACAAAAAGTGCTAGGTTCATATTAGAAAAAAAAATATCATGAAAATGTCTCACCATTGGACAGATTCCAAGGAATATCCGTGTAAATACAGAACCGCGACGTGACCAACAAGTGAGACTTATGAAACTCTGGTAATTTCTCGATTATGTGCAGGTATTTGGTTTGAATCGGAAAAAAATTGAGAAAACTAGAGCGAAATTAACATTTATGACAGCAAAATACGTCAGATGCGCAAAGGTTAATTTTCAAGAAAATTTGCATTTCAATTGAAACTGCATTTAAAAAAAAATACTGTTTCATCAAATCTAGACCGGTATTATTCAATAGAATCTCATAATGTAAGGGTGTTCACTATTTACTCGGAATTTAAACTATACATAATTAACTGAAGATGATACAATGTTATTTTAAATACTCCTTTAGCTCAGTCGGTAAAGGCGCAGCTACAAAGCATGTCCATGCTGGAGGCGACTGAGTTCGTTTCCCGTCCGGTCTATTATTTTGTTGCGGGTTGGAAAAATTTTCGTCTTCCTTGGGCATAGGATGGTACCGGCACAGAAAGCTTTCAATTAAAATGTGAAAGTACTTCAAATAACACTAAGTTGAGAGCAGGCAAAAATCTAATATTCTATTACCAATAAGCTTGAAATGCCATGTAGTAGTAGTGGTTAGTGGTCAGTATCGCTTTTCCCAAAACCCTTTAAAAGTGGATATTAATCTTCTTGATCATAATCAAGGTGATGTTAATTGAAACATTTTGAGATCCATCAGTTGTATTGGTCACTCTATGGTAGGTTCCGGATACCCTCAGGGACGCGGCTAGAACTTGAATTATTTCAAAACCGGTAATACGACGCATCAAGCAGCATCAGCATCCAATGACTAATAATTAACTAGCTTCTCATGTTGATACCAAATGGATAGCGTATTATCTACCGGTGGAAACTAACGATTGGCTCACTACTTGACTAACCTATTGGTCCCAAGCAAATCGATTAACGTACTCCATTCTTGTCGAAATTCTAGTACTACACTATGTTTGTTTTGATTCCGTATGAAAGTTTGACAGATAAAATAAGGGGTTCGAGGATTTCCCTATGTTTCGAGGGGCGCATCGATTAGCTTGGGACCGAAGATAGTACCAGAGCTAAGCCAAAAAGTTGAGCACGTTTCTTCGGGACCTACTAGCTCGCCTACTAGTCTTAGAGTTACCTTTATGATATTATCACCACAAACGAAGTGACTTTGGTGACGAAGCTGCTATTGCAATTTTTCAGTGTACCACATGGCAACACTACTACCAACAATCAATACGAAACTAACGATTTTAAATTGGCTCACCACTTTAGTAGCCTATTGGTCCCAATCAAACGATTAACGTACCCTATTCTAGTTGAAATTCTATTACTACACTATGTTTGTTTTGATTCGCTATGAAAGTTTGACAGATAACATCAGGGGTGTGTGGATTCATGCAGAACATGCAGGGGTGAGTGAAATAGCTTGGGGCTGCTTGGGACCGTTGTTCTGGTACTGAGTGAGCCAAAAATAATAATGATTTTCTTCGGGACCCAGTGGTCTTAGAGTTACCTCTATGCTACTACTGGATTGTACTAGCATTTTCATCTAATGTACTAGAATGTTTTGGTTCTATCTCTTTCACTCTACTCAAAACTGAAATGCATAAAAAATGACAAAATGATACACTCTTTGCACACTGTCAAAGATCATTGCACACAAAATCAACTTTGTTTGAATCAAAACAAAAATACTAGCCCATCTGGTGGCTGATGGCACAAGCTTCTAAAAAAAATCTATTACAGCGAACCAAACAATTTTAATTGATTTCTTCACCAGTTAGTCGTCTGTCACTTCGTTTGTGTTATCACCAAAACGGATTTTTATTCGAAAAAGAAATACGAACGCGATGATACATAAATGGACATGGTTTGTTATTTTGTACATATAGCTCCAAGCCAGGAGTGAGCCAATTATGTATGAAGACGAAGCCAAACGATGCTTGAACACATGTTTCGGATTTACATTTCTGCATCAATGTGTCAAGTGTGTCAAATTATCAATCTTTTTTTCCTTGATTTGTTTTCCGTCGATCTTGTTTTCCGTGCTGAGCACCAATGCTACCGACGCCAGGGAGGCAGCTCCCACACCTGGACCCTACCTATCGACCCATCAACTCATGAATCGGGGACCAACGCCAACGGTCCTACTTCCCATCCGAAGGAAGGCTTGATCAGAGTAGTGCAGCAGTGAGTACAGTGCCAATTATAAACCCTCGCATACACGCCACATATATGTGAAAACCCACATCCACACGCCACAGAAAAGGGCACAATAAATGTATTAGAAAATGTGAATGTTCCTGTATTTCTTACTTTTTCCGCATAGCCCCTCCGAATACCCAGTAACATGCCGGCCCTGCAAAACAGTTCAGGGGTCTCATGCTACTGAGCTCGTTACCCGGGAGTGTTTAGTCACATAGTCACAACAATTTAAAACAGTATGACAAGTCACAACAATTTAAAACAGTTTGACATGCATGTAAATGAAAAATGATTAAAACGAATCACGAAAAACAGTCAACAATCTCAGTACGAGTAAAGTGTCGTAACTGCGAAAATAATTTCAGGTCAGAAGTCTACTAATGGACAAATTGCGCAATATTATCTGCCATCAATTCAAACATGTAGCATATAGATATCAAGATAAACTTGTGCAAGCGTTTGATAAGTGCTTCGAATGGAACTTAAAGGACTTTAAATTTGAATTGTTATGTCTATCATACGTTTGAGAAGCTATTCCAAACTTAACGTAAATTTAGATCAAAGGTTTGTTTTAAAAACAAACAAAAACCAAACGAAAACGTTGGGAACATCCTCTTCTAGTCAAACTAGCTAACACAGGAAGACATAGGAGAACTGTCACTTGTCACGCAAACAAAAAGAAATTTATAACGAGATTTCATTGGAGTGGCATCAATCTTCCCCTAAACTCCTCTATACAATCAAGTTGAGTGGAGACGCACGGTTATCTACTGTGCAGGCATTTCACATTTTGATTTTCATATCTTTTTGATCGGGTATTATATAAACACCGCATGGGTACCTACACGGTCGATCCGACCAGCTCAAAATTGAGTCGAGTCGAATCAATTTCGTAAAAAGTGGATTTACTCAAAACTGAGTTGAATTTTACGGGCTTTTCCAGGAAAAACTTCTTGAATAGGAGTTAAATCGATAGAGGTTTCACTCAGTCTACTTCTAGACTGGGTCAAATTTTCATGGATTTTTCTCATATTCGAAAATTGAGATGAACTAGTCTAATGATCCGGATGAATCCATGTTTTTACTTGATTTTTTGACAGTTTTTGTACTGTAACCGAAAAAATAAAACAAAAGTAATCCTCAAATATTATTGCTGATTTGGAAAAGGTGATGAATTTCCTGTAAGACTTGACAAAGAATTTATTAGCTCAAAATGATTTAGTGATCGACTATGTTGCGTGGATTTCCTCAAAAGTGGGTTGAATTTTCCAGGTTTTTCAAGGAAAAACCTCTAGAATATGCAAAAAATCGATAGAGGTTTCACTCAGTTTATTAGAATACTCCTAGACTGAGTAAAATTTTAATGTATTTCCTCATATTCGAGCAGTTTTCCTGGTTTTCCTCGGCTTTTGCCCGGAAAATTTACTTCACGGTTGAGTAAATCCACTTTTGACGAAATTGAGTTCATTCGACCGTGTACACCACAAGCAAAAACACGAAGCTTTCCAAAAACTTTCATGTTGCTTTGTTCGGTTCGTCGATCGGCAGGCTGAAGAAGTTTATGCTTTACTCCAAATCTCTCTCTCTTCTTCACGTTTCTCTCTCACAGAACACAAAGCTCACCTTTCTCTCACTCTCTGAAATCAACAATCGTGTTTTAGTTGATGGGTTGCCTACCATGCGTTCGCTTCAGTATTGGTGTTGGGGGTTGAAAAATATGTTTACGTTTCTCGCGCAGATGAATGGTGCCATCCGTCGTCATCGCCGCTCGTCGGGTTGTGTGGAGATCGATGATGCTACCGATATTACTGCCCACATTATTTGCCAGCGGTTTTGTTTTGATCTGACGTGCTGTGCCACCACCAACACAGCGTAACCCTTTGTTGCTATGGTAGTGTCGTTGTGCTTGTTGTTGAAAAGTAAGGGCACATGTTTTGGAAATATTTGTTATGAGGGTATCTACTAAATTTATGTTATATATTCTTCTTCTTCTTTGGCTATTACGTCCCAACTGGAACTCTCAACTTAGTATTATTCTAGAACTTCCACACACAGTGGTTAATTAAGAGCTTTCTAAGCTTGTGCCACTTTTGCATTAGTATACCAATATTGTGTGGCAAGTACAATAACACTTTATGCCCAGGGAAGTGGAAAATCTTCCAAACCGAAATACAGTAATGACCCAATTTTGTCAGCCCCTCCGTGCATCAGAATATTTTCTTACAATAATTTTACATAATAATAATTCCAAATATTTCTGATTCATTTTCAAGATGGATGTTTAAGGTATATTTCGGTGCAATAAGACCACTGAAAAAGCGCATGTGTTTCGAAAAGATTTTCAAAACTGGCCTGGCAGAATCGAGCTATTACTGTATTCTTAAAATGGACCGGAAATGGAATCCAGCCATCTACAGAATATTCTTTATGTGCCTTAACCAACTAACGTTAATATTTAATAATATATTATTCTTGGGATCTCCCTAGTCTGTAAAGGCGACGAGTTCCGTACATTTAGTTTCTAAAGTTTTCCTACTCTGTCCTAGATATATTTGGTTAGGGGCCATGCATATATCTACCACAGAAAAAGCATTATTTTTCATTCCCCCTCCCCCTCTCTAGACAAGCGTGGACAAAAGCACGACCGCTACCCCCTCCCTTGATTGTCCACGTGGACTATTGTTTTGTTTTTGTAAAGTACTCAAATTTCGCAAATTTTTTTGTAACGCTTCATCATTGAATATAAACTTAAAATCTCTTTGTTGTACTTCACGATTCGTGGTCCATTTATTTGTAATCATTCAGTATAATCACGATATACGTTCTTCAAAATATTAATTTTAGATGTGTCCACTTTCTTCTTTATGTCGATGGTTATCTCGGTCCCTTCAAATGGTCTAGTAGGTTTTTCTTGTTCTTGATGGTCCCATCAATATCGTGATATGGAGAGTTGACTGTAGTTGAATATGTTTGAAGGAATATTACCTGATTCTGTGCTTTTGAAGTCAGTGAACGCATTAAGAAATAAAAACTTGCATCGTTCAAGAACTGGTTGAAAACGTATTGCTGTCTTAAAGAAAGTTGTGTGGTTTTGTATAAAATATGCACTTCTCGATTATAGTAAGCAAAAAAAAAATCATACAAATTACAACTAAAAATCGATTTAAGGATGTCTGTAAAAATGGTTCGTAGCTCACTGAAAATAACAATTTCACTAAAAGACGTCTTCAGCAAAGTTTGAGCTAATGGTATCATACAGCCAGTGATGGAAAAGTTCGCGAAAACTCACTATGACTCGCGAACTTTTCCCTTGGTGAACTTCGTGAAATATCGCGAACTTTTCCTACACTGCATACAGCATTGTAGACAGTGTTGGCAAAATCATCAATCGAATTATATTTTTTCGCTCTTATATGCTCTCAATATCACGCGTGATATTGGTATAAAATATCATGCTTGATATTGATTTTACAAGCTCCTTTGACTAGACACAAAAATCATTCCGTTGCACATCGTTTTAATAGAAAGAGAAACTATAGTATGCTATCTCTTTTTACTGTTCACCGATGACAGACACGAGGTGACTGCTGCCAGCCGTTATGGAAGTTTCGGTTGCGTTCGGATGTAAAGCAAAAATCATGAAGCTCAATCTCACCACAGTTTGTTGAGATTTGCAGCTGGTGAGTTTCGTTAGCTTGATATTCCGAGCTGCGATATCACAGCTTGCAAAATCAACCGTAGCTGTATGCTTGTTGATTTTCGTCTACGAAAAACAAGCGTGATCTTGGGCATTGATGAGACTTGATTTTTTGATATTTTCCCTACACTGATTGTAGAACATTTTACAATAGTAAAAGCCTTTATCTAATTAATTACTCGTTCACACTACCCCCTATATTGCATGATATTGCCTATCTTGATATCAGAATCGAGTCCATACATCTTGTTTTCACTGGAAATAATGTATATTACATTTTATATCAAGATACTCTATATCACGTAATATAGACTGTAGTTTTTATGGGGGAAAACACTCCTCTGAAGATAATGACTTTTTGGAAATGTTAGATAGGATAGGCCCAAGCAGGCTACCCTGAGATACCCCTGCATCAACGTTGAACGTAGCAGAGGGGACGTTGTTCAAGTAGACCTGGAATGATCTGCCCAACAAGTAGTTTTTGATGATTTTGATGAGGTAGATTGGAAAGTTGTATCGATGCATTTTGTACACTAGGTCATCATGTCAGACATTGTCAAACGCCTTCTCAACGTCCAACAATGCCATAGCAGATGTTTTTGAAACGGACTTGTTCCGCCTGATGATGTTAGTAACTCTATTTTGTGACTATGGCATGACCAAACACTCCCGGGTAACTAGCTCAGTAGCATGAGACCCCTGAACTGTGTCGCAGGGCCGCCATGTTACTGGGTATTCGGAGGGGCTGCGCGGACAAAGTATGAAAACACAGGAACATTCACATTTTCTATAGCATTTATTGCCCTATTATGTGGCGTGTGGGTGTGGGTTTTCACAAATATGTGCCGTGTATGCGAGGGTTTAGAAAATTTAGCACTGTACTCACTGCTGCAGCGGGATCTCCTACGGCGTCGCGATTCTGGCGACGCCGTAGGAAATCCCGCTGCAGCCGGCCCCACGGCTGCTTCTGCACTACCATGTGGCCGGTAACTTGTGGCGCGGACAGCAGACAGTGTTGTTGCAGCTTTGGGAGAATGGCGGATCTGGTGGCGTTCATCAGCCACATACGGCTCAGCAAGCGTTGCTGGCTCGTTTGGCTGACAGGCGTCTTCCGTCGTTGACGGCATCGGCTGACCGTGACATGGCCACCTTGGTCGAGCCGAGATGGGACCCTCCTTGGCAATTAAGGCCAGCGGCCCGAGGGAATCGTCCTTGATGGACGATCGAGGATCATTAGCGATTAGGGTCGGAAGCCATCTTGACTTCCGAGTCGAGCCGTGTAAGACCGTTTCATTTTTCGGTACGAGGTCATGAACGGAGGCAGTCCAACATCCCAGAAAACCCACAAGGGGGGGGGGGGGGGTACACTAAATTGCACTGCTCTTAAAAATACCGGTCTTTTGCACACGGACGCCTGTTTGTTTGTGGTCAATCTTCCACTGGAAGATGGCCTCTCCAATATATCCAATAATTATTATTCTCCCTCTTTTTGCACAACCATTTTTGTGCGAGATGTTGTATAATAGTTTTTTTCCCTTCAGTAATGTTCTTATTCTTTGCAGCGGCACAAACCCTCTCGCTTTTGTGTGTGTCTACTGTTTTAGGTTTAACAAAACGTGAATTTTCCTAACCAACAATAACTCATACAGAAGAAAATCCACAGAATGTAACCAACTGGTTACAACTTAGTTGGTGGATCGTTGAATGACCTTTTTACCCTTCTTACAAAGAAGGGTATAGGTATCACTTGAAAAACCGACTATCGATCCGAGGCCCGGAGGGCCGAGTGTCATATACCATTCGACTCAGCTCGACGAGATCGGAACATGTATATGTGTGTGTGTGTGTGTGTATGTGTGTATATGTGTATGTGTGTGTGTATGTAACGAAATGAATGCGCTCACGTTTCTCAGCAACCGCTCAACCGATTTGGACAATCTCGGCGCCAAATGATAGGTCTTGGGGTCCCATTGAACGCTATTGCACGGTTTTGGAATCGGTGAACCGGTTCCGGAGATATGGCCGGAATAAGATCCGGTGAATATGGGCCTTCACGCTATATTTAACGGAAAACGTATCAAAACCATCTGATCGCGCACGGGCGGGATCCCTACGTTGTGTTACGGATATAAAAAAAAACAACACCGATTGCTTTGCCGTCCTGCGATGGCAGAGGCAGTGAAACTATTGATATATATTTATTGTTATCATCGGTATCATTTGTATCTTATTGTGTGAATGTGTGTATCGCCGGTAGGGTAGGTGTACATATATACGACGTATTGTACAAACACCATCATATACCATTCGACTCAGCTCGACGAGATCGGAACATGTCTGTGTGTGTGTGTACGTGTGTATGTGTGTATGTGTGTATGTGTGTGTGTATGTAACGAAATGAATGAGCTCAAGTTTCTCAGCAACCGCTCAACCGATTTGGACAAACTCGGCGCCAAATGATACACAGATAAAAATTCTGAATTACAATTGTGATGTAAACATTCATTCAAGTAAACTTGTATTTCATTTCACGCAACCGAGCAACTTGCAAACAATGTTGTTTACAAAGATGGGCTTTTGTATACAATATTTGCTACATTGCATGAAATGTGTCAGAACTTTACATGATATATAATGTAAACGTATATGATATGTGACGCTCCATTTATGTGCATCATATTGAACAGAAATATACACAACTTTTTCGAACTGTGTAGGTCTTGGGGTCCCATTGAACGCTATTGAACGGTTTTGGAATCGGTGAACCGGTTCCGGAGATATGGCCGGAATAAGATCCGGTGAATATGGGCCTTCACGCTGGATTTAATGGAAAACGTATTAAAACCATCATGCGACACATCAAATTACTACAGAATTCAAAAATAAGATCAATGCAAGTCGTGTTAAGTGTTCCAGACCACATTGGACACACTTGGACATGTTCCGGGTACCCCGGGGAAGTTGCTTGAATATGAATTGAATTAAAACCCATTAAATCACATTAAAATACGATGATAAGGTGATTGGTAGCCTCACCAAATAGACTACACCCGGATATATTCCGGGTACCCCCAGGCAGTGGCGTAGCGTCAATGGATGACACGGGGGTGGGGGGTTTGGTCACTGATAATGACAATAAAATAAATAAACTTGAATAAGTAAGAAGGGTCTGATCACACCATAGGTGGATAAATTCGGGTTTTTTAACCTCGAATTGCTCCTTGAGTAAGATGTTATTTTCGTGGGAGAACTCCAGCAACCACCTGAGTATCAACTTTTCGAATAGCTTCGAGATGAAGGATAAGAGGCTGATGGGGCGATAGCTTTTGGCACTGGTAGGATCTTTGCCAGGCTTGTTTATTGGAATCAGTTTGGCTAACTTCCAGCCTGCAGGGAAGTAGTCAAGCTCCAAACATTGAAGAAGTCAATACTCAAGTTTTTCAACTCGAGGCTGACTACACCATCCATACCTGCGGACTTAATGTTTTTAGTGCTTTTGAGGTGATTCGCTGTGACATCCTTATTCTCGTAACCACTCCGAAACTTTAAGTGCACACATATCAGCTTCTACGGCACGTGCAACATTTAAATTGTTACTCCACGTTTGCTGCACTGCAGCATACATGAAGTAGCAATTTCAGGTGAAATGGGGCTCAGATTTCCGAAATTTGTGTAATTGAAAATTCGAAGTGGAAGTACATGTATAGCCTACGCAGCGGACATTTGTGGGCTCTACAAGGAGACACCTTAACAGCTGCTATCATCTCATCAGCTGATATTCTACTATCATCATGCACTACTACAGGGGTGCCAGCGACTCTAGACATTGCCTCCAGTATGGCAGGCTCTTGGGGGCTCACCATGGTTTGGCCAAGATTATGTGAAATCACAAAATGTTGGCCAAGAGCATTGGCCTTTTCAACTGGGGTTATGAGTAGGGATGGGTCCGAGTTCTGGTCAACAGGGGAAAGCGGAGGGATCGGTCTCGACTTATTTTTAAAAAATTTGGTCATCTTCCAAAATGGGTTTGCACAATCTGGGGAGAGCGAGTCTTGTTTACAAAATTGTTATTTCTGAGTTCCACCATCCTGGCGTGGATAATTTTGGTTAGTCTATTGACATTGGTCTTCATTACTCGTGTGCATAAGCGTGGATTTCGAGGATTTCAAGAAATACGTTGGAAGAGGTAGTATGCATAGCAAGGATTTCTCCTGTACGGAGTTGAACTTTATGCTACTTATTGTTGTATTATATTAGAGGCTTTTCTACGTTGACACGATAGGGGTAGTGTGGGGGTGGCATGTTTCTACGCAAGTGTCTAATAATGCATTGTTTGAAATTAGAACTCTGACCTGGTGTTTTAATATGAATTACCGTTTCTCTTAATATTTTTGAACATCATCACAGTGCCC
Source organism: Ochlerotatus camptorhynchus (assembly GCF_037179485.1). Classification (NCBI taxonomy): domain Eukaryota; kingdom Metazoa; phylum Arthropoda; class Insecta; order Diptera; family Culicidae; genus Ochlerotatus; species Ochlerotatus camptorhynchus. The sequence continues at coordinate 573,638 of NW_027040667.1, read as the reverse complement.
ATATAGCACAACACACCCCTGACTTACGATCGATCGAATTGATGTTACTTTCATTAAACCCATTACGAAGTTTCAGCAGAAGTAACGGTAGTAAAGAAGCCATGCACATGAGGTTACGTCCTTGGGAGAATTGAACCATGATTTACGATCGATATTGAAAACATGACACAGGAAAAAAAAAATTCTAAATTGTAATAGTGATGAATGTAAACTTCCTTTTAACGTAAACTAGCAACTTGAATGAAATGTTGCGTACAAATATGGATGGTTTCATACAATATTACAAATATTTCATTAAATGTCTCATAAATTTACACGATCTATAATGTAAACCAATAATTTTTCTCACATTTACCACACATTTGCAAGCAAAATTGTCACACTGGCTCTGATGTGTGAGTGCATTGAAACTGAGTTAGGGGGAATGGCTCTAATGTTGGTCTATGGATCTAAGATTGGACCCATCACCAAAAATCTGCTGTTGATCAATTTTATCTCGATGAACGCGTCATTGGGACGGTACTAATGGATATTTTTGGTTGCTATTGAAAATTTAGTCGTTTGCTGAATTAATATATGTTTGGGCCCATATAGGGGCATTTAGGCCGACATTACATCCATTTCCCCTATATAGATGTTTCATAATCTTGCTAGAAAATCAGTCTGAAAAATAATCGGTCTATCGGTAAACGGTAATTTTGAAAATCTAAATAGTATAAGTCACCAGAATCTCAGGATAATGTTGACTCATGAACGATAATTAAAATTAAATGTAAATTTTAAGGTCACGCTAAAGGTCACGAGTTCAAATCTCATCCCCGGACAACAAAGAAAAGTAGTACATTTAAGATGAAAGGAATGAAAGAATGATCTCAATGGCATGGTTCAGTTCATATCTGCTGTTTTTTAAGGTGGAAGCAGATGTTGTACATCACGGTGTTGCGTGCACAGGGTGGGGATAGATGGGGCAATTGCCCCATCTTTTATAAATAAGATTTTTATTTCCACATTTACAAAATTATGATATAAAATAACTTGATTTCTTAATACCTTGATTTGAAGGTTAGGTTAGGTTATTTTTATTAGCGAGACTTTCAGCCAGAGGCTAGTTCATCTCTTCTTGATTGGAAGGTAAAATAACTTCATTTCATAATATAAGGGCACTGAAAACCTTTTATTGGGTCAATTCCTTTCAGATGGTGCCTGAAAATTGCACCACAAAGGTGCATGAAGGGGCAAACTTTAATGAAGTGTTTTGGTCAAAAAAATTGCACCACAATGGTGCATATAATAAATTTCTGGAGTATTTTTTTTTCAAGGTGGTTTATGTTAAAAGAAGTTAAAAGAAAAATTTCTTGTTAAAAGAAGAGGCTAAATTTAAGGTTGATAAAATCCACCTTCGTGGTGGTAAATCGAAGAAAAACAGGGTGTCTACTACCTGAAAAAACCTGGAAAATCGGGAATTTACAGGGAATTTTATTTTTTCTGGAAAAACTTGGAATATTCAGGGAATTTTGGTTCCACTCAGGGAGTTCTCCAATTATCACTTCATTCGTAATTCAAAAGAAGTTTTTCGTTCAGTTTCTTGAAACGTTTCTTAAGGGCACTGAACTGGACAAGCATCTGGCGAAAAATACTTTGAAGATGGGCAAAACGAAGCGAATGTGCTGGCGGAAAAAATAATTCGTTACAATTTTGAATAATTTTGTTTTCTATTTGTTACCACTTTCTCTAAATTGAACAAATCAATAACAATAAAAACACATGTATCTCAGAGAAAATTTTGTTGGTTGGGGAAGTAATAAGAGATTTTAAAGATGTGAAACCATGATTTATTCGGTCTCGATCTTCCAAACAGAGTTAGGCTCAAACATATTATCAAGATGATATTTTGTTTTTGAAAGCATAAATTTTAATACATCGTTTTATCGAAATAGTATATATGGGGTTTCCAAAACACAGGTTTCTTACTTGTATTTATATTCTTGTATTAAAAAAATACTACACAAATACCAAAAAAAGAATGTAATATTTATCGACGTAATGCATGCTACTGTATGAATAACTAATGTGATTGCAAAACCCAAATACAATATTACACCCATGGATATAATTTCTTTTCGCAAATTATGTGTAGGATAAATGCACCAATAGTGGAGGTACTTTAGTGTAATCTGTTCCTATGGTGGCTTATAGAGTCTCCCTAAGCCGCCATAGAAGCACATTGCACTAACGTACCTCCACTATTGGTGCATTTACTTAACATAAATTGTACAAATTAATATTAAACAACTTACACACTTGGCTTTTTCTACCAAGCTCGGCTGTGCAAATCTCGACAAAAAAAGTTTCACTGAGATAAATATCTTGGAACTGTCCTAAGAATTCAATATGATTCCATAAAAATTCTGCAAATAATTTCTTGTGAATCCTGCAGATAGCTCCAAGATAATTTCGAAAAGAATACCGAGATAATCAAATTTTGAATGAAATTCCAAAGGGATGTTGAGGAAAATTTCAAGGGAATCCCGAGAATAATTTCAAGCTCATTCTTGAAAATAATATCTGGTGAATACGGAGGAAACTCTTCTGAAACTTTAGGAGAATTTCAATTCCAAGGTGTTCTGAGAATAAAAAGTTCTAATATATTCGAAGAAGAACCTTAAGGATATTGAATTCTTAGGACAGTTCCAAAATATTTCTGGGGAGCATTCGAAGAAAATTCTGTGGATAATTTCTAATGCATTCTGCAGATAGTTCCAAGATAATTTCGAAAAGAATACCGAGAAAATCATATTTGAGTGAAATTCCAAAGGGATTTTAAGCAAAATTTCAAATGAATTCAGAGGATAATTTCTAGCTCATTCCAGGAAAAATGTCGGAAACTCTAAATGAATGTCAGTTCCAATAAGAATTTCAAAAGAGCTCTTAGGAGAGTTCTAACAAAATCCGAGAAGAACCTCAAGGATATTGAATTCTGAAAGGATTTATGGGGAGTATTCCAACAAAATTCTGCGAATGATTTCTAGTTAATCCTGCAGATTGTTCCAAGATAATTCCGAATAGAATACTGAGAAAATTAAATTTTGAGTGAAATTCCAAAGGTATTTTGAGGAAAACTTCAAGGGAGTATCGATAATTTCTAGCTCATTCCGGGAATAACTTCTGGATAATACTCAGGAAATGCTTCTGAAATTCTAAGGAAATTTCAGTTCCAAGGTGTTCTGAGTAAAAGTTAAGAAGAGTTCAAAAAATAATTCCAGAGGACTTCTGAGAAGAATTTCAAAAAAAAAAAGGTAACTGAATGTAATGTTGCGGAACATTGCAAAAACCTTGCGAGCAGTTGGCGATTGTCATTAGGTATATTGATAATGATCGGCTGACGGAAAGATTCGTGGGTGTGGGACGGGTGTTGAAAACAGACACAACGACCATCTTCAATACTATTGCTGAGGTCCGGACAGCGATGCAGATTTCTTGGGAGCAGGTGATGGTAGTATGTTTTGACGGTGCCAGAACAATGGCTGGCAGCACTGCTGAAGTACAAGCCAAGTGCAAGGACAAAAACAGCAATATACTTTTATTAAGAGCTTTGAGTGTGTTAGTTTATTTCCTTTTAATTCCGTTATGATTGCTTATATTTTGACAGATACTATTATGCTTGCAGACTTCATCAGTGCCAAGTACTTAACACCACAGACTGATCAAGATTGGATTGATCAAAAGCAATATACTGTTTGTTCACTGCTATGCGCACTGTTTGAACAACAACATTGCAGCCACTTATTTCATTTCGGTTAAAGCCCTACTATCGCAACCATTTGACGAACCGATCATCATCGACATCCTCGATGGGCTTAAATTGCCAATTTCCATTTGCTGTCTGAAAGGCATTGAAGAAGATGAACCACCACCGGAGAAAAAATTAAATAAAATTAGCAAAATTGAACAGTAGGGAAACAGTGGTGGGTGGACAGCACCATCCCCCACGCACTTTGGAGTACTTCCCATCCGCAGATTAAAGAACAAAAGAAAAAAAAATTGCCCCTCCTTAACAAGATTCCTGTGCACGCTAGTGGTTAATTGTGCGATCCGTACAGATTTTTGTTTTTTGTCTTTGTTTGGGGATTTAAACTACAAATCAATGGACGCAGATTTGAACTTTTGTAGCATATCTTATTAATCTAATAGTGTCTAATTAAACGTTACTTCACATGAGAATCAATCGCTGTTTAAGGAAGCAATGATACCTAATAAACGCTGAATAATCAAACATTTGATCGAATAAGCTTTGTTGTGTGTAACATCACTAATCCATACATAGCCAACCATTTCCTCATAAAAATTGTATTACCCACATCTCTTCAGTTTATGACCGATTTAGATAAAAAAGCTCCCAATAGATCAAGAATTGCTTCTAATTATTGATATCATAGTGATTCAGTGCAATTTTTGCTGCACTTTCAAATCCGTGGCTTAAAAAATGTTTGACCTCAGGAATTGTTTAAATATTTTGAAAATTAATCTAAAATTTTGGACAACTTTTAAACAATCATAAATCAGAAGCAATTCCTGATCGATGGGAACCAATTTTTACCAAATCGGTTAAGAACTGATGAAATGGGAGTGATTAATATTTTTGTAGGTATAATCCTACATTTTGAACTTTGAGTTGTCACTATGAATATGCTGAATTCTTATGTTTAATGTGAATTTCTTTTAACACGGTCCATCATAGAATGTATCCAATTCCATAATCGACCCCAGGACCACAATAGGCCAATTTATTCTATAATCTGAACTTTTCATCGTTTAAAGAACTTTTTTTTTCTAATATTGAAAAAAATCCCAATTCTCAATTGAAGCTTTCGAAAGAGTCAAAGTTAAACATTCAAGCACGAAACATGAAAGCTGTGCTGAAAATTGCTTCTCTCGACAGCGCGAGAGCACTGCCCGACCGACAAGACCAGCAGAGAAACAAGCGGCACCAGCATCTCCGCCGTCTTGTGCGCCGTTCGGTTCGGTGGTTGCTAGTGTTGTGTTGTTTGTGTTTAATTCTGTGTGTTCAATCGATGTTATTAAACTCGACGTATCCGACCGAACTCGAATCAGTCGAGTTTCGAGTTTCGCCGAGGCCAGTCATGGAAAACGACTCGTGAACACGCGCGCGCCGCACTTCGAGCCATTCAAGTTTGACTTTCATGCAGAGAGTATAATGTAATAGAGGCTCTTGCTCGCGAAACCGTGCGAGGCAGCAACAGCAATAACAAAGCAACTTTAACAAGAAAGCATAACTTTAACTGCTATCCAAAGGCAAGCACTAAGAGACATACCGCTGTTGGAGTAAATTCGCGAGTTTCTCGAGTGTAGGAGCAAGCGGATATAGAGATATTACCTTACATTGTGTTTATATATATTTTTGATTGCTGTTCGGGCTTATTCTAGCGAAAGTAAGCATCTCTCGATCTGACTTTGATCATATCCGTGTCGTTGCTTTACGTTGTTTTTGGTGGCATTGTCGTACGGACATAACTGGTAGTGGAACGAGAATTCGATGTGTATGTTTGACAAAGTTCTGAAGATCGCTCTAAACGAGTTTCCAATCGAAAAGTTTTTGACCTACATTTCGACGTGCATTGTTAGTGGGAAGTACCTACAGCTTTGAAAAGTGGAGAAAATTTTGGTAACCGGAGGGATTTCTGTGTTGAACACTGTGTTCTACCTAGTGTAGTGCAATCGGACGAAACCGGCAAGTGCAGTAGTGCGCGTATATATATTATAGAGTTGTAGCTACATGTATCGAAAGCCTCCCGATTGATTGAGGCGACAACCGACGGCGAGACGTGTGACGTTCCCTTTATTGGGATTGGCGGAGGTGGTGCAAGTACCTACACTGTACACACTAGGCGAGGAAGTGGACCATACGGCAAGAAAAGCTGACTTGCAAGCAGTTGCGATTCGCCGACGCGCGACGTTGTAAAGTGGTAGGTTATGAACACAGCAGCAGCAGACTGTCATTTTTTCTTTGCTATGATGCTTTGGCGACCTGACCGCAGACCGACGACAGACTGAAGAAGGTGTTGCATATACAGAAGGCAACAGATTATATTGGAACGTGTTTATGTTGTCGCAAAATTAGGCGGTGAGAATTATACAGCCATGATTCGTTTTACATGGTTCGTTGGCGTAGAAAGAATCGCGCTAGTGATAGCATATCTCTATCAACAATTGAAAAGGGCCTATCAGCATCATTGGGTAGGAGAAACTTTCCCCTATACGATGTTGCCATTTATTTGCGTGGGTGGTCTTCGGTTTGCGAGAAAAGGACTTACAAAGTGTTGTTTACAAAAGCTGATAGACCCTCTTCAATTGGTGGTCGAGATATAATACTTCTTATGGGAAATGAACAAATTGGTTTGTATTTTCATATAGATCTAAAGAGCACAGGACTTTTTCGGAGTCGTTAGATTCATTTGAACAAATATACTACAAATATATGTTGATGATAAAAACTCATGCAGTAAGTTAAGTAACATGTGCTACATAGTGAGACGGACCCATGAATAAAAAACATCACCTTTACGCATGACTTTTGTCATCAGCACAGATTTTTTCTCTCGATTTCGTATAAGGAAAATAAATTTACATTGGATTTTGGTTTCCATTGTAACCTGTTCCAATATGCAGAAACCTGAGGTAATTGTTAGTGCAAATATCGTTCCACGCCATTGTACAAAAACAATCAGCCGAACTGACAAGCAGATCCTACATTGATACCCGATTACAAGTTGAACGTGTTTCGAAATGTTAGATTTGAATACAAGCCTTCCGCCATTACTTCTAAAGGTGAATCCTCCGTCATGGTCGACTTGGCGCCAATTACCTCAACACGAGATTCGCATGTATTTATTTGCATCAAACTCGTCCGTTACCCTTTGCGTTGACCAAGATTTTGGCAAAATCGTCAAAATTCTTAATTGATCGTCCCTTGCAGATCTTGGATCAGCGAATCTCTCGCAAAGATTGTCGATATTGGCGATATGTAGATACTAGCTACGCCCTTGTTGAATAGCTCAATATTATGCGTCCTGGAAAAATGTTGCTCTTCACTATCCAGAGATGATGCTGTTGTTAATGACGTAGTGAATGGGATTTCCTCAAGGCCATGTCAAGATGTAAATGGCTGTGATTCCATGATGTTCATGACAGACGGTTGCACATCTTGTTCCAAATTTCCAGCACATGATTGTTGCCGGGGTTCCATTTTGTTTGAATTCAAACGATATGTATCACAGAGATGCATCCAAATTAATTTTGCACTCCATAAATTTTAGTTTTTCAATCACCTTTCGGATAATTCTTGAAGCTTTGACGGACACCGTTTATTAGGAAATGGGTTTCAACGCTGGATCATCTTGAATTTTATATTCAAATTATACTTGTTCACTCAAAAATATTTTCTTAGTGATGTCCGTTTTCGACAAAGAAAAAAATTATGAATTTTAACCATCGCGTAATATCTACCCTCGTTTAATTTTAAGCTTAGGTTGGCCTAACAACGAAATGGTTTGCAAATTGCACGACTGATTTATGCTAAATCACGCTTAAATTTACATGAAATATCGTGTAAATTTGCACCATTAACTACGTGTGCCTTATATATCGCAGAAATTTGCGTGAATTTTTCAAACGGTGAAGCGTATAATCAATTTTATATACAAGCGTTGGTACCTATTGGATATTCAGGTATAAAACTTGTTTTAGTTAACTTTAACAACGAAGCTATCTTTTTCATGAGAAATACCATGGAAGACATTCTAATGTGGGGCCTCCCTTAGCTCAGTCGATTAAGCTGTATAAAGCAAGACCATGCTGGAGGCGGCTGGGTTCGAAACCCGGCCCGTTGTTGGAATTTTGCGGGTTTGAAAAATCCTTGACTTCCCTGGACATAGCGTATGATTGAACTTACCACACAATATACGAATTAACAAAATGGTTCCAAATTGGGTCTTGATTAGCCTCCCAAAATTTGAACTCATTTTGTAAAAAACTGACTTGGCACAAACCATTTGAAGCTTAAATTAAAGGATATTACTATGGAAAAATCAATGTTTTTGTTCATTGTCTTTAGGCCTTTTTTTTCATATTAAACTGTTAAATAGTTCTAGGGTAGAGCACTACTTCGTCGTAATCGCCCATTTCCGTTTTATCGATCAGAAAGGATCAATAATATCAATAATTTCACGTGATTTCACCATGCACAAATCAATAATAGGTTTGTTCCGATGCATTACTTTATTAGCTACAACATAAATCCTATTAGAGCGCATTGTACCAATATGTACGCTATTGTTTTCAAAACAAAAGAAGCTCTCCTAGCGAATCTCATTTTTCTACGTTTATCCGTAGGACGAAGAAAATCTAATAGCGCTTCAATTTAAAATCAAGAAGCAATAAACAACAATTTGTGACTCTTTATTAAATCCAACGGTTCGTATGGAAAGGTGACTAAATTTATGACTTCTAAACAGAAATATTCCATTTTTTGTTCAAACTCGTTAAAAAAAAAGATAAAGCGCGGGTTGTGCTTCGTACGACGGAAATAAGATCAAAAACCCTATATATTTTCTAATGGGAAATGTTCTCAGCTACAACTTTGCGAATGATCCTTTTTTAGCGAAACGTCAAATTAAATAATTATTAATTGTTTAAGATATTGATAATCTTATGGCATGATTGAACCCAGCCCTGCTGGGGTGAGATTTAATCACGCTTAGGACTATACCACTGGCGCCGCTAGTTCGTTATATTCATCTTCTTTGGCTGTTACGTCCCAACTGGAACTTAACGCCTGCTCTCAACAATTCCTAGACCGGACCGGGATTCAAACCCAGCCGCCTCCAGCATGGTCTTGCTTTGTAGCTGCAGCCTTTACCGGCTGAGCTAAGCGAGGCCCCTAAGTTAGTTATATTCTACATAAAAATATATGACTTACAGCATCTCAATCCGTTACTGCCCAATTTCACTTCAATATAAAAGGGAAACTGCAGATGTGACTCGCAAGGAATATGAACGGATTATTACCGAGATAAGCAACTTATTGGACTTGTACATGGATAGAATTGAATGACACGTTTTTTTAAACTCTTTATTTGTTCCAAATTCAAAATAAATTACATTTCATTTTAACCTAGGTGCTCCAGTTACTACAGTAACATACCAGCCTTAATTGTTATGATATATATCTAAGTGTTTTTACATTGTTCCTGTCTTGGCAATTCAGTATTTTAAACAGGTTTTTTTAAACCTGCATGTCAGTATAACAATTGATATCTTAAAACTAAAAACTAAAACTAAATATTATCTAAGTATAAAGGGAATTAATCGTTGCAATTGAGGATTGCAACGATTTTTGCCTGAAATTATTAATTATTTTGTTGGACATTTGTGCTAAAGTCTCAACATTCGAAATTCTATGTACATACTTCGGTAGTACTGTACCAGGGAGGCAACTTCAAAATCATCTTCAGAACTTTGTTCTGAATCCTTTGAAGTGCTTTTTTCCTGATAGTGCAACATCTAGACCATATTGGCACAGCGTAAAGCATGGCCGGTCTAAAAACTTGTTTAAATATTAGAAGTTTATTCGTCAGGCAAAGTTTGGATTTCCTGTTTATAAGAGGATACAAACATTTTATAAATTTGTTACATTTGGCTTGAATGCCCTCAATGTGATCTTTAAAAGTTAATTTTTGGTCAAGTATTAATCCAAGATATTTCACTTGATTTGACCAGGAAATTGGAACTCCGTTCATAGTGACTATGTGACTACTACTAGGTTTCAAAAAGGAAGCTCTAGGCTTATGTGGAAATATTATAAGTTGAGTTTTGGAAGCGTTGGAAGAAATCTTCCATTTTTGTAAATAAGAAGAGAAAATATCTAAACTTTTCTGCAATCTGCTGCAAATAACACGAAGACTTCTTCATTTAGCGGAAATGCCTGTGTCATCAGCGAACAAAGATTTGTGGCAACCCTGAGGCAAATCAGGGAGGTCCGAAGTGAAAATGTTATACAATATAGGCCCAAGAATGCTACCCTGAGGAACTCCTGCTCTAACAGGTAGTCGATTAGGTTAGGAATTTTGATAATTTACCTGCAGAGTTCTGTCAGTTAAATAATTTTGAACTAATTTCATAATATAAATTGGAAAATTGAACTTTTTCAATTTAGCAATCAAACCTTCTTGCCAGTGACTGTCGAATGCTTTTTCTATGTCTAGAAGAGCAACTCCAGTTGAGTGGCCTTCAGATTTGTTTGAACGAATTAAATTGGTAACTCTTAAGAGTTGATGAGTAGTTGAATGCCCATGGCGAAATCCAAACTGCACATCTGATCGTCATCGTATTGATGTGAAGCATCATTGTATTCAAAATTATCTTTTCAAAAAGTTTACTTATTGAAGAAAGCAAACTTATTGGACGGTAGCTAGAAGCTTCAGCTGGATTTTTATCCGGCTTCAAAATTGGAACAATTTTCGCATTTTTCCATTTATCAGGAAAGTATGCCAAATGGAAACATCTGTTAAATAATTTTACCAAGAAAGACATGGTACTCTCTGGGAGTTTCTTTATGACGATATAGAAAATTCCATCATCACCTGGAGCTTTCATATTTTGAAACTTTTTAGTTATAGACCTTACTTCGTCCAAATCAGTCCCCCAGGAATCATCAAAAATATTTTCCTGAGAGAAAATATTCAGATAATCCCGAGCAACCTGATTCTCTATAGGACTAGTAAGACCCAAACTGAAATTATGGGAACTCTCAAATTGCTTAGCAAGTTTCTGAGCTTTTTCCAAATTTGTGATCAAAATGTTACCACCTTCTTTAAGCGCTGGAATAGGCTTTTGAAGTTTTTTCAAAATGTTTGTGAGTTTCCAAAAGGGTTTGGAACTCGGGTCTAATTTAGAAACATTGTCTCCTACGGACATTTTTAAGACGGATCAAGAGCTGGAGACCATCGTCTATTATAATTGAATCGAATTTAACCTCGCATTTTGGTACTCAGGCAGCTCTTGCGTCAACTATAGAAGTAGTCAGAGATTCAAGAGCATAATTAATTTCATCTTTGGTTTGCAAAGGAATGTTTGGATCGAAGTTATATTCCATAAATGTTCGATATTGCTCCCAATCAGCTCTATGGTAATTGAAAGTAGAGCTGTTGGGATTACAAATTATTTCTTGGGATATTTCAAAAGTTACTGGAAGGAGATCAAAACCGAAGTCAGCATGGGTAACCAATTGGCTACAAAGTAGACATGAATCAGTTAAGACCAAATCAATAGTGGAGGGATTTCTTGCAGAAGAAAAGCATTTTGGAATGTTTGGATATTGAATAGTGTAATAACCTACAGAACAATCACCAAACAGAATATTACCATTGGAATTGGTTTGAGCATTATTCCATGAGCGGTGTTTTGCATTAAAATCACCAATAATGAAGAATTTAGACCTATGACGGGTAAGTTTCTGGAGGTCACCCTTGAGAAAAATCTTTTTCTGGCCTACGCATTGGAATGGCAAATAGGCAGCTATAAACGTAAGTTGTCCAAATTTTGTATCAACAGAAACTCCCAAAGTTTCAAAAACTTTGGTTTCAAATGAAGAAAGAATTTTATGTTTGATTCGTCTATGAACAATCATGGCAACGCCACGACAGGGTCCATCAAGACGATCATTCTATACATGAAATAATTTGCGTCCTTCTTAACCTTATGGTTAGGTTTAAGGAACGTTTCAGTTATAACGGCAATATGCACGTTATGAACTCTCAAAAAGTTAAATAGCTCGTCTTCATTTTCGTTAAGAGATCGAGCATTCCAATTTAAAATGTTTAAAGCTTTAAAATCCATTACTGAATTTTAAAGTCATGACAATATTATTTGCAAATTTTACTCCAGTTTGAATAGCATCAAACATGGAGTTAGATTTAAGCATATCAGAAATCATGTCAATTAATGATTTCTGTAAAAAATCCATTTTAGGGGCAGTAATGCTTCCTAAGTCAAAATTGTCAAAATTTCCGTTAGAATTACGTTGGTTAGTATTTTGATTTCTACCCGCTGCAATAGCAGCATAGGTAGCGCCATTAACTCGCTGAACATTGTTAGCAGTGAGGGAAGTAGGTACAGATGAAAAATTTGAAGCAGGGGTGATATTTGTACCTACGGGTACGAATGTAGAATTTGTTCCTCGCTGACCGTTGTTAACAGCAGAGGAATTTGTACCTGTTCGGAAACGTGCAGCGTTTCCTACCTGACGGTTAGAACGAGATTGTAGGATCGCTTTGCGAGTCTTACATTCCCAAAAATTGGATTTGTGGTTTTCACCACAGTTTGAACATTTAAATTTCTTAGGATCTTCCTTCACAGGAAAGTCGTCCTTTGCGTGAGAGGAATCACCACAATTCATGCATTTAGCTGGCATGTAGCAATTTTTAGTTCCGTGACCCATCCCTGGCACTTACGGCATTGGGTAAGGTTTTGGAAATTTCCTCCAGTCTTCCTGAAGTGTTCCCACTTCACTCGGACATGGAGCATAAGGCTAGCTTTTTCTAAGGCCTTGAGGTTGTTTAGTTCACTAGACTTGAAGTGAACTAAATAAAAATCATTAGAAATCCCGTTGCGCGAATCGCCAGGATGGGATTTCATTTTCATTTTGATTACTTGGAGTGGCACAACTCCAAGTAATTTTGCCAGTTCATCTTTGATCTGATCCAGGGATTCACCACTGGGCAGTCCTTTCATGACAACCTTGAACACACGTTCAGTTTTGGTGTCGTAAGTAAAAAATTTGTGCTTCTTCTCAGTAAGATACTTGAGAAGACATTTAAATCCGTCCAAGGTTTCAGCCAATACACGGCATTCACCCCGACGTCCAATTTGTAGTGAAAACTTAACTTCCACGAAATTCAAAAGTTCCATGCGAAGAGCATGGAAATCGGAAGTGGTTATCACAATAGGGGAATCTTTTCCTTCTTGGCATTAAGCCGGGAAAGTTTACTAGAATTTATCTTGGATGATGGATCATTCTCATCATCCGTGAGCAAATCAAATTGATTACTCAAATTAATTTCATCAGAAGGGGGATCATTTTGCGTTTAGGCGCCATGGCGGCAGTAAATTTTTTATCCAAATCGACTTCTAACCAGATTACTATGAGAATCTGAAGGATCGAAGAGGAATTTTCCAAATCGATATCCAAGAAGGATTACCTCGGGTAGGGTCCAAACAAGGATCGAAGAGGAATAAGAGTTAAACAAGGTAGAATTTTTTTACAGGTTGAGCACTGAAAAGTGCTGTTTAAATTTGTTGTAGCTTTAGGTAGTGGAAAGACTTCCTTCAGCAAAAAGCAAATAGATCCGCACGGCAAGAGAGCACGATGCGGACTGATTGAATTACACGTTAAAAATAACCTTTCGATGAAAGGTGGTTAACGCCATTACTAATACATCTTCTGCGCAGCAACATCGATGGTATTGAACAACATTTCTAACATGAAAACCAAAACAATTCAAGTTAAATGGCTTCAGTATGGCATAGCCTTGCTTCATTGCTGGATCCGCATATTTCAATGTATGCTTACTTGATGGGCTACGAATCGCCTTGTTGATTCTGCGCCGAACGAAGTAGTCTTCTCTATTGGACTTTGTCCTGAGCCAATCGCTTCCAGTCGCCGACCTGTTTAGCGACCTGATGTCCTCCTCAACTGCAAAAAACCAACGTGTGCGAGGTCTACCCCGGAGTCAATGACCTCTAACGGGTTCTCTGCTGAATATAATCTTTGCTTGTCGTTCTTCCGGCATCCACACTACATGCCCAGCCCAGCGTAGTCTGCCGTGTTTTATAAGCTTCACTATATCCGTGCCGTTATACACTTGGTACAACTCGTGATTCATGCGACACCGCCAGATGCCATTTTCTTGTTTACCGCCGAGTATTGTTCGCCGCACCTTACGCTCGAAGACACCAAATGCTCTTCGGTCAGTCTCCCTTAACGTCTAGGATTCATGGCCGTAGAGGGCCACCGGAAGTATTAGCGTCTTATACACACTTAGATTTTTTGCCGAGATGGACACCACCGAGCAGCTCGGCATTTTATTTTACTGGATCTCCGTGAAAAATTTGCCGAGATTCAGCAAAATTTATGTATGTTAGCTGAGATTTTGGCAAAATTTCCGTTTGTTAGCTGAATCTCGGCAAGTTTTCCACTGAGATCCGGCAAAATAAAATGCCAAGCTGCTCGGTGGTGCCCATCTCGGCAAAAAATCTAAGTGTGTACAAAGCAAATTTCGGTTTTCGTTTGCAAGCTACGGGACTTCAGCTGGCTACGTAATCCGTAAAAAGTCCTGTTTGCAGCTGCAATACGTCTCTTCACCTCGCGGGTAACATAATTATCGCATGTCACTAGTGTTCCAAGATACACAAATTCTTCCACTACCTCAAACTGTTTACCATCTAACACCACTTCACTACCCTCTTAAAAGGCACAAAGGCCTCTTCCACTGCTCTACGGTCAATTCCGATGATATCGCTGTCGTCCGCAAAGGCAAGGAGCATATGCGAACGTTTGATGATGGTACCGATCCTCTGCACACCAGCTCTCCTAATCGCTCCTTCAAGAGCAATGTTGAATAGCAAGTTTGGAAGTGCATCGCCCTGCTAAGGTCACGAACGAGGTCGAAATCTCATCTGCAACCCGCACACTTGATTTCGCTCCATCCAACGTTGCGCGAATCAGTCTAATCAGTTTCGCCGGAAAGCCATGTTCTAGCACTTTCCTTTGCCGATGATCTCAAAGTGTATCGCATAATTGCCTCGTCTTTAGACTGTGACGCTTTGCAGGAGGATATAAACGTCATGCTTATCTGGTGCGGTGACAACGGCATGCGCGTTAACAGCAAGAAGTGCAAGATAATATCTTTCACTCGCTGTATCGGTCAAACTCACCATCAGTACTATATGGACGCTGAGACACTCGAACGGGTAAATTCGATCTGCGATCTGGGAGTCACCATCGATTCAAAGCTGAGGTTTTACGATCATGTAGGGATTATATCAGCCAAAGCTTTTTCGGTATTAGGATTCATCCGTCGACACGCTTCTGACTTCACCGATGTATATGCTCTAAAAACACTCTACGCGCAGTATCCTGGAGTACGCTGCACCAGTTTGGTCGCCGTATTACGTAACACAGACTCTGACGATCGAACGTGTGCAGAAAAGGTTCGTAAGATTTGCTCTTCGTCGACTTCCTTGGAACGATCCAGAAAGCCTTCCTCCCTATGTCGATCGATGCCAGCTGATTAAACTCGAACCTCTTTCTGCCAGGCGAGTCAACATGCAACGCTTGTTTGTCTTTGACCTCATCAAAGGATCCATCGATGGTCCTGCACTTCTCGAACAGATTCCACTGAATGCTCCACCCAGACGCTTCCGCCACTCGCCACTCCTAGCGGTTCCTTATCATAGGACAAACTACGGCCATAATAATCCATTCGACTCGTGTCTTCGAGCATGCAACGACGTTAGCGATGAGTTCGATTTGAATTTGTCTAAAAATGTGTTTAGTAATCGGATTAAAGATAAGTTTTATGTTTAATTATAAGTTATTCAGTATGTACGACTAAGTCGAAGATGGTGTAATAAATAAATAAATAAATAAATAAATAAATAAATAATCTATCAAAGCTTCACTGAATCGTACGCTGCTTTGAAATCATAAACAGATGGTGAGTCTGCAAGTTGTACTCCCGGAATTTATTAAGAATTTGACGCAGAGTAAACATTTGATCCGGCGTTGATCGGCCCTCACGAAAACCAGCCTGGTATTCGTCGACGAAGGACTCCTCAAGCGATCTCAATCTGCTAAACAGAACGCATGACAGTATTTTGTACGCCGAATTCAGAAGAATTATTCCTCGATAATTGGCGCACTCTAGTCTGTGCCCTTTTTTGAATAATAGGCAAATGAGACCATCAAACCAGCTAGTAGGCAGTTCTTCGTCCTCCCATAAATCTTCGGTGGATTGCTTGATGTAGCTGCTCACTTTCGTGTTTGAAAAGTTCGGCCGGGAGCTCGACCTTCCCAACAGCCTTATTGTTTTTCAGCTCACGTATTGCCTTGGTTAACACTCCGAATACGATGCCTCCGAAAAACGTGTAACGGCAAGTTTGCAATGGCATAACTTAGCCATTTCTTAATGAATTTCAAAAAATGTGGTTCCTTTAGAATTCCCCGGGTTTGTAGTGGATTTTGATTGCAAAAAGATTGAGGCGTCTTCTTTTTTAAAAAGCGAAAAGAGTTGTTACACGTTTTTTTGAAAGGTGTGGTTTTAGGGTTTTGCAAGTGGCGCAAGATCTGTAATTTAGATTAATGGGCACAAATGTTCACAGTTAGCCAGAATACGGAATATCCGTAAAAGTGGTCAATTCATGAACGTGATCCTAGAGCTCTGCGGTTTTTTTTTTAAACATTAGGAACTGTGATATAAAAAAATATTTGGGGTTGTGACATAAACATGTACCTGGATGTCAAAAAAACCGTCCTCCGGAAGATCCGGAACATCCGTAAAAGTGGGCAATGCATGAGACTGATCCTAGAGCACCGCGTTTTTTTTAACATTAGGAACTTTGATATAAGAATGAATTTGGGTCATGAACCCAGATGGCCATCCCAGCGGAAAATCCGGAACATCCGTAAAAGTAGTAAATCCACGATCCTGATCCTAGAGCTCCGCGTTTTTTTATAAACATTAGGAACTGTGATGATAGAAATAATTTGGAGTTATGACATAAACATGAACCTGGATGTCCAAAGAACCGTCCTCCGGAAGATCCGGAACATCCGTAAAAGTAGTCAATCCATGAAACTGATCCTAGAGCTCCGCGTTTTTTTAACATTAGCATCTGTGATATAAGAATAAATTTGGGTCATGGACCCAGATGGCCATCGGACCGTCCAGCGAAAGATCCGGAACATCCGTAAAAGTGGTAAATCCACGATCCTGATCCTAGAGCTCCGCGTTTTTTTAAACATCAGGAACTGTGATGATAGAAAGAAATTGGGGTTGTGACATAAACATGAACCTCGATGTCCATAGGACCGTCCTCCGGAAGATCAGGAACATCCGTAAAAATTGTCAATCCATGAAACTGATCCTAGAGCTCCGCAGTTTTTGAAAAACACTAAGAACTGAGATGATAGAATGAATTTGGGGTCGTGACATAAACATGGACCTTGATGGCCATGAGACCGTCCTCCGGAAGATCCGGAACATCCGTGAAAGTGGAAAATTCACGAAACTGATCCTAGAGCTCCGTGGTTTTCTTGAAAACGTTAGGAACTGTGATATTAGAAATGAACCAAGATGTTCTGGACTTACCAGAGGATGGCCCCATGGCCATTTGGGTCCATTTTTATGTCATGACCCCAAATTCTTTCTTATATCGCAGTTCCACATGCTTTCAAAAAAACCGTTGAACTCTAGGATCAGTTTCGAGTATTGACCATTTTTAAAGATGTTCTAGATCTTGCAGAGGACGATTCCATAGCCGTCTACACACCAAAAAATTCTGAATTTTACTGGCGATGTAAACATCCATGCATGCAAACATTCATACATGTAAACTTCCTTTTCACGTAAATTAGCAACTTGCAAGAAATGTTGCAAACAAAAGTGGACAGTTGCATACAATATATGGGATATTGCATGACATGTCTCATAAATTTACACGATCTATAATCCAAATTTATATGATATATGACGCTCCATTTATGTGCATCATAGTAACGGAAATTTACGCTACTTTTTTTTTGGCTGTGTAGGTACATGTTTATGTCAGACTGCAAATTAATTTATATATGACAGTTCCAAGTGTTTTCGAAAAAACCGTGGAGCTCTAGGATCAGTTCCATACATTGACCACTTTTACGGATATTTTGGATCTTCCGGAGGACGGTCCGTACTCCGGAAGATCCAAAAAATCCGTAATAGTGGTCAATGTATGGAACTGATCCTAGAGCTCCACGGTTTTTTCGAAAACACTTGGAACTGTCATATATAAATTAATTTGCAGTCTGACATAAACATGTACCTACACAGCCAAAAAAAAAGTAGCGTAAATTTCCGTTACTATGATGCACATAAATGGAGCGTCATATATCATATAAATTTGGATTATAGATCGTGTAAATTTATGAGACATGTCATGCAATATCCCATATATTGTATGCAACTGTCCACTTTTGTTTGCAACATTTCTTGCAAGTTGCTAATTTACGTGAAAAGGAAGTTTACATGTATGAATGTTTGCATGCATGGATGTTTACATCGCCAGTAAAATTCAGAATTTTTTGGTGTGTAGACGGCTATGGAATCGTCCTCTGCAAGATCTAGAACATCTTTAAAAATGGTCAATACTCGAAACTGATCCTAGAGTTCAACGGTTTTTTCGAATGTATGTGGAACTGCGATATAAGAAAGAATTTGGGGTCATGACATAAACATGGACTCAAATGGCCATGGGGCCATCCTCTGGTAAGTCCAGAACATCCGTAAAAGAGGTCAATCAATGAAACTGATCCTAGACCTCCGCAGTTTTATTTTTCCAAAAAACATTAGGAACTGTGATATAAGAATGAATTTGTGGTCGTGACTTAAAAATGTACCTAGATAGCCATGGAACCGTCGTCCGGAAGATCAACAACATCCGTAAAATAGTCACTCCATAAAATTGAGAGGTGGAAGCATAGCTATTGTCGTTTTCGTTTTTGCGGTGTAGCACTGGTGTAGTGTAAGCAGGAATAAGCGCGAGTCTTTGACAGCTCAACATTATTTGTTTGTAAACAAAGGTGCATCCTATATCTACACCCTAAAATATTTCGGTGTACGGCAGTGTAGCACCGGTGTAGCTACACCGCAAAAACGAAAACGACATATGACGAGTAACTATGATGCAGCAGAAAACGAAGGTGGCATGGCAACCGACCTTGGAGCACGCGCAGAAGATGACAAGCTACCGGCCTCTGATCTTCAAGAAGTTTTGAGGAGATCGGTTGGCTGAAGAACAACAAAGCAACTGGTGTAGATCAACTACCAAGTGATCTATTAAAATACGGTGGTGAAGCACTGGTTAGAGCGCTGCACTGGGTAATTGCCAAGATTTGGGAGCAGGAGATATTACCGGAGGAGGGGATGGAAGGTGTCGTATGCCCAATCTACAAAAAGGGCGACAAGTTGGATTGCTGCAACTACCGCGCCGCCTACAAGGTACTCTTCCAAATTATATGCCGCCGCCTCTCACCATTTGCAAGAGAGTTCGTGGGGCAATACCAGCCGGGTGTCATGGGTTCATATTCGCGATTCGGCAGGTTCTGCAGAAATGCCGCGAATACAACTTGCTTACACATCATTTGTTAGAAGGCGTCGGTAGCATTGATACTCAGTACGGAAAACAAGATCGCCGGAAAACAAAACAAGGAAAAAAATGTTCATTATGATCCCAATGTGTCTCGAAATGATCCAATCAATGAAAAAAGAATCACCCGTGTTTATTAGTAGTACAAAAACTCTATCTAGCAATAGTTATGGGATGCCGGGCTTAGCCACAGTTCCCCTACCAGATTTATTGCTCAAATTGCGAGAATTTGTATCCATTCAACGTTTCAAAGTTTCATCCTTTTCTTTCCCTTCGACCTTTTGTCCCTTCGACCTTTTTTCCCTTCGCCCTTTTTGTCCCTTCGACCTTTTATCCTACAACCCTCCCATTTGATGAGCGCAGCATTTGCCTGATCGCTAAGCAGGAGACCAACAGTTACTGCCGGTTAGCGTTTTCACCTCAAAGACTGGAGTAGCTGTCCCAACGGCAGTTTGTGTTCTCCAAAGTTCAACGAATGGACTACGTTCAGTCCCAGGCTTTCAAGCTTCAGGCGAGTTGTACCAGCCGGACTAACGGTAGTGCATACAGTGTTCCAATTTGTGTCCGTTGTTTGTGGGCTAAAGGTCGTTGCCGTTTTCAAGAATCTACCGAAGAGACGTCATCCGCAGTATGACATCATTGGCTCTATGGAGTTTTTCGGTTTATCGCAGCGACTATTGAGCATTCTAATTTAAAAATGGCCGTTCCCACTTACTGTGCGGTCCCACTCGTGTACGTTATATTGCAACTGCTATCACCGTCGAGGATTTGTGCTAGATTTGACCTGCTAAATAACATTACGTTCCGAAATATGTGTTCATTGTGCTCTAAAATTCTCCTACACAGTTTGTTAAAGAAGTGTGAATTTCTGTTAAATATGTTATACAAGTTTACATTATACATCGTGTAATGTTATGAGATGTTTCATGAAATACTGCTAATATTGTATAAAACCGTTCATGCATGCTGTTGCATGTTTGCGTGAAAAGTAATACAAGTTTATCGCTTGTATTTCAGATTAATTTTCTTATGTGATTTATTGATTAATTTAATATTTCTATACAGAGCTGGAAAAAGGGCCTATCTGCTTTGATCGATTCTCTTCATCGACTTTCTCTTTCGTTAATAACTCAGCTGCAACAACATTCCCTGTTATATTTGACGATATGGATGATAGATAAAAACCTCCTTTATCAATCTGTGTGGCAAAATTAGCACGAAAACTGTTACCATAGCCGTGGTTATCGAAAGAGAAAGTCGATGAAGAGAATCGATCAAAGCAAATAGGTCCTTTTCCAGCTCTGTATAGATTTTTCCCATAACTTTATCCACACTATTTCTTTTGTCTCCATTATTCAACATCCATTAATATTTTTCAGCTCTTCAGGTTATGGATCGTCTTCAATCGACACGAGCTTTGTTTAATGGGCACTTGAGTAATTATTTATTACTCCTTGCAGAACTACTAAGTGGTAGTTGTTTTTTCCATCTCTAGAACAGCTGTTGAAAGCGTTGGCTGACGCACGAGTCAAAGTTTCTTTTCTCACAGAAACTAAATCGCGAGTTCCTCTGTATTGGTAACACGATTCTTCGAGTCTCGGTCTGGAGTTAGCGAGAAATCAAAACCAGCTCAAAGGCGTACGTATCAGTCAGTGGTGGGTAGCGGTAGCATGCTCCTCCACAATTACAACTGGCCAAAACTGAACCTCGTTGTATAGAGACAATAAACACAATTCCAATCATAACGACACAAATTCTGTATTTACCTGTATTCCTAGCATTTTTTATTTTGTTTACGATGATATTAAAGTTTGTTCGAAATTCTTCTTCTCTTCCTTTTTCTTTCCGCCCCCCATAGCTTTTGGGTTCAACATTGATATGCGCGCACATTCCGTGAAGGAACGTTGTGAATAAAACAGCACGAACCCCCGCGGGTCGCAGTTCGACATCAGGCAAAAAGGCATCATAACAAAAATAATCGACAACGACGACCGACGTGCGTCGATGGGAAGGTGACTTCGAACGGGTAGGCACCTCAAAGGAAGGAGCGCAAAATTTATGGCTTATTAAATGCCCGTGTGGAAGATAATTAAATTTCTCAACAGTCGAATGTATGTATATAGTACGTAGCAGCGGCCGTCACGGAAAATAATCGGAAAATTGTCAGAGCAATTTCGAGTGCTTCGGAGAGTGTTAATCGGTTTTCCCTTAATTGCATTAACGTGCTGCCGCACCGCCCGAAAATCAGGTGGTACGTAGTGGATAATTTTTGGTTGCTGTGTAAATTGGCGAAAATTATAGGCAACTGTATGTTTTGGTTTTGAAAAAAAAAAACTACTCTTGGTGTGTAGCACCGTAGTACCTATGACATTCCTCCGGCGAATGAAGTGATTTATAGTGCGGAAGAACTCACTGAAGAGTTGCAACACCACTTTTGTGCAGAGCTCGTTACGCGTAGTCGAGTTAATTGACGATAGTATAGTGTTGTTTGGAGGTGTGTTGAGTGTTTGAAGAAGTAGTAAGCTGTTCGTTTTGAAATTGGCTGTAAAAACCTGGTGACAGTTAGGTGATTGATAGCCGTTTTGACAGAGATCGTCGCGACGCGTTACATTGTAAGTATTGATATGGATTGCAATACGGATTTGGGAAAAATCTCCATGCATTATCATCATCGAATAACATGTATCCAATAGAGTTATATAATATTATTCTTGTAATATTTTAATGTAGGAATCAATATTTACGACAAGCGAATGTACTTGATAAACATTCCTCAATATAATGAGGTATTCACGTCATGAGGTCGATTCCAGTACGCCAAACGCCATTATAGGCAAATATAGTTAATTAACAATTTCCTCCACTCTTTGCTTTTCCATACATCTCACAGCGATGTTCGACACACCACAATTTTATTTCATTAATTACACAATGAGGAAAATGCGTGTATTATTCAAACCTGAAGCTATTCTTTGCAAATACGAGAATAATTTATATACGATAGGGTGGAGAAATCTATCAAAAAGATGCGCAATGATGTGGAAGCTCCATTTTGTAAAAAATGAGCGTTTTAAGGTATTGTTTACCCCATTACAAAATAGGGTCTTGGGTTAGGGGGAGAGGCGACGCCGTTCTATTTGTTTCCCGTCTTTATTAAAGCCGTGAAGCATCTTTCCTTGTCATGTTTTTAGAATACATTCGTTTTCTTATCAGTCGCATTTCTACGTCAACTGACGAATCGTTCATTTTCCTCTGTTCGGTTCACTGCGACCAATACATTGATCTTTTGTGATATATCCGTGTCCTTTCTTTAGTACATGGCTTTGTAAAAGTAGTTAACATGTTTGAAATTCCACGCTTCACTTACAACAAGTTTAGTGTTGTAATTCTAGATAAATATTTCAAAAGGTCCTATCTACATTGATCGATTCTCTCCATCGACTTTCTCTCTCGTTAATAACTCTAGATGAACATTTCAAAGGGTCCTATGTGCATTGATCGATTCTCTTCATCGACTTTCTTTTGCGTCAATAACTCAGCTGCAAAACCTTTCCCTGTTGTATTTGACGTTTTGGAACCTCCTTTATCAAACTATGTGGTAGAATTAGCGCGAAATCTGCTTGCATAGCAGTGGTTATGAAAAGAGAAAGTCGATGAAGAGAATCGATCAAAGCAGATACGACCATTTGAAATGTTCATAGAGTTACTCAACTTCAAAAGCATTCCCTGCTGTGTTCAACGTCCCAAGCACAAGATAATAAAACCTGCTACCAAACTGTGTGCACGAAATGTGTTTGCGTAGACATGGTTATCAAAAGACAGTGATGTCCCGTAACCTCACTTTTTACCAGTGTACCAATTTTCAAAACCCGATTTAAGGCCATCGTTCGGACATTTTGAGCCGTTTGTCTGTGATTTGGGTGGTTTTCCAGGAAACGTCCCGAAAATCCTGTGAAGGAAAGTGAATATCGGGAAACAAATTCCGTCCGATTGTAGCCAAGGATTTTGTTTTCCTAGTGGGGTAAAATTTGGGTGGAAAAGTGCATTCAACTTCAAGTGGTGTGCTTTTTCCGGGAAAGTGGCATTTCCACCCAAAGAGAATATGCACGTGAGTGTATATGTGCGCGCAAGGAAATGCAATCTTGCGCCTATGTTTTCCCGGGAATTTCCCAAGAAAGTATACCATATTTTTATACCAGGACATTCTGCAGACTATGCACAACATGATGGTATACATAAACATATGATTTTCGAAAATTTGTAGCATGGTTTTTCAATTTCCAAACCATGCGCCAAACATTCTCGCTGTAAATTCGTCACGGACATAGTAAAGAAGCAATCAGCAATTACGCATTTGTTTTACCACGTTGCCACATTTTCTTGTTCGTAGGTCCACGAGTCCTTTTTCGCTAGTTCGCTCATCATATCAAATTGATCAGGAATTCTTCCGAATGTCAAAAATTATATCGAAGACCTACGACGGATCCGAAATTGAAATTGAGATCTCCATATATTCTTTCACCATATCAAACTGAACAGGAGTTCTTCAAAATCTTATCTTATCTATCGAAGACCTACGACTTATCGGGAATTGAAATCGAATCCTGCATATTCCCTCATCACATCAAATTGATCATTAATTCTTCCGAATAATCAGAAATTATATATAAAACGTATGACTAATCGGAAATTGAAAATGAGTTCTCCATATATTCCACCAACACATCAAATTGATCATAAATCCTTCTGTAGACATTCGGGCAGTTAGAATATATTTCAAAATACAAGGATGGTCAAAAATTCTTCCAAACTATCAGAAGTTATATGGAAACCCTTCGATTGATTGCAAATTGAAATCAAATTCTCCATTAATTCCTTGATCATATCATATTGGAATTATCAGGAATTATTCCGAATAATAAGAAATTATATCGGAAAATGAAATCGAGTTCTCCATATGTTCCCTCATCACATCAAATTGATCAGGATTTCTTCCAAATTATCAGAATTAATATCGAACACGTATGACTAATTGGAAATTGAAATTGAGTTCTCCATATATTCCATCAACATATCAAATTAATCAGAAATCCTTCTGAAGAACTTCGGGCAGTTCGAATGTATTTCAAAATACAAGGATGATCAGGAATTATTTCGAAATTTCACCGAATTATCAGAAGTTATATGGAAACCCTATGACTGATTGGAAATTGAAATCGATTTCACCATAATATGTACCCTATGTACCATATCAAAGTGTTCAGAAATTCTTCCGGATTATCAGAAATTATATTGAAGGTCTTCGACTAATAGAACAATTGCAACCAAGTTTCCATATATATCTCAATCAAATCAGGTTGATCAGGAATTCTTTCGAATTATCAGAAATTATAAAAAAAAAACTTCCTGATCAGAAATTAAAATCGAGTTGTCCTTATGCTCTTACCATATCAAATTGATCAGGAATTCTTTCGTGTGACCAAAAATTGTATCGAATACCTACGAATGGTGGGTAATTGAAATCGAGTTTTATCAGGACATCTTCCGAATTATCAGAAATTATATCGAAGACCTACGACTGATCGGAAATTGAAATCGAATGATCCATATACACCCTAGCAAAGTGATAATGAATTCTTCCGAATTATCAGAAATCATATTCAGGGCCTTCGACTTATAGAAGAATTGTCATCGATTTTTCCAGATAGGTATATCTTTATCATATCAGGTTGATCGGCTATACTTCCGAATTATCAGAAATTATATCGAACACCTACGGCTAATTGGAAATTAAAATTGAGTTCCCCAAATATTCCCTCATCATATCAGATTTATAAGGAATTCTTCCGAATCAGCAGAAATTATAAAAAAGACCAATTACTGATCGGAAATTGAATTCGAGGTCTTTGAATATTTCCTCATCATATCAAAGTGATCAGGAATTCTTCCGGAATATCAGAAATTATATTGAAGGTTTTCGACTAATAGAACAATTGCAACCAAGTTTCCATATATATCTCAATCAAATCAGGTTAATCAGGAATTCTTTCGAATTATCAGAAATTATTTAAAAAAAACTATTTCTGACCAGATATTGAAATCGAGTTCTCCTTATTCCATGACCATATCAAATTGACAAGGAATTCTTCCGAATTATCATACATTATATCGAAGGCTTACGACTGATCGGAAATCCAAATCGAGTTTTCCATATATTCCTTCATCATATCAAAGTGATCAGGTGATTGATAAATAATTCATTCGAATTATCATAAATGATACGAAGACCTACGATCGGAGATTGAAATCGAGCTCTCCATATATTCCCTGGTCATATCAGAGTGATCGGGAGTCCTTCTGATTATCTTTGGTCTGTAAGAATGTATTTTCAAAATTTAGCATTGATCAGGAGCCATGTAGACGATCTTCAAATGATCTTGAAATAAAACCATTTGAATATTCTTACATCATATGAGATTGGTTAGGAATTCTTCCGAATTATAAGAAATTATTTCGAGGACTTCCAACTTATAGAAAAATTTATATTGTGTTCTCCATATATTTGCTTCTCATATCAAGTCATCTTCCGAAGATCTTCGGTCAGTTAGAATGTATTTTCAAAATATAAAGATGGTTAGTCGAAGTCTTTCAAATGATCTTAAATTGAAATTCAATCTTTTGAATATTATCGTCCCATATGAGGTTGATCAGTAATTCCTCCAATTTATCAGAATTTATATCGAAGACTTACGACTTACAGGAAATTGAAATCGATTTTCCATATATTCGTTCATCATATCAAAGTGATCAGTAATTATTATGATGATCGTCGGTCAGATAGAATGTAGCAAAACTTCGAATATTCAAAGGATTTTATTTCAATTTCTGACCGTTTACAGATCTTCGACATGATTCCTGTTCAACGCTATGTTATGAAAATACGTTCTTATTGACTGAAGATCTTCAGAAGAATTGCTGATATATTTGTTATAAAAGGGGCACTGGTGGTGTAGTGGTAAGCGTGATTCCCAAAAGGCCTGGGTTCAATCCAAGTCGGCACCACAGTCGGTTTTCTGAGGAATAAAATTTCTTATCACGCCTTCCTTCGGAAGGGAAGTTAAACCGTTGGTCCCCAGTCCATGAGTTGATGGGCCGATATGTAGGGTCCAGGTGTGGAAACTATCTCCCTGGTGCCGGTAGCATTGGTACTCAGTACGCAAAAGAAAATCGACGGAAACAAACCAAGGATTTTTTTATATGATAAAGAAATATATGGAGAACTCGATTTCAATTTTTTTTATTAGTCCAAGGTCTTCGATATAATTTTTGATAGTTCGAAAGTATTCCTAATCAACCTCATATGATGAGAGAATATTCAATGGAATTATTTTTAATGTTTAATCATGTGATTCTTATATTTTGAAATGCATTCTTACTGACCGAAGATCTTCATAAGAATTTTTAATAATTTCGATTTGATAAGGAAATATTATATCAATTTATCAATTTATTTATTAAGTTAGTCGTTAATCAAAAGCGTAGATTACATTATAATATCATTACTTATGATCTATGATTTCGCAGTGCTTGGAATTATTTTTCAATTTTAGCGGTGACATATTTAGGACTATCATTTCACAGTTTTCATTATATATAGATATCATCTGACTTATCGGTCCATATTTCGCTTAGCTAGTGCGGTGGCGATCTACCGCGAACAAATGTCTATTACGCAATTTTCGAAACGGTGCATAAAAATTAAGTCTTGATAATAAATAACCTGAGTCAATGCGTTGCGAAGCTATATTGTTTACGGAAGAGACCAAGAGACAATGCTCTTTCAATACCTGAATGTTGATTAACAAGCAACATGCTTCATAAGATGGGAGAAGAAATGCTGTCCATCCCAATTAACTCATATAATAAAAAGTACTTTTGGATTGACTCTATTCGTTCAATTGTGTAAGGTGTAAAGTGGAAACCAAAACGCTTTATAAAATAAATATGAATTACCTGATCTAAGAACTATTGTGTTATAATGATCCACAATTGCTTATTTAGAATCTAGAAAAACACGTAAATCTTTTATTTTATATATCATTTATTTTATCAAACAAACTTTTACAACACCACGTCTAAAAAAACATGTACTTCATCAGCATGAATAAGCAGTTTGAGCTTTTTCAAAATAAGAGAGATATCGTTAACGTACAAAATGAAAAGAAGAGGTTCGAAGTGCGAGCCCTGAGGAACTCTTGACAGGACTTGAAATGAATTAGATTTTTTTCTCGCAGTATCTTACAATTTTCTGACGGTCCGTTGCAACATCGTTCTTGACAAATAAAACAAATCCCAGTTGTGAATAAGTTCTATATTAATTGCTTGCAAAACGTCTTGTTTTATACCCGTTGTATTGTTTTTGTGAAGTATTCAACCTTTCTGACATGCTGTTTATCTTGAAGTTATAATTCGGTATTGAATGTCTCAATTATCGGTTTACAACATATTTATAAAAAAAAAACCTGGTGTAAACTTGCTAGCCTTATAAACAACATCTTTTCGTATGTCAGTTTTAAAAACGCGAGCAAATATGAATAAATCTTAAACATAACTTATTTAAAATATGAAAGTAATAAGTTATATTTCAGTGGTACACATGACTAGCAAATTTTCGTCAATTACCATCAGTTATAAATGTGTTATAAACAGGTAATTAAGAGTTGCAATACCGAATTATAACTTCATTATATGATAAAAGTAATGTTCTTGTTTTTCGAATACATTTCATTCATGTTTTATCATCCCAAGTATGGTGTGTAGAAGAGAAACGTAAGATAACTAAAAATAAGTTGACATTCTATTTTTTCCAAAAAAAAAAGATGTTTGCAAAAATTGGGAATTTTATCAAGAATATGGTGTACAATTCTATTAACAGTATCAAGTTTTTTCTAAAGAGCCCATGAGTTTTTTGAAAGTAGAATGTAAAGATTCACCAAAAAATTGCATCTGCATTGGGAGTATGAGATCTCATTTTATGCCCTTTTTTCGCACAATTAAATACCCCAGAATAATAACTTTTGTTAATTGATGATGGAAACATAAAAAAAAAATCCATTCGTTGGAAGGATGAAATTTATTTACAACATGCCCAAATTAGTAGGTTGCGTTAAAATTATAATCAAGTTGCGCTAGCCAATTATATTTACCATAACATATGTGTTTTATATAGACATCACCTCTTGCGCTTTTATCGTGTGACTAGACTAAGTAAAAAATCTTGAAAGCGATTCTGCTGATTTTTACTTGATTTATTTGGTTTAGTCCTAAGAAAACAATTTTTTTTTAAATAAACTGCAATGTCTCATTTACACCAGTGACTGCGAGCAGAATGCTCTCATTTTCTGAATCAGAAATGAATGAAATCAGCATGCGTTGATTGAAAATGCCATAGATATGAATTTTAATTTCAGGAAGAAATTGAGATACTATTTATTCGGCTATTTGGAAGAATATTTCAATAGAAATATTACAATCATAATCTGTGGCGAATATAAAAGTTTCACCTGCTATATTTGTTTTCACCCACACACGCTCAAATTTTTTAGATTAAGATTGGATAATGACTTCCTAATTATTTTTTTTTTATGAAATTGCGATGCACTATTCATGTGATTGAAATTCTTACAATAAACCAGAATTACAATAAAAAGTGTTTCGGAGAAAAAATTTCTGATCAGCCGTAAGGCTTCTATATAATTTCTGATGATTCGAAATAATTTTATATGATGGGTGAATTTGGAATAATTCCTGATCATTCTTATATGGTGGGATACTATTCAAACGATGTAGATTCAATTTTTGGTCATTTGAAGGTCTCGACATTATTCCTGAGATCCTTATATTTTGAAATACATTCTAACTGAAAAGATCTTCAGATGAATTTATGATCGATTTGACATGATCAGAAAATATACGGAGAACTCGATACCAATTTCTGATCAGCCGTAAAGCTTCCAACTAACTTCTGATAATTCAGAAGAATTTCGAAATATTTCCTGACTATCGTTGTATTTTGAAATACATTCTAACTGCCCGAAGATCTTCAGAAGGACTTCTGATCAATTTGATATGTTGATGGAATATATGGAGAACTCAATTTCAATTTCCCGTCAGTCGTAGGTCTTCGATGTAATTTCTTATAATTCGGGAGAATTCCTGATCAATTGATGTGATGATGGAATATATGGAGAACTCGATTTCAATTTCCAATCAGTGGCAATTTCTGATAATTCGTAATCAATTCTGATCAATATGATATGATGAGGGAATTAATGGAGAATGCGATTTCAATTTCCAATCAGTCGCAGGGATTCCATATATCCTCTGATAATTTGGAAGAATTTCAAAATAATTCCTGACCATCCTTGTATTTTTAAAATCAGTCTAACTGCCCGAATGTCTTCAGAAGGATTTCTGATCAATTTGATATATTGATGGAATATATGGAGAACTCAATTTCAATTTCCGATTAGTCATACGTGTTAGGTATAATTTCTGATAATTCGGGAGAATTCCTGATCAATTTGATGTGATGAATGTACGGAGAATTGATTTCAATTTCCGATCAGTCGTAGATTTTCGATTTAATTTCTGATAATTCTGAAGAATTCCTGATCACTTTGATATGATGAGGAAATATTCAAAGACCTCGAATTCAATTTCCGATCAGTAATTGGTCTTTTTTATAATTTCTGCTGATTCGGAAGAATTCCTTATAAATCTGATATGATGAGGGAATATTTGGGGAACTCAATTTTAATTTCCAATTAGCCGTAGGTGTTCGATATAATTTCTGATAATTCGGAAGTATAGCCGATCAACCTGATATGATAAAGATATACCTATCTGGAAAAATCGATGACAATTCTTCTATAAGTCGAAGGCCCTGAATATGATTTCTGATAATTCGGAAGAATTCATTATCACTTTGCTAGGGTGTATATGGATCATTCGATTTCAATTTCCGATCAGTCGTAGGTCTTCGATATAATTTCTGATAATTCGGAAGATGTCCTGATAAAACTCGATTTCAATTACCCACCATTCGTAGGTATTCGATACAATTTTTGGTCACACGAAAGAATTCCTGATCAATTTGATATGGTAAGAGCATAAGGACAACTCGATTTTAATTTCTGATCAGGAAGTTTTTTTTTTATAATTTCTGATAATTCGAAAGAATTCCTGATCAACCTGATTTGATTGAGATATATATGGAAACTTGGTTGCAATTGTTCTATTAGTCGAAGACCTTCAATATAATTTCTGATAATCCGGAAGAATTTCTGAACACTTTGATATGGTACATAGGGTACATATTATGGTGAAATCGATTTCAATTTCCAATCAGTCATAGGGTTTCCATATAACTTCTGATAATTCGGTGAAATTTCGAAATAATTCCTGATCATCCTTGTATTTTGAAATACATTCGAACTGCCCGAAGTTCTTCAGAAGGATTTCTGATTAATTTGATATGTTGATGGAATATATGGAGAACTCAATTTCAATTTCCAATTAGTCATACGTGTTCGATATTAATTCTGATAATTTGGAAGAAATCCTGATCAATTTGATGTGATGAGGGAACATATGGAGAACTCGATTTCATTTTCCGATATAATTTCTTATTATTCGGAATAATTCCTGATAATTCCAATATGATATGATCAAGGAATTAATGGAGAATTTGATTTCAATTTGCAATCAATCGAAGGGTTTCCATATAACTTCTGATAGTTTGGAAGAATTTTTGACCATCCTTGTATTTTGAAATATATTCTAACTGCCCGAATGTCTACAGAAGGATTTATGATCAATTTGATGTGTTGGTGGAATATATGGAGAACTCATTTTCAATTTCCGATTAGTCATACGTTTTATATATAATTTCTGATTATTCGGAAGAATTAATGATCAATTTGATGTGATGAGGGAATATGCAGGATTCGATTTCAATTCCCGATAAGTCGTAGGTCTTCGATAGATAAGATAAGATTTTGAAGAACTCCTGTTCAGTTTGATATGGTGAAAGAATATATGGAGATCTCAATTTCAATTTCGGATCCGTCGTAGGTCTTCGATATAATTTTTGACATTCGGAAGAATTCCTGATCAATTTGATATGATGAGCGAACTAGCGAAAAAGGACTCGTGGACCTACGAACAAGAAAATGTGGCAACGTGGTAAAACAAATGCGTAATTGCTGATTGCTTCTTTACTATGTCCGTGACGAATTTACAGCGAGAATGTTTGGCGCATGGTTTGGAAATTGAAAAACCATGCTACAAATTTTCGAAAATCATATGTTTATGTATACCATCATGTTGTGCATAGTCTGCAGAATGTCCTGGTATAAAAATATGGTATACTTTCTTGGGAAATTCCCGGGAAAACATAGGCGCAAGATTGCATTTCCTTGCGCGCACATATACACTCACGTGCATATTCTCTTTGGGTGGAAATGCCACTTTCCCGGAAAAAGCACACCACTTGAAGTTGAATGCACTTTTCCACCCAAATTTTACCCCACTAGGAAAACAAAATCCTTGGCTACAATCGGACGGAATTTGTTTCCCGATATTCACTTTCCTTCACAGGATTTTCGGGACGTTTCCTGGAAAACCACCCAAATCACAGACAAACGGCTCAAAATGTCCGAACGATGGCCTTAATGTCATATTCATACTCGAATCGGTTGAAAAATCCACTTAATTTTCTAGTTTACTCGATCTATCCATTGCAAGCAATGTTTTGATAATAATTGTTTATGTTTTGAAAGTTGGTGCACAGGTAGATTGAGGTGAAGGAAACGCCACTGTCAAAAGAGAATGTCGATGAAGTTAATCGATCAAAGCAGATTTTGAAAAGTTCATCGAGAATTGAAGTCGATGTCGATACGTATAAATGTTTGTTATGTGCAAAAACAGTAAATTTAGGGTTTGATCGGTGCTCGATATTTCCCACGATTAATGTGTAGAGATGCTTCAAATATGGAGAATTTAATATCAGCCTCAATAGAATAAACCTCATGGACAGCAACATCTGTCGGTGTGGAAACGGTTTTGATGACATCGATCACGCAGTTTGGCAATGTACGGATAATGACGCCGCCAGAGAGCGACTTTTGAATACCCTCGAGGCCCAAGGAAGACAACCCTATATCCATATCAGAGACGTGTTGGGTACCCGCGATCTCTGCTATATGCAGTCGGTTTATGTGTGTCTCCAAATGTCTAGTATAAAAATTTAATTAGTTTGTCTTTTGTATCTTTTTATTAGTTTTTGTTTGTCCCCCGTTTCGATAAGTCTCATCGCCGCCCACTAGTCACCATAGCCGATCGAACTCCAGACGAATCTAGAACCACACAACCGTTCATACTGGTGACATCGCTCTGATGAGACAACGAAACCCTACCCCCAAGCTCCTCCCCTTTTCCTATCCTTCGACAATGTACCTTTATAACCTCGGGTAATCCGCGAGTATTTGGCCCAACTCCTACTAGACGTAGAATTAAGAGAATTTTGTTACAAACAAAGAACACAAAATTATCGGCTCCGTAAAGCTAATGCGATTGACCCTTACAAATAAACGAACTAGGTAAAAAAACTAGTTGATCAGAAGAAAAGCAGTTTGCGTTTCAATAAATAGCAGCCAAGGTCCAGGAATGTGAATCAATTCGATTTTTTTGTATGTCAATATTGCGGGGTTGTCAACAAACTATGTAGCATTACGTCAGATTGTTGAGGAAAAACGTTCACTTTTAGGTTTATTAGCAGAGTTTCATATTGTAGAAATTAAATTATTTGATTAGTATAGTATTCCAGGATGTAATGTTGCTGCTTGTTTATCACATTCTAGGCACACTGGCGGTGTTGCTATTTATGGCAAAGAATCAGTTCAATTCAACCTTCGTACCAACGAAGTTATCAATAGCAACTGGTTCTTGGGCATTACAGTTGTACGTGGCATGACGATGGGTAATTATGGTGTATTGTATCATTCTTATTCTATTGAACAGCGTTTTGTTGAAGTTTTAGAGAACTGACTCGAGACATTCCTTGATTCTAGTAAATTAAATCTATTGGCTGATGATTTAAATATTAATTGATGTGATTACTATAATTTGAATCTTTTAGCTGCTTTTTTTCAATTTAAAACAAACGGTAGATGAATATACGCGTATTTCCAGACACAGTCGAACTTTAATTGATGGATTTTCCATTCGCAGCCGGTAGCTTAGATGAATCTACAGCTGTTCTTAATAACGCTTTGAAAACGTATACTAATCAACTAGTTGAGCAAAAGTTTGTGTCTTTGAAAAGCTCGAACTGCTGGTACAATTTGGATCTTTTGTGTCTTAAACGGAAAAGGGACAAAGGTACAAAAAGTTTTTTTTTAGTTAAAACAATGACAAAAAAAATAGGTACATAATCGCACGCAATAAGTATTCACAATCGTAAAGAAAACTCGTTGTGAATATGTTCAAAGGAAGATTGATCAGCATCAAAACAACAGCAAAGAGTTATGGAATTTTTTTAAATCTTTATTAAAACCTACACACTTAGAAATTACTATTTTTACACGAGACCTAATTCAGCTTTGAATTTATGGAAGCGTAAACAAATATGCCATGTCAAATAAAGTGTCATGAAACTGCAACATATGCAACTCGACGAAAAGTGCGTTTGATTGAATTGATTTTCTCGGCCTTTTCAACTTATTCTTATGTCAAAAGGGCCGCTTGCATGTGTCGGTCTCAGGGCACTGAAATTTACATGACTTTTTTTGTAGTGTGTAGTAATTGCAAGCCGCGGTTAATAACTTTCAATTTACATTAGAACAATCGGATGAAGTAATTGCATTTAAATTTAATGATTATTTTGTCCACAGTTTTTCATTGATTAATCAATCCATTGAATTGTTTGATGAACCTGACGACATAAAACAGCCAATTAATAGTAGTTGTAGATTTGAAGGTTTTTACCCAATTACATAAGATGAACTTAGAATTATTGCTTTTTCATTAGGGAAATCGGCTGGAGTAGATAATGTTAATGCTAGAGTTATTCAAGATTGCTTTCATGTCATTGGCCACATCTTGCTGAACCTTATTAATGAATCATTGCAAACTGGAAATATGCCACAAATTTGGAAGGAATCCTTAGTTGTTCCTATTCAAAAAGTTACTGTGACGATTAAAACCGAAGAGTTTCATCCTATCAAAAAGTTGCTCATATTAGAGAAAATTTTAGAACTTGTTGTTAAAGACCAGCTGTTGGGGTATCCAAATAGTAATAGTTTGTTGATACCAGAACAATCGGGATATCGAGAAGGCCCTTATTGTTAAAATCAATCAAGCGCTGGAATTACGGGTACTGCATATAAATGGTTTGAAAGGTATTTGTCTGACAGAACTCAACGAACTGTTTTTAATGATTCTATTTCCAATCCCGTAGGAAATAACCTTGGAGTGCCCCAGGGAAGTGCATTAGGGTCCCTGTTATTTATTATATATATTAATGACTT
This sequence comes from Ochlerotatus camptorhynchus, assembly GCF_037179485.1. Classification (NCBI taxonomy): domain Eukaryota; kingdom Metazoa; phylum Arthropoda; class Insecta; order Diptera; family Culicidae; genus Ochlerotatus; species Ochlerotatus camptorhynchus. Next base: position 538,569 of record NW_027040667.1, on the reverse strand, counting down.
GCGACGTGTTTTACGATTTTACGACATTAATCTTTTTGCAGATGATACTGTGTTATTCATTGCAGCTAAGGATTTATACTTAGCGGTGCCAGTGGTGTAGTGGTAAGCGTGATTATCTCTCACCCCAGCAGGCCTGGGTTCAATCCCGGTCGGCGCCATCGGGATGTTCTGAGGCATAACATTTCTGATCACGCCTTCCTTCCTCCGTTGGTCCCCGGTTTATGAGTTGATGGGTCGATTGGTACACGGTAATCAGCGTAAACACATTAATGTGTAAAATTTCACACATTCGTGAAAAAAGGGGCCTACTCATAAAATGTGTAAACTGCGTTTACACATTTATGTGTAAACCCAGCAAACGTCAAAAGAAGTGTATTTTTTACACATTTTTCAAGCATGGTTTTTATTGCGAAATGTGTAAAAAGTAACCATTTCTAGAACTTGAATATAATGGAGACGCATAGTTTCTTTTTTATTAATTTGGGGCTGTTCATAAACTACGTAGACAGTTTATGGGGGGGGGGGGGGGGGTTGACAATTATCCACGATCCATACAAATTTTAAATTTTTTTTATGGATAATTGTCTACGCAGGGGGAGGGGGGGTCAAGAATCCCAAAAAAAACTGTCTACGAAGTTTATGAACAGTCCCTTTCGGGGTTTTCTTATTTGTGTCAATGATAAAATAAAGATTTCTCAGATTCAATACTATTTTATTAAAAAAAAGAAATAACATCAACAAAAATCAGTTATGAAACAAGCGTAAATAATAAATGAAAAATTAAATATCATTGTCTGAGTCACTCTGTTCAGCAATTAATGATTCAGAAAAAGATGCCACAAGTTTGTTCACAGCTACTGCAGTGCTGTGGGACTTTGTTTTATATAGAAGGATTTCAAAAAAAAATCAATCAATTTCTTCATAGAAGAAGGAACTTTCATTCCGAAAACAGAAAATACTTTAATCAGCACATCGAGCGCCTGGAGCGATGATTTTCCGCAGTCGATTAATTCTCCTTGTAGATACACGTAGTAATTTTCATTATTGGTAATAATATGAGGCTCAACCGTTTGCTCCAGATTGAACACGACGTACTGAGCAAGTTGCTCTGCAAGTGCAGTTGCGTGATTCTACAAATAAATGAATACGATTAAATTAAAACATTATTACTTCTTTTTTTACTAATGTACCGGAATCCATCGAACTAGTGGTGCGGCAATCTGTTCATGAATTTGGAGGTTACCGACTCCAGTAAGATTTTTTAATTCTTTTTTCCCCAGAACTACAAAAATTCTTATGCATCCTCGTAAGGTATCTATGGCAGAATAATTAAGAAAAAAGTAGTAAATAAATAATAATATTAATAATAATAAAAATAATAATAATAATAATAATAATCACTGCGTCCTAGCAAGAAGAACGGTCGACTTGTTTCGCGCTCCGTTAATTTGGAAGTTTTCTCGCTATTATCTGACGTAAATAATCAGTTTTTTCTCGCTTAGTGATTCCTGGCATAATTCCCGATAAATTTATCAAAAAGTGAGTTTTTTTCTGAGAAGAAAGTGTGTTTTCGGCATCATCGGAAGGAAAATTGTTTTTGCGATTGCCAATTCGCCAACCATTTTGCGCACCATCGGTGCGTGGTCACGCATACCTGTGCACACGGATCATCGTCATCGAGTGTCAGCATCTGCCTCCACATTCAAACCGCTCATCCATCTCGTGTGTTCAGCTGAGTGCCGAGCTTCATACAAGCACACACCAACGAAGACCGCCCGCACACGCGGATCGAAGATCATCAAAGCTGCGCGTCGCTCCGCTGCTGCTGTGTAAACGCTCGGTGGTAGTAGTATAGGATTATCAGATAAGTTTTTGTTCTTGTTTCTTTCTTTCTCCCATCAGTTAAATTTTAAGTTTGTGTTTCTGTGTTTGTATTTTTTTTTCTCGTGTATTGTGTCCGAGTAATTTTGATTATCGTTGCAGTGGTAGAGCGTTTTTCGCTCCCACTAGTACGGCAAAATGGACATTTTGTCGGAAGACGAAATGGACGTTTTGTCGGAAGATGACACCACTTTGCCACGCGATAGCAAGAAGGGTCGAAAACGTCTGTCATCCCAGAAATCAGATGATGTCATCCCTGGTTCGTCATCTCAGTCTGGTAATGGGCAGGGACAGATAAGCCCCCGATCGCGAGCCTACCCAGAAGACTCGACTGGCCCATGGGTTGTTTACTTTCAGCCCAAAAAGAAACCTTTGAATGTAATGCAAATTACTAATGATCTGACGAAGCGGTTCTCGGCCGTGACCGAAATCTCGAAGGTGAGGTACAATAAACTTCGCGTTGTCGTCTCTAACCTGAAACAAGCTAACGAGATTGCTGCCTCCCAGCTCTTTACACTCGAGTATAGAGTGTACATCCCAGCTCGTAATGTGGAGATCGAAGGTGTGGTCACCGAAGCGAGTCTGAACCCCGAGATCTTGGCGAAGCAAGCGGTTGGCCGTTTCAAAAACCCCTTGCTTCCCACGGTTGAGATACTGGAAGTCCAGAAGCTGAACTCAGTATCTTTTAGCGAGGGTAAAAAGAGCTTTACCCCCACAGACTCGTTTCGAGTGACCTTTTCTGGTTCAGCCCTTCCTCACTACATCGAGTTGGGAAAACTTCGGCTACCTGTGCGTTTGTTTGTTCCTCGGGTCATGAACTGCCAAAACTGCAAACAGTTGGGACATACGGCCTCTCACTGTGGCAGCAAGGCACGCTGTTCTAAATGCGGGGAGAAGCACGAGGATGGCGCCTGCACAGTCACTGCACCAAAATGCGTGTACTGTAAGGGAACTCCTCATGGTCTCTCATCGTGCCCGGCGTACAAACAACGCGGGGAGAAACTAGAACGCTCTCTTAAGGAGCGTTCCAGGCAGTCTTTTGCAGCAATGCTAAAAACAGCCACACCATCAACCAACGACAAAAATCCCTTTGCTGTTTTGTCTGATGACGAGTCTGACTCTGACTTGGCTGAGGAGGGAGTTTCTTTCAGTTTTCCGGAAGGTTCTGCACGGAAACGAAAACGCATCCGTTCGCGAAAAGTTGCAGATAAGGAACCCCAAATCAGCTTGCCCAAATCAAGGAGTGATGGAAAAAAGGAAGTTTCAACTCCTCCTGGTTTCCGCAGAACTGATTATAACCAGAATTTTCCATCTCTCCCGGGGACATCAAAAACCCCTGATGGCCCATTTTTAAGAACAGAAGCCCCTTCTTCATCCGGGTTGTTCTCATTTGATAAAATTGTGGATGATATTCTCAAGTACCTCAATATTTCTGATCCTCTCAAAAGCATTGTTCTGGCAATGCTTCCTTCTGTGAAGACCCTCTTGAAGCAATTGACATTGAAGTGGCCCCTCATTGCAGCAATCATTTCCTTCGATGGATAATTTTCCAAACGAGGTCGGGGATTTGATCACTGTTCTACAGTGGAATTGTCGAAGTCTCATTCCTAAATTAGATTCTTTTAAGTTTTTAATTCACAATAATGATTGTGATGCATTTGCTGTTTGTGAAACTTGGCTCTCTTCAGATATCGATCTTCCTTTTTATGATTTTAACATTATTCGACTGGATCGTGAGGATTCGCGTGGAGGAGGGGTACTTTTGGGGATCAAAAAGTGCCATTCCTTCTATAGAGTGAATCTTCCACAATTTCCAGGTATTGAAGTTGTTGCATGTCAGGCTATTATTAAAGGTAAGAGCCTTTGTATTGCTTCTGTTTATATTCCTCCTAGAGCCGTTGTTAATCGCAAACAACTTTCAGATATCTGTTCGGTACTTCCTGCTCCACGGTTGATTATGGGAGATTTGAATTCCCACGGTACAGGCTGGGGGGAACTGCATGATGACAACCGTTCTACTTTGATATATGACCTCTGCGACAGCTTTAATATGACAATTCTTAACAATGGAGAAGTAACACGTTTGGCTGGCCCATCCTCGAATGGAAGTAGATTAGACCTCACCCTTTGCTCTAACTCATTATCGTTGGATTGCACGTGGAATGTGATCCAAGATCCCCACGGTAGTGATCACTTGCCGATCAAAGTTTCAGTTGCCAGTGGGTTCAATCCGTCGGAACCCGTTAACGTCGCGTACGATCTTACCCGTAATATCGATTGGACAAAGTTCAAGAATGTGATAGAAGATGCCCTAACGTCGGTAGAAGGGCTTCCACCGTTGGAGGAATATAACTTCCTCTCCAATCTGATCTTGGACAGCGCGCTTCAAGCTCAAACTCGGCCGGTTCCAGGAACGTCTTTCCGTAGGAAACCTCCTTCCCCTTGGTGGGACCAGCAATGCACTGAGGTTTATCGTAAAAAGTCCGACGCGTTTAAGCTTTTCCGGAAACGTGGAACACCCGTACATTTCGAAGCGTACTCGGCTCTTGAACGCGAACTCAAGAGCCTCATCAAAGCCAAGAAACGCGGATACTGGCGGCAATTCGTGGACGGATTATCGCGCGAAACGTCGATGAATACGCTTTGGAATGCGGCGCGAAGGATGCGTAACCGGTCTTCAAACAACGAGAGCGAGGAGTACTCCGATAGTTGGATTCTCAAGTTCGCGCGAAAAGTATGTCCTGATTCTGTGCCGGCACAGATGATTCCTCGCGAAACGACGAATTCGGTAGACGAGATCAGCCAGCCTTTTTCAATGCTGGAGCTCTCACTCGCGCTCCTTTCGTGTGGCAATTCGGCTCCGGGGGCTGATAGAATCAAGTTCAACTTGTTGAAGAACCTCCCAGACGTCGCTAAGAGGCGCATGTTGAACTTGTTTGGTCAGTTCCTGGAGCTTAATATTGTTCCGGATGATTGGAGGCGGGTGAGAGTTATAGCCATTAAAAAGCCTGGAAAACCCGCGTCAGATCACAACTCGTATCGTCCCATTGCGATGCTATCGTGTATTCGAAAATTGTTGGAGAAAATGATCCTTTTTCGCCTGGACAAATGGGTTGAGTTGAACCACCTACTCTCAGATACTCAATTTGGTTTCCGTAGGGGCAAGGGAACGAACGACTGTCTCGCGTTGCTTTCCACTGAAATTCAGTTGGCTTTTGCTAATAAAGAGCAAATGGCTTCTGTCTTCTTGGATATTAAGGGGGCTTTTGATTCAGTATCGGTTGAAGTCCTTTCAGACAAACTCCACGCTTGTGGCCTTTCTCCATTAATTAATAACTTTTTGTACAATTTGCTGTCAGAGAAACATATGAGCTTTTCTCATGGAAACTCTACAGCTTCACGATTTAGCTACATGGGTCTCCCCCAGGGCTCATGTTTAAGCCCCCTTCTGTATAATTTCTACGTCAGAGAAATTGACAATTGTCTAAGGGACAACTGCACGTTGAGACAACTTGCAGATGACGGAGTAGTGTCTATGACAGGACCCAGAGAGGCCGACCTGCAAGGACCCTTACAGGATACCTTAGACAATTTGTCTACTTGGGCTATCCAGCTAGGTATCGAATTCTCCACGGAGAAAACTGAGTTGGTCGTTTTTTCTAGGAAGCATAGCCCAGCACAACCAAAGCTTCAACTTTTGGGTAAACCGATCACTCATTCTATGTCCTTCAAATATCTTGGGGTCTGGTTCGATTCAAAATGCACCTGGAGATCCCACATTGAGTATCTGAAGCGGAAATGCCAACAAAGGATCAATTTTCTCCGAACAATTACCGGAACGTGGTGGGGAGCCCATCCGCAAGATCTTCTAACGTTGTACCGGACAACGATTTTATCGGTTTTAGAATACGGTAGTTTTTGTTTCCAGTCGGCGGCTAAAACGCACATCATCAAACTGGAACGGATCCAGTATCGCTGTCTTCGTATCGCGTTAGGATGCATGCACTCGACTCATACGATGAGTCTCGAAGTGTTAGCGGGCATGCTGCCACTCTCTGATCGATTTTCGGAATTATCGCTCAGGCTCCTCACCCGTTGTGAAATTATGAACCCACTGGTGATTGCAAACTTTGAGAAGCTTCTTGAGCTAAGCCCTCAAACTCGTTTTATGTCATTGTACTACGTGTACATAACACAGGATGTCAGCCCTTCGCAGCATAATCCCTATCGTGTTTGCTTCTCCGACTTCGACAGTTCTGTTCATTTTGATTTATCAATGACGCAAGAGATTCGCGGAATCCCAGAGCATCATCGTTCCATGATTGCTCCGTCAATTTTCGCTGCAAAGTTTGGCCAAGTTGATTCCGCAAGATCGTTCTTCACAGATGGATCACTAATAGAGGCGTCCGCTGGTTTTGGTATTTATAACGAATTTCATAGCGCCTCTCGAATGCTTCATGCTCCTTGTTCCGTATATGTTGCTGAACTGGCGGCAATACATTATACGATAGAAACGATCGCCTCACTTGCACCAGATCATTATTTTATTTTTACGGATAGTCTCAGTTCTGTCGAGGCTATTCGCTCCATGAGGCCGGTAAAGCACTCCTCGTATTTTCTCATGAAAATACGAGAGCTTCTAAGTGCTTTATCTTTAAGATCTTTTGTCATCACCTTTGCATGGGTCCCATCTCATTGCTCGATTGCGGGCAATGAGAAGGCGGACTCGCTTGCAAAGGTGGGCGCTATGGAAGGCGATATTTACGATCGACAAATCGCCTACGACGAATTTTTCTTCATTTATCGTCAACAGTCACTCGCCAGCTGGCAAAATAAATGGAGTGAAGGGAGTTTGGGACGATGGTTGTATTCAATTATTCCTAAGGTGTCGAAGTGTCCTTGGTTCAAAGGTTTGGAGGTGGGTCGAGACTTCATTCGTGTGATGTCTCGCCTCATGTCCAATCACTATTCACTAAGCGCTCACTTGTTCCGTGTTGGGCTGGGGGACAGTAATCTCTGTGAATGTGGACAAGGTTACCAGGACGCAGATCACATTATTTGGTCATGTGCTGAGCACCGTGGAGTCAGATCCGAGTTGTACGATTCCCTTCGGGCTCGAGGTAGACAACCTAATGTTCCAGTTCGGGATATTTTGGCTAGACGCGATCTGGAGTTTATGCAACTCATATATGTTTTCTTGAAGAATATTAACCATAGATTGTAAGTTTGATTAACCTTGTGTTTAGTTTGTGTTTTGTATGTGTGTGTGTATTTTTTTGTAGATTTGTTTCTGTAATAATTGTATAATTACAGAGTTGATATAACGTCGATAGGATTAAGTATATGTTTTAGAAATAGTGAAATTTTTTAATCATAAATCATATTCCAAATCTCCTTTTCCCTCTCCCGATCCAAACAATTGTCATCCACTAACCTCGAGAAGACCGCGAGTAATCGGTTCCAATCCTTTAATTTTAGATTTAAGACATTTATAATGTATAAAGAAAATGATAACTTGGCTCTGTAAAGTTTATTCGAATGAGCCTGTACAAATAAAGTAATTAACAAAAAAAAAAAAATAATAATAATAATAATAATAACTGGAAAACCTACCATCATGGACGTCTGTGAACGTTTCATTTTCGATCATCAATCCTCTTGCAATTACATGCTTTAGGTTGGCCTCTTTATTATAACCCACATGCAGCCGCTCGTAGGCCTTTTGAATCTGTAAAATTTGTAAATTTAAAATTAATTATTAAATGCTACATATTTTCGAACCGAAACTATTACCATCACTCCATTATAAGATTTGAGATGCGGAAAAACAGAAACGATTTCCCTTACGTTTCTTTTTTCGTGCAATATCATCAGATGTAGGCAGTGTGTCTCAGTCATGATCTTTGAAATGGCATTAAAATTTGAAGTGATAGGATCTTTACATGCACAGTCCTGTGCTATTTGTAATGTTTCGGACGAAACATCCGTAATCAGTTGAGCTTTAGGTTTATGGGTAAACTTTCTTTTCTCTGGTACCACGTGTCTACATGCATTTCGAATGTGAGATTGTATTAACCCGGTATGCTCTTGCCCAGGACCTCGTCCTCCGTTTTCCCAAAAAAGCATAGACTGAAATATAATAAAACAAATAGTTATTTAGTGATATCAACCAAATGGAATACTTTTTCAAAATGTAGACATGCATATATATGAACATTCTAATGTTGCGGATACACTTGGATGGCAAACTATGAGCATGAGCATTATTTGTATAATAAATTATGTATACATCACACTTGTATTATAATAGTTTTTGTATAGCTGTTGTATAGGGATTATAATTATTATACATATAATGCTCATGCTCATAGTAGGTCATACAAGTGTATCCGTGGCATAAATGATCCTATTTACAGACCGATTTTCGTACAAACAAGCCTACTTTGACTTGTTGTAACTTTGCTCTATTTGAATCAAGTGAGATGGACCAGAAGTACAAAATAATGTGCTGAATTTTGCGTTTACATAATATCAATTTTTTTGAAGCACCTACCGATTGATGAATGATGTGGTTAATTTGTTTTCAAAATCATAGCAATGAAATACGAAGTGCTATTGTTTTGAAAATGTTTAACCATGTTGTCATTTCCCGGCCAGTTCATGAAAAATTTGGTACTTCGTACGCGAAAAAAAATCTGTACATTTGTAGCCTCAAAATCTCAAATCATTGGATCAAATAGAGTAAAGTTACAAGTAGTTTATAATCTTTTTCACTATTTTCAAACCATTCACTCACATAATGAGGGGCAGTAGTTTTTCGCAATATTGGAAATTCTTCAATGATTTTCAGTGCCATCTCTTTTTTGTCCTGCAATGTCGGATACCTACACGAGTAAATTGCATATCATTAGTGTAAGTAATCACATTTGCATAAACATTAGTTAAAATCAATATTAAGTATACATACACCTGGTTGTTTATTAAATTTGCAACGATGTCATTGCACAGAATTCGAATCATTAATAGCATCTCCTTGCGCGCTGGAACAATGTTTGCATCCAGTTTAGAATACAAAATGCTTCGAAACTTTGCATTCTTCTCCAGAATTTCTCGCAGCTATGAATTACAGAAAAAAAACCATCATTATTTATTTAAACTCAAATTTTTTGTTGTATCTCGTTGTAAAAAGGGCCGATCTATTTTTGTAAACAAAATTTGCAATGCTCTCGTCGTGCGAGCCACGAAGCTCGCCCACGCAAACCAACCACACCGTAAGGTAGAGGAAAGTCTCTACTTCTCAATAGTACTCGTGTTTTTGGTTTGCGTGGACGTATTTCGGTCCGCGCGAAGAGTGTGGTAAGTTTTGTTTACAAAAATAGATAGGCTCTTTTCAAATACTACGCGAGGTATCGTCGATTTTTGTTGCACCGGCTAAGGTATCGGGTAGATTAACCGATCAGGTGCTTGCGGTTCACCCGGTTCACCAGCCTAATATGAATGACAACCATTAAACCAAGAATCAAATCTATAGCGTTCACAACCATAAGGGCTTTATTACGATGATCGATTTTCTGCATTTTTCTTTTTGTTTTAATTGTTAAGTGAACCATGCTCTCGATTTTTTTTTAGTGAAACTTTATATTGGTCAATAAAAGCAGCAACCAACGTGTCGAGTTATAATCAAAAGAGAAAATCGATTAGATAATCGCTCATTGTAATTAGGTACTTATGGTTTTGAACGCTATGAACAACAAAATAAATAAAAGCTAGGTTGTGATAGTTAAAACATGTTCATACGATATGAGTTTAGAGTTATATTATAACTGCTAGAGGAGGCGTACTTTTTCAATAGGAGAATTAATTTACAAGTGACTTACTGCCAGGGACCATTTTCATTGGTGAATTTAATTACAACTTACCGTGGGTGGGGCAGGTTCACAAGCAGGTTCTTTAGTTTCTTTGGAAGGTCTATTTGAGTAGGAACTAGACGGTCCAGCAGCCGAATGATTAGTAACGAATTTCCTCAAATCTTTCGAAATAACCGATTTGATAATGAGTCTTGGACCCATTTCAATAATGCCAATCTTCGTCAGGTCATCATCGGTGATATATTGCAATGATTCATCATTGAATTTGTTATCTAAAATTGTAAAAAAAAAAGTGATTAAATGTATGAAAAAAGTTTGAAACTGTTTGGCGGTAAGCTGCAACCCGTATTATGCTCGGATTAAATTCCGAATTAGAATGCACGGCTGCTTTGATGCCAAGTTATCGTGTTTTTTTTCTAGAATAATGCATGGGTTAACTTAAAAAAACCGAAAACTTATCTATTGTGCGCCAGCCTAAACTTTTTACCCTTATTGGATGAGCTGTAAAAATTTTAATGTTTGATGATCTGTAAATTGTATTGATTAACTCCAATGTTGGCATTAAAGCAGCCGTGGCTCTTTAATCCGAGTTGGAGCTTACTGCCTATGTGAACAGAATTTTATGAAATAAAAAATATTGCATTAGTATTTATGATTACATGCATTTAAGTAGAGCACCACATATGGGAACTTTAATGTGTTGCGATAAACGAAACAAAAGCCATTTGCAGGTAATCATTTTATTCATTGAACAAAGTTAGTTACAATAGTTATACTTCAAACTTATATAATAATTTTCATTTGTGCCGTACAGGTTCCACAAACTGTAAGATTTTCTACTGACAATACTACGGGAAGGCACTCGAATAGTTTCTTGTGACGGTACAACCATATAACTATTTAAATATCTGTTACTTTCAACGATAAGCAAAGTTTGTATAATGAAAAGAGGATCTTCGTTTGTCGCTATAATGGCTTGAATGATTCCATATTTTAGATCTTTGCACGTTCGATATTTAGCGACAAGACCAGGTCGGAAGCTAGTACCATTTATTTGAAGATGGCTGATGCTTACAACTAATTGCGGGAAATCAAATAGCAGAATTTTGAAATCAAATGTTTCCTTTTGTACGGTTATAGAAGATAAAATCGATAATTCATCGACATGATAATTATGATTGATTATAGCATTAACCTGTTTCAAGTTCATACGTTTCATCAAACTGTAGGTAAGATTACGAAAATTATTGCAGGTTTTGGATTGGGATTTGGAGATCTTGAATTTTGCTTCAAATTGCATGCAACTCATTTTGGCAATAGGACCGCTTTGATTAATTACTGCAGGATAATGCGATATATGGTGTACCTTATTGATTGTGTGCTTATTTGGGAAACAACGTTTTAAATTCAAAAAGAAGCTTTTAATTACTGAATCGAAATGTTCAACCATGTCGTGTGTCAGCACAGTGGAAAAAGAGTAGAAACTTATCATAAGCAAATCAGCAATCAATTCACAAAAGTCTATCTGTTCATTCAATACGTCTGCCAGGATAAATGGAACTGCTCTCATCAGCAACCAAGTTTGAGACGCTGATTGACTTATAGAATGTCCTTTGCCTTTTAGTGCTTTGGCGCTGAAGTTCCCGATCGGTCGATCTCTCGATTCTGCTTCACCGTAATCAAATGATGATATTCTAGTGTTTAGTTCATCCATGGAAATTGACTTCGTCTGATTGACTAAATAGTCAAACGTCCCTTTGATGACCATGCCAGCAACACCTTCTAAAATATCGTGCATTGGATCGAAACTAACATGCTCCGCAAAGTGGAAATATCCCAAGTTCAGTGCGGTCTTCCGCAGCAAGCCACATTTTGCAGGAACTGTTGATTTGTTATGGAGGGCCGCTAAATCGTTTGCTATACTTTCACGCATCCTTAGTTGATGATCAGCTCCAAATTTTCCGGCGTGCAAAGCAGCCCTACTGATGTAGCACGCTCTGCAGAAAATGTTGGATTGTGGTGGCATCAGTTCGAACAGTTCGTGGATGGCTAAGGTGTCGCCTAACACATGAACCACAGTTGCATGTAGTGTATAGCTTTCCTGCTCGGACAATCGCAGTGTGACTCCATGATCCGATTCCAAAACCAACAAATCCTCCAAAAGCGGACGAAGAATTTGCTGGAAACCATACTTTTTAAGCAGTTGTGATCTTACTACCAGGACAGTATACACACGGTCCATGGTAGAATTAACTCGGTCATCAAAATTTTGTACTTTAAAACTTAAAGTTGTTAATTTTTGTTTCCCCTTGCGTGACCCTAATGGGTTGCAGTGTTCAACATCGTCAATATGTAACGACAATCTTACTTCTGAAGGAAACTTTTTCAAAAATTCGTGAGACCTGTACAGCATTCCATCCTTGAATCCACAAATAGCACCTGTAGATATGTGTTTATTCTGAATCATTTCACGTGCCAAGGGATTCTGCATCACAAGACTAAGAATATCTTTAACGGGAATATAATGCATTGCATCTTTTATCTGTCTCGATCGCTAAATTAATTTGATAATTATTTTATTTTTACCGCATGAAACCTGATATCGCTTAACTTTGTGGACTCTGCGAAGGCCTAGCACATATTCCTTGGTCTCTGGAATACTCTGCTTGGCAACCCCACAAAGATACGTTAGGTTGTCATCCGCAGTCTTGACATCTTGGAACGGATGAGATATTTCCAAGCTATTTATCATGTTCACGGCATTTTCATCCAACTTTATGTTCATTTCATTGAAGAATTCCTTTATGACGTTTATAGCATACTGCTGGTAGTCGTCTAGTGTTTGTGTGCATTGCTGGATAAAACTCTGTATCTTTGTTTCTGGTAATGCCACATCGCATCGGAATCTTGTTACAGATTGCGATGCTTTATCGAGAATATGTTCTTTGGATAAAGGAGGCAGATAGAAAAAGGGATTAGTGACATCCTTTTCAGCACTATATGATGAATCGACCTCGGAATCGACATCCATATGAACAGATTCAGACATCGTAGCATCCCTCTGCTCCCCACTTAGTCCCAGATTGTGTTTCTGGCTGCTATGGCGCTCGAAATTCCGAAAAGTTGCCAGTATTGAACCACAGATCTTACAAATAAAAGGAACCGTATTTTTCTTTTTAATATTTAACTTATGAAGTCTTTTCACATGATTTTTAACCTCGATCAGGTTTTCGCTGAATTCATCGCAGCCAGACACCGGACAATGAAAATCTTGATTATGAATTTTTTAATGTTTTTTTTTTCTAAAACTTAGCTATGCAAATAATATAAATAACTTACCCTCTAGCTTGTCCATTGTTCCACTGTCCAGTTTGGACCGTAGTTCCTCCATTTTTCTGCTTCACTGAGAATTTTACGCTCAGCTATAAAAATGGCGTGCGTCTACCTTGGCGTCAACTAAGCAGGATGCAGCAAGGTTTGAAGTTTTTTTTTACCCATTAATGAGTATAAAAATACACATTTTTTGGCTGGTACCACATTCTTAAAATGGGTATTTTTTCACACATTTTAAGATCTTCTAATTTACACATTTTTTGACAGCTACATATAAACATAAAAAATGTGTATTTTTTTACTCATTAATGTGTTTACGCTGGTTACCGTGTAGGGTCCAGGGCCTCGGTAGCATTGGTGCTCAGCACGGAAAACAAGATCGACGGAAAGAAAACCAAGTAAAAAAAAAAAGATTTACACTTGAATAAAAATTTGTGTTCTCTACGTAGATGGTTGAAGTATAAGCTGCTTGCAGATTGATGACAAACTTAAGTTCAACTCTCATGTTGACAATGTCATCAAGAAAATTATCAAGAAGTATGGAATTCTATGCCGATTGAAAAACGATTTAACTTTTACCATATATAGTATGTAGCAGCGTAAAATACAGCTATACAAATCAATCATATATATATATAAAGCTGAAATGTTCAGTAAAAATGCACAAATGCACACAATGATTTACTGATCATTTCAGCTAATTTCATGGTACTTATTAACCTTTCTACAGTAGCTTTTCCGATTATATATGGTACAATTACATTTCAAAATGGTGCAAAGCGGTGCATACTAAGGAGCATTTTCAAATGCTTAATGTACAGTTTTCTCTATTCTAGGGAGCGTACTTTAAGGAACATCGTCATTGTTTAATGATTAATTTACCTTTTTACCTTTGTGATATAGGCGTAATTGATTTTGTAAACAAATGCTTTAATTTACGATTTCTCGCGAATAAAAGCCCAGCCTAGAAAATTCGCAACACAAACTGGTAGAGGAATAATTCATCTAGCAAGTGGTGTAATTTGATCCCGAGATTGAGCTTTAATTCACGAGAAATCGGCGACTGACGTTTGTTTACAAAAGCAATTACGCCCAAATCTCGAAGTTGTCAGCGAGCAACTTGTAAGCAATGTTTCTTACTAGCCGGAAAATATTTGCAACATTGCATGAAATGTCTCAGAAATTTATGTATGTAAAGTTCCATTTATGTGCATCTTATTGAAGAGAAATTTACACTACTTTTTCTAACTGTGTAGTGATAAAAACACAAGTTGATGATAAAACAAAATGCAAAACGAGCATCAGGGCAGTTCCATTATCTTCAGGAAAACTGAAAGATCTTTTCAGAGAACTTCGGAACAGTTCTGAGCTTTAGGGCAGTCCATGACAATAGCGGGAATCTTCAAGAAGTGGGATTTTTATGGATAGTCCAAAAAACTTCAGGGAAAGTTTCTAGAACTTCGTAGGAGTTCAGAAAACTTCAGAGATTTTGAAGTATCTTTAGGTCAGTTCCATTTTTTTTCAGGGCAATAACAGGAACATAATCAGGAGAAGAGCAACTTCCATTAAATTCACAAGAAATGTAGGGAACATTGAAGAAGTTCTGCGGAATAAATGGAAATGCCGAGAAATTCAGGGAAGTTTAATAAACAAACTATGCAAACATAAGGGAAACTTTTGAAAAAAAAATTCAGACCTTCGGGGAAGTTCCAAAATTTTTAAGGCAATTCCATTAACTCCAGGAAAATTAAAAAAAAATCATTGAAAATCGTACAACTAAATTGATTATTTTTCACGTAAATTGCGGGAATCTAAAAGAAGTTCCGTAAATTTCAGGAAATTCGAAAGACTGAAGAAAGGTAAGAAATTTCCGAAAAACTTCGAGAACTTCACAGAAGTCCAGAGAATATCATATCATATCAGCAAAACTTCAGGAACTACATAGAAGTCCAGAAAACTTAAGGGAAAATGGTTACAGCAGTATTCAGCCGAGAAATTTAAGAAAGTTTTATGAACGTCAGGATCACACAGTTATATGAAAAAAAAAACTTCCGCAAGCTTCAGGGAAGCTCATTGCAGTTCCATTAATTTCAGGAAAATAGTAGAAGTGCCCTAATTTAAAGTAGTTTAGAGATCTTCATAGATGTTTTTAAAACTTCAGATTTTTTCGAGAACTTTACTAGTTCTGAATTTTCAATGAAACTTAGATATTCTTATGAAGTTCTATTATGTTCTTCAGGAGAATTATAAGAACTTCAGGGAAGTTTTAAGAACTATAGATAAGTTGCGGAAGTTCAGGGTAGTTATATTAACTTCAGGGAAATAATATAAATTTTAAAGAAGTTTAGGAACTTCTGGGCAATTGTTAAAAATACAGGAACTACCTAGAATTACAGACAAATTTTGATACTTTACCCAAGCAGCTGAAAGATGTGGCAGAAAGTTGCCTCAACCGTTTTGCAACATGTGTGTTGCTAGGGTACGGAAGTTCAGAGATGTTTTAAGATTGTAAGGATACTCCTTGATCATCAGGGTAGTTTCGAAAATTTCGAAAGAACTTCATGGCAGTTCTTTTAACTTCAGGAAATTTGTTAGACTTAGAACTTCTGAGGTCTACAGAAATGAGTAAGCAAAAACGGTTGCAGACTAACACCGCTTAGGTGACAGTTTTCTCTAGCCTATCAGAAACTTTAGTTTGCCTGGGTAAAGGTAGCAGTTTTGCCAAATTGACGTTTGAGGCCATTGTTTAAAAAAGTACTTACGACTGTTTGATTATTCTACCTTTAAGTTATTACCAACCCAAGCAACATTCCAGGTTTTATAAAGGTATTCTTGCCTTGCTTTGAAAATCTCTTCGAAACCATGATGAAAATGACAATGTTATTTGGGAACTGACCTAAATCTATGAATAATTCTATCAATATCGATCTCGAACACCTATTTGTGCCTAATTGCTAGTAAATCGAGATTTGAAAACCTTTTCTAGTTCATTGACGGATGAAAGTAGTATATTTTTTTTTCAATTTTATTTAAAATCGTGGCATTGATATTGTCAGCTCCTCCGCGCAACAGACTTTTATCTTTCAATAATTTCACATTACTGTAGTTTAAACTCTTTCCCATTCAACTTCAAGAGGCACAAGTAATTTTAGCTATATACAGCTGAAAAACGGCTATGCTAGTGAAATAACGTGCCAATGGATACTTGGGTGGTGAACTTTGCACAGTGGACCAGAAATTCAATTTAGATTACAAATCCAATATATCTGAAATGAAAGATTTCCGAGGGTTTGTACCTTTGATGAAAATTCTAAACTATCTATTATCGTTAACAGATAGTTCGCAGCTCATCCAAAAAGATGGTACCACGTTTTAACTATTCACTCTGATATTTTAGAAACTTGATGACTTTAAAAAGGATGTTTATTTTAAAAAACGAGCAACTCTTCCAAAGTTTTCCAGAATCGGTTAAAACACTATGCAATAGAATGTTTTTTGTTAAATATTTTTTTTTTTTTCAATAAGAACCATGCAAACTCTAATTTTTCATGATGTACATAGGTGCTTTAAAATCAGTCCCGCACGGAACCCCTTTGGATACGGTTGTGTTTATTCTCTGTTTTGTGCGTGCGTTCGCTTTCATAGTTTTCGGCTGGATTTGCCGGATTAGCGCTGGCACACTGCCTCCCGGACGGTTATACGTGTGTGAGTGGTGGTTTTCTCGCTTTCCGAGAAGTTTTAGAATCGAGAAAGAAAACATGATTCATCATGTTTGCAAAATTGCAATCATCAGAAGATTTGGCGCTGCGTGGTTTGACTGTTTCTCTCGGACCAGAAATTTGTGGCATCGTGAGTGAAAATTTTAATTTCAGTTTATGCGCTGCAAGGTGCGTGAAAGAGCTTGGCACGATCGGTGTTGAGTAAAGGGTGTCCACGATGAAATTGCTCTAACTTTTTAACCGTTGGGTAGAATTTAATGAAAATTTGGGTGGATTTAGTTCATAGTGCATTATTTACATCCTGCAAGTTTTAAAGTCCTGTGATCAAAACTCGCGGAAATGGAGTCGAAAGAACAGCTCGTGCGTGATAAAATCTTGCGCATTCATCACGAGAACAAGGATCTCTCGCATCGTTCCATCGCTAAAACGTTGGGAATCGCGAATTCCACGGTGTCGCGAGTGATTAAGCGGTTCGAGGAACGGTTGACCACCGATCGGAAGCCCAGAAGTGAAGGAAAAAGTATTCCGTACAACACCAAAAATCACAACCGCGTAGTTGGGGCCTTCAACCAAAATCCGAATGCGTAGAAATTCCTGCTTTGGCAAGCCATCTGCACGTGCGGGAAGCGGAGTGCACCTTTCGTGACCCAGGACACGATGAACGGACAGGTGTATATAAAAGAGTGACTCCAGAAGCGGCTGCTTCCTCTTTTGAAGGCCCACAACGTCCCAACAATCTTCTGGCCGGATTTGGCCTCATGCCACTACTCCAAGGACGTGCTGAAGTGGTATGCGGACAATAAGGTCAATTTCGTGCCGAAAATGTTCAACCCTCCCAACACTCCGGAGCTCCGCCCCATCGAGAAGTACTGGGCGATTATGAAGCAGCACCTTCTTAAACGACCTAAGGTAGTGAAGACAGTCGAGGAACTGAAGAAAGTATGGGTTTACATGCAAAAAACGGTTGATTCACAGGTTGTGCAGAATCTTATGGCCGGGGTTAAGGCCAAGGTGCGGGCATTTGCGTATGGACTGTAAATAAAATACGAGTAAAATGGTAAAATGAAGTTTAATAGTTATTTCTCAATCCCTGAAAATTTGATGGCAATCGGATGAAAACTCGAATTTTGCGAATCAATTTTGTGTGTGGCAATTTCATCGTGGACACCCTTTAAGTAAGTTTTTTCGAATGAAATTGATATCGAAAGTGTTCCAAACGTGCTTCTGAACGTGTTTCGCAGTTGGGTGTGGTGAAATTCGCGGTTGTTTTCAGTGAAAATTCCGTATCACAAATTTGCTCACCGAGTTCCTTTTTTTTGCCGTTCGACGACATCGGGAATGCGCTCCCTGATATATTGATTTGGTGAGTACGTTCCAGTTGAGGATTGTTCTTGTACATTTCTCGATTGCATTTTGTGGGCAGTGCGTTTGATGGTCGGTTTGGTAGTATCCTTTTAAATATAATGTCTCATGGCCAAATAACCTCGATTTTCGGTCTATTGATTCAATACTTTAGTATTATATTTTCAAAACATACAATGATGCATTATGTCATTTCATGGCACATAAAACAAAAAGTGTGTGTATAGGACCCAATAATCTAGGTTATTTGTATTGTGTAAAACATCTTTATTTTTATTATATTTTTTATTTTATTATATATTTTATATACATTATATATTACATGATTATATATAAATTCATAATTTAAATTACAATAAATACTGGGACGGGAGCGAACATCAGGGCATCATTGAAGTTGTAACTGGACAATGGAGTGGAGTGCCAACCGGAGTCTAGGAGGGAATGTGTACTGTCATTTTAGATAGTTACATTTCACTCCAACAGTTGCAATGAATTTGACGCGCTCTTCTTAAACAAATCATCCCGTGGAAAGCTGTCTTGCGAATTTCGTTATTCATTTTGTTGGATCATATTGTTGGAAGGAGATTCTCTTATTCCCGCGGGTTTCGCGTAAGTGCCTCTGCTTACGGGCCCGTCCAACCCTTTTTGGCCCTTCATACAGCAGTATGTTGAATTCAGAATGATGACGGAATTTGATCTTGCTGTTGAGTGGAGCCGCATGCAGGGCAAGACCCAAGCTAGGATGGTGGCTACTTACATACATACATACATGTACATAGGTGCTTTAAAATCTACTTATGTTGAGAAATAATATGGTTAAAACCACAAACTTTGGAGAAAATGTTGAAAAACTTCTACATATGCTTGATTACAGTAATTCTGCCTACTTCAAACCAAACTTTTTGCACAAAGTTGAACGCCGAAGTCCAGGCATTGGTTCAGGTCGAATACTTGGAAATGCCACTACTGGTAAGAAAAACATGTAACATAATAGCAATTTTTACAAGAAAGTAATGCATTCGATAACAGTATCAACATTTGCTTCTTACATAAATATGTTAAAACAAAAAGTATATTTACTCTATACAAAACTGGTACATACAATTTTTTTATTGTGAAACTATTGGATCAGTTTGAGGCATGCGTTTTTAAAAGCATCGTACATTATATCACCATGTTTATGAAAAGATAAGCACAGTTAAATTTAAAATGACCCTAGAATTGATTTCAATAACCTATCAAGATTGATTGATAGAAAAATAACAATTGGTTAGAAAAAAACATTTTTGATTTTGTCGCGAAATTGTAATTTCTGGCCCTTAGTGCATTTCTGGTGCAATAATACCACTGAAAAAGCGCATGGGTCTCGTAGAACATAAGAATTGATTTTAAAAATGGGGACTGCCAAAATCGGCCCATTACCGTATTGCTAATTCACAAATGTTGATCGGTACTAGCAATAATGTGTCGAAAATCCACAAAGTTGTTTTGATGGTGAGGTATTTAGATATCATCCAATGAGTACTGCTGTAAGCATTCACCTTAGAGTTGTTATCATTAAAACGATTTTTGAATCTATCTTGCAGATAGATGTACAACGTTTCCCTGCAAAGCAAAAACAAATTTCTCAGTGACTTAGTTACAATTGTTGCGCCTCCTTAAAAAATGATTGGGTGGCAATTGCTACTTAACGGTACTCTACTGTCCTAGATTGATTATGGTTCTTTTTGTCACATTTGTTTGACCTTGAATGTTTTATGTAATTTATGGCAATTGAAATAGTACGGCAATTCGCGTATTCTCTTCAATCTAAGTAGCGTCCTTGCTTCTATAGGCTTCTTCTCGACGTAACGTACATATGTGCAGTGCTTGCTTATTTACATTCATCTGCTGCCTGTTGCTCTATCCATTCTAATCGATAGAATTGTTCAAAACCGATTTAAAACGCTATTACAACGCTCCAAACTACTCAGGTGAGTGTGACTATTGTCGGCAACATATTTTTCGTTGGCAACCTTTCCTATTTGGATTGCGTATTAATCTGGTGTTCTATTATCGGCAACTCGAAATCAGCAACATTTTGTAATGCGTATATTTCATGTCAAGATGCGTTTGCTCAGCCGTAAAAACCTAACCTAACCTAGCTGCCATTTCCCCCCAATTTTTCACAGTATTACCTCACCTATTGTTGTAGTTGAGTATTAGCCTATGCAAATATATTTATCATTAGTTCTTCAATGCCCTTCACTTGCCATGCTGTCTTGATAGCTTGATCCGGTTCATTTAATAAGTTTTAAGTGTATCCCAAATACCTTATCTATCCGATCCTACAGCAGCAGAGTTCTTTCTAACATGCGTTGTTTGCGTGGAATCTATATCCTTCCGTTGAGTCTCTGCTGTCATATGTATACTAGTTAAAACAAAACCAAAGCGAAACATGACTTCTGCGAAACAGACCCTATGAGAATTGAGCCACCTGAAATAGCCCTTGCTGGTTGGCATGAAAAGTTTGTTAATATTGAGAGAATGGTAAATCAACATCCCAAAGACTGTGTTGAACTTTTATTCGTGAGAAGTAAACAAGGTATGGGATTGAACATGGAAACAATGGCTTAAAGGCGGCCGGTTGTAAGAAAAATAAATCAAAACAAAACACTCCCAAGAACTCCCACGATGAAAAATAAATAGCATTCTGTGATTTCAGTGGAACTGTATTGCAGCAAACTTTTCAAATAAAATACCAATTAATGAGCAAGCTTATTGCCGAATGGGTGGTTTATCCGCTTCTTGACCCGCCCGTCGGTAACCAACAGTAGCCGAAAAATATCATTTACGATTTCAATTAGGAAAAGTTGAGCCAAGATCAACATTCCGACACCTACACTTCAATCGTTTCGTTTGAGCATTGACCTGCTGTGAAACTTTCGTGTCTGTTTTTATCATTCCAATTTGCGAAGACATTAATCTTGCGATGAATGGTTGCTATTGTCAAAGATCTCTGGCGGAAGCGCCTTTATTCCGGGAAGGGTTTGAGGATAAAAGTAATTAACGTGCATGTAATTAATGGGCAAACTGAGGTGAATATTTTTGTATGGTCTAATCCTGTACCAAAGTTATTCAGTGGAACAGGCGATGGAGCTGTAACTATCTCATGATTGGTTTTTTCTTTACGAAATACCTGTAGCAATTACCATATTACGTCAATACATTAGTCGAATTCATCTGATAACTGGAATAAATATTTAATGGCAACTTGGTTCCTGCTAGTTACTTACATGCATATGATGCAAGATAAATGTTGCTTGATCATTAGGCGTTACCGAAAACAGCTTAGCTCGGAAAGACCAATCATTTATCATACAGACATGGGTCTGCCCGTTCGTCTTGAATTATAGTTAAACCTCTGCTTGGGTTGAGGTAAAAGTTGATTACTCTCTGCATAGCCATACTCGGCCCTGTATGTGCGCGCAATTGAATAATTTATAATGTTCATTATCATTATCATGGGTATGCGCAGATATTAGGGGACAGGGATTTTGTATTGATCAGTCACCTCAAGGGGCTCTTTTGTCAAGGGGTTCAGGTGTTTTTTTTTAATCCAGCGCTTATATTTTAATTTACACCGTTACACATAGCAAGCCCTCGATATTGTGCACGTTACATTAAATAGATTTATGCGGTTTGTTGTATTTTGTTCATTATCATGTAGTAATGGTTCGGGGTCATTTGACCGAACACCTTTTAGTTGAGCACTGATTAATTTCTAAAGAACTCTTCATGAGCAAAAGAATTATATGAGATTAAAAGATGCGAAAATTCTTAACTTAAATTCTAATTTCTCATCGAATTTTCCAAATTTCCAAATCTCATGGCAAGTTTCGTTAGTGATATAACATCTTAAAGCAATATAACTTCAAAGACCAAAGAAGGAAAAATCTTCTTACAGAATGTTTGTCACCATACCTTTGAATCCGTATTCTCACATTTTCTTCGCGTTGTCAAAATTAACGGTGTTTATGTAAGATGCAAGTAGAGGAGGTAAAGCTTGTGTATGACACAAATTCTTTCAATTTTGCTTCCAGAGTGTCACAATTAGCAATTAGCTATAACGAATAGTACTCACTCATGACACGGCATGGGAGATCATTTACATTCATTTCGTGTATTTATTGAAATTCATTTGCCTCTAACTTTGTCCATCAACGGAATTCAGTTAAAGTTGTGTGTGTGTGTGTGTGTACAATCTAACCCCCACTGTCCGGCAGTGTTATTATGGAAGAAAACAGCTTTTTATTACCCTTAAATTAAAGCAGGTTTAGTCCGGGAGTTAGAAGGTGTTAGCTCTATTGCAGCTCCAGTGACCCATTTCAGAATGCTTGGTAATTCACGACCACTCCGAGGTCACTTTTACTTACAATAAGCCCCGCATGTTCACTCTACCTTTATCAAATGGATAATGGTATCATAAACACACATCCAGATTCAAAAAATATTATTTCCAAATCTGGCACGTATATAGTTTTGAAATTTGTTCAACTGTATTAAATCGATTTGAATGGACTTTTCTTACCAATTTTGTTTCGAATACCTCTTTATTCATCTGCTGGCAGCACTTACTGGCCCTTACCGGCGACCAACTCGTCTGCTCGCAAAAGCAACAACGTCTAAATCTCACAGCTTTCCGGACAACAAATATAAGAACAATCCTCAACTGGAACGTACTCACCAAATCTATACATCCGGGAGCACATTCCCGATGCTTATTTTTCTCTCGCATGCCCGTCGTCGTTGAACGGCAAAAAAAGGAACTCGGTGAGCAATTTTGTGATACGGAATTTTCACTGAACATAAACCGCGAATTTACGAATTTCACCACTCCCAACTGCGAAACACGTTCAGAAGCACTTTTGGTAGACTTTCGATCAATTTCTTTCGAAAACACAAAAAAAAAGTTGCAAGCGAGCCAACATCAACACCGATTTTGCCGAACTCTTTCACGCACCTTGCAGCGCGTAAATAATTCTAAAACTTCCAATCATACACGTATAAACGTCCGGGAGGCAGAGCGCCAGCGCTAATCCGGCAAATGCAGCCGAAAACTATGAACGCGAACACGCACAAAACAGAGAACAAACTTAAAGCACAACCGTATCCAAAGGCGTTCGAAACTGCACTCCCAACGGAATTCAGTTAAAGTTTATTTCAAAAGTTTTTGTAGGTCCTCAAATTAGCTCTAACTTTTGCCAAAAACTCAAATCTGTATTTCTTTTTCATGAGGAACTAAAGAGAACAGAACTTTTTTTTAAGTGAATGTAAATTACATTCACTCAAAGCCAACAGTAAGTTCTGTTCGCTCTAATCTGTCATGTTTAAGAGAAACCGATGTATGTTTTTAACAAAAGTTGTAGTTAATAAGATATGTCATTTTACGGAATTCTGTTGATGAACAAAGTTGGAGACAAATGAATGTAAATGAATGCACGAAATGAATGTAAATGATTTTAACTGATATTAACATGGAGAAAAGTATTATTCTGTAACACATAAACGTAAGTGACACGCAAATACTGTAAAACTGCTGTTTTCAATTCAACTGATTTAAATCACTGAGCCTGATTGAAACAAAATCGCACTTGGCTAGACAGAAAATTGACAGAAATAGAAATTCTAAGGCTTTGATTTAAATTTGATTTCATGTTCCGGAAATCAAGTAAATGTTAAACTTCACATTTTTATGTTTTTGATTGTAAAACCGTTCTTTCAAAACTGATTCTCATTTTTTTCTTGATTTGTTTTCCGTCGATCTTGCTTTCCGTCATTATGGATTTCCGTACTGAGTACCAATGTTACCGACGCCAGGGAGGCAGATCCCACACCTGGATCCTACCTATCGACCCATCAACTCATGAACCGGGAACCAACGGCTTTACTTCCCTGATCAGAATTGAATTCAGGCCTTTTGGGGTGAGAAGCAATCACACTTACCACTACACCACCGGCGCCGCCAATTCCTATGTCTTAAATTCGTTTGTGAAAATAAAGTTGTTGCTTTACAAAAAAAAAGAACAGATATGTTAATGCAATTTAGAAACATGGAAATTTTCCATAAAAGTTCTGGAAAAACCAGTAAATCTCAGGGAATTTTAGCAAAATAAGTAAGTAGAAATCCTGAATAAAAACCAGCTAATATCTTAACCATTGGCCAGACTGAGGAGTTATAACATGTTATAAGGCTATCTCGATAACATGTTTATTATCGACAATTATTATAACATCTCATACATAGTCTGAAGAGGGCCTCCCTTAGCTCAGTTGGTAAAGACGTAGCTACAAAGTAAGACCATGTTGGAGGTGGCGATTCTCGGTCCAGTCTAGGAATTTTTCGCGATGGAAAATTTCTCGAGAGTATCATCATAGAGGTAACTCTAAGACGAGTAGGTCTCGAAGAAACGTGCTCAACTTTTTGGCTCAGCTCTGGTACTCTCTTCGGTCTCAAGCGAATCGATGCACCCCTCGAAACTTAGGAAAATCCACGAACCCATCATTTTATCTGTCAAACTTTCATAGCAAATCAAAACAAACATAGTGTAGTACTAGAATTTCGACTTAAATGAGGTACGTTAATCGATTTGCTTGGGACCAATAGGCTAGTCAAGTAGTTAGCCATTTTAAAATCGTCAGTTTCGGTTGGTATGATTGTGCTTGCTTGCCACACAATTATACTAATGCAAAAATGGTAGGGGAAGACGGGTGGTGGCAAGCAACAAATTTAGTAGCTCAAAACGAACAAGAAATTTCAGCTATGCTACATATGAATAGACATTCATTTATCTATGAACAAAATTTATTATTTTTTTCTGATTCATCACATTATTTATGCTTTTTCATCAATTTTTGGAACGATCAAAAATACTCGTTCTTTTACAAGCGGGGTGAGAAGGACCACCAGTGGGGTAAAACGGACCATGACGAATTTTTCGGCAACCATTGCACAAAATTGGACGCAACAAGCGCCCTATGAATGGTACTATGGTCACATAGATCATAAGTGAATATCTTTGGAATCGGTCAACTGGTTCCACAGATATGGCCGGAACAGGTTCCAGTGATCATAAGTCCTGTGAGCACAGGTCTAGAAATGATCAAAAACTATACAAACCTATATTGTGACACATAAAATCGCATGAGAATTAGAAAATATGATCAATAGTCCAACTTACATTTTCAGCTTTATAAGCCAACTTTTCCAGCGTTGTGCTTTAAAGCAGCTGAAAAAAAGCTGCAGGTACAGCTACAAGCAGAAGCTAGCAAAATAGTTTTGGAGAGCGTTCACTCAACTTTTTCACAATTATTATTCAATTTATCAGTCGCACTGAATAACAACAGCCAATAAACGCTAATGTCACTTTTATACACATGCTAATCAACTTTTAACCTGTAGCTGCAAAACAAAGCTATTAAAGTGAATATGTTACTCATTTGATGGCTTCTACACAACCAAGCACTTTCGCTGAATAACATAAACATCAACAGTGTTTTTTCAACAACTAAACAACCTATACTCAGCTAATAAACTGTGTTACCGCTACTTTGGAAGCATTTTTACAATCAACTAGGTTTATTTTTAGACGTGCAGTTTTACAGCTTTTTCTCTGCTCCTTTACAAAGCTGAAGTAACTAGTCGAGAAAAGTGATTCATGTGCACTATTATAAAGCCTCTACTCAGCGATTTTGTTGTAGAAGGGCATATTGACTTGTTTACATAATTTCAAAGTGTTGACGTAGCACAGTTGGTAGTGTCAAGGTTTGCCAATGAGGTCGTCTCAAGTTCGATTCCAGCTTCCGGTGCGGGGTAAATAATTTGATGGTGTACTTTGTTGTAAATTAATTTCGATGAATTTTGATTCACAGCAAAAAAAACTCAATGAATTCCTTCATTAAAAAAATAGCGTAAATAATATTTAACCCGGCTTCAAGAGAAAGCTCTGTAGTGATTGTTGGATAACCGGGAAAAGCTTGAATAAGTGCCTTTCAAGCTCACTAACTAAACTAAACTAAACAGCAAGATAACAGCTGTATAGAAGCGTTAATGGATATGCAATAAGCATGTCCCAACCGTCGTCCCAACAGCCATAAGTAGCTGACTAAGTGTGCCAGATTTGCTTGTATAGAGGTTAAGTAAAGGTTTCCGCATATCGTATAACGTTTGAATACAGCTTGAAGCTGTATAAATGAAATGAGTAAAGCGTTTACGTTGTGAAAATTGTTAGTTGGGAGGAGTCATATTGTGCGCCCAGGACCTCATTTTCTACACCCTGACATGTTCCAGGTACCCCGGAGAAAGTTGTCAAAATCATATTGACTCGAAATCTATCATGCGACACGTCAAATCACATGAGAACTCTAAAAAATTTCATTGGTGGTTAAATTGAGTATGATGGACCACATTGGACAATCACGGATATGTTCGGGATACCACCCGGAAGCAAACCAAAATTTATTTTACTGTGGGAATGTAAATTAATAAAAATGGTCACATCTCACCATAGATGGATGAATCTAGGTTTTTATTCTTGGTTATAGCTTAGAGAAGCCAATGTCAATTGATACTTGATCTGGAAAAACATCATTTCAGTTTCAATCAAAGCCATTTCACAATAAATAATGGCGACGCTTTCACCCCGTCAAAAATGGTCCGTCTTACCCCTGGTTTACATTTTTTCACAATATGGTATATTTGCACATATTTCATGCATTTTTACAAACCTTTATCTACAGTCACAGAAGCAGTGCTGCGCCCACTGAAGGAAACATGTACCAATAAACGTCAGAAAACATTGTGGTAGATAAACCTTCAGAGAGCATATTTCTCTGTAGGAATAAATTCAAATGTCTTTATTCAATCAGTTTTTAGTTTTATATTAGTTACATCAAATATCTTAAAACTATGTATTGAGGAACGTGGATTAGCGTTCGGTAAAATAATAACCAATCAGAAGTTAGCATTCTGATCGGTACATAAATGGTTCTAGTATGTAGATGAATGGTCGATAGAAGGGATGACAAAAAATAGAGAATGTAAACATAAAGAGAGTGAGGGCCCTAGTCGCTTGCGCTATGCATTTCTCGAAAAAATAACTGGGTTAGCGGTGTGAAAATAGGAAACTTTTTGCATGTTCTACAGTTCTGGCTTCAAGCGCTATTGTACCACTTGATGTTCTGATGGGTAAAAGGTTGGTTTTAAAAATGTGTTAGAAAATTTACGATATGTTTTGAAAAGTGGCCTAATGGAGAAAGATTTAACTGCACGGGAACAAATCCAATCTTCGAAATGAGAAAAATGGCTCATAATTTCATGAACATATCATATTTTCATGTTATGAAAATACATCATGAATAATATTCATGATATCATGAGCTATGTTTGCGTAACGCACCCACGATTCCCTAAATCATGAATCATCAGAGTTAAAATCAGGATCTAAATTCATGAATTTCACTTTTAACTTTTAAAGCAACACTGTAAAAAAAAATAAAGCATCCGACTGGATTCGAACCAGGAACCTTACGGCCATTAAACCCACACCGAGGCAAAAGAACGCAAAAATTTCATACGAACTACTTATGAATTTAAGCCACAAAAAATCGATATGAATTTCATAGATTTGCCTTATGACAAATAATGTCGACAAAAAATAATTAAACGGAGCAGACTGGAACCGAACCATGGACGTTGAGTTGAGATTACAGGTCCTGTGTCTAAACCACTCGTCTATCAACGCTTAATGAAATGGTTAAGACGTCTAAGAGCTACCTTATATTAGACGACAATCTTTCGTAAGTCACGCTTATGAAATTCATATGTGTCGTTCATAAGTCGAGCATTATGAAATTCTTAAGTCCATTTACCTCAGTGCATACTTTGACCACTAGACTATCAGTACTTGTGGAATGCAAAAGGTGCATAAGAGATACCTATGTAGTGCGATGAACACGGTTTGCCAGTGTAACGCTTGTAGCGGTCATGATTCCGGTGCATGATGAAATCATGAATTTTCATTCCGAAATCATGAATCATTTTTATGATTTCATGGGATGGCAAGTTTTTTTCATTTCATGATTTTTTATTCATGAAAATCGAATCGGATTTTTTCCCGTGAGTGGAAAAGTTTGCTACAACATCGTTTGTTCATTAAAATGTTGCTTTCAAAATTGGATCGTGAAAGCCCCACCGAACGAGTAGTTTGCATTTGAGCAATTCTCTACAGATTGACGAATTTTTTATTTTTTTTAATTCGTCGGCTCCGATTTTGATCAAAATTTGCACAGTTGTTCTTTTTGAGTAAAGATGCCAATTTGTCTTACCAGTTCTTCAAATTGAATCACGACTACTTTTCTAACAGGGCCTGTGTAAAAATAGTACTAACTGAAACGGTTTGTTGGATTGATTTGGTGTCTTCAGCGAAGTTGTAGATATTATTTTGGCAATAATGTTAAAAATATACACTGTAAAAAATTTCGTTTGTTTCAATGAAAAAAAATATATTTGTTATTAAAAAAGTTAATTTCTCAAAAAGCGCATTTTTTAAAATTTTCGTTTTAAGCCTCATTGAAGCTCATAATGTTTGCTATAAACTGGCAAAGTTTGGTGATGGTAAACTCATGCCTGATTTTATTTATATTATTTATGATTTTTTGAAAATTTCACGATTTTCACATTTTCATTAAAAACACATGTTTTTCAACCGTGTATATTTTTTCAAGAATCGCATTTCAATTTTGCACAACTTTCCCGAAGGGGAAAGTTGTGCAAAATTAAAATGCGATTCTTGAAAAAATAAAGACGGTTAAAAACATGTGTTTTTAATGAAAATGTAAAAATCGTGAAATTTTCAAAAAACCATGCCTTTTTACCCTTCTTACAAAGAAGGGTATAGATATCACTTGAAAAACCGACTATCGATCCGAGGCCCGGAGGGCCGAGTGTCATATACCATTCGACTCAGCTCGACAAGATCGGAACATGTCTGCGTGTGTGTGTGTGTGTGTACGTGTGTATGTGTGTATGTGTGTATGTGTGTGTGTATGTAACGAAATGAATGCGCTCACGTTTCTCAGCAACCGCTCAACCGATTTGGACAAACTCGGCGCCAAATGATAGGTCTTGGGGTCCCATTGAACGCTATTGAACGGTTTTGGAATCGGTGAACCGGTTCCGGAGATATGGCCGGAATAAGATCCGGTGAATATGGGCCTTCACGCTGGATTTAACGGAAAACGTATTAAAACCATCATGCGACACATCAAATTACTACAGAATTCAAAAATAAGATCAATGCAAGTCGTGTTAAGTGTTCCAGACCACATTGGATACACTTGGACATGTTCCGGGTACCCCGGGGAAGTTGCTTGAATATGAATTGAATTAAAACCCATTAAATCACATTAAAATACGATGATAAGGTGATTGGTAGCCTCACCAAATAGACTACACCCGGATATATTCCGGGTACCCCTAGGCAGTGGCGTAGCGTCACTGGATGACACGGGGGTGGGGGGCTTGGTCACTGATAATGAAAATAAAATAAATAAACTTGAATAAGTAAGAAGGGTCTGATCACACCATAGGTGCATAAATTCGGGTTTTTGTTTTTGATTTTACCATCACCTAACTTTGCCAGTTAGTAGCAAACATTATGAGCTTTAAGGTTCAATTTACTTTGATGCTTTTTGGAAAATTTCAAAAGCAGTTTTTTCCGACGCATTGTTTCAGATTGCAAAAAGCTCGCACTATTCGATTCCTTTTGATATTTTACACAAAATGACGCGAGCTTTTTGCAATCTAAAATAATGCGACGAAAAAAACTGCGCTTGAATTTTAAAAAAATGCATCAAAGTAAATTGAACCTTAATAAGGCTTTAAACGAAAATTTCCAAAAAGGTTTTTTTTGAGAAATCTACTTTTTTAATAATAAATTGAATTTTTTCATTGATACAAACGAAACTTTTCAAAGCGTTTATTTTTTACACAATTGCCTAAATAATATCTATAACTTTGCTGAAGACTGATTTGGTGTCGAACAAAGCGTTTCGGCAATATATATTTTTAAACTCATTAGTACTATTTTTACACAGGCCCTTTTCAAAAAGTAGTCGTGATTCAATATGAAAAACTGAGAGCACCAAATGGCGCCTTTATTAAAAATGGAACAACTGTGCAAAGTTTCAGCGTAATTGGAAATGAATAAAAATCATAAGTACGAGGGCTACAAGGTGTTTCAGAATGATAAAAACATGTTGTTAATCTTTTCTATATTGAGTATGGTAAGAATCTTGAGGATTTCATACAGAACTGGCTGTGGTCCCTCTTACCCCGCCGAGCGTTTTTACCCCGTCTTCTCCTATTGGCTTCGAAAGCTCTCAATTATAAACTGTGGAAGGGCATCTAGAATACTAAGTTGAGAGCACGCAATAAGCTAATACGCGATAAGCAATAAGCTTGAAAGGCGAAGAAGAAGACGTAGTTTGAACAAGACATTACTTCAATTTAATTAAATAAAATCATAAAATGATGACGAAGGGGTAAGAAGCTTCGATATATTAGTAGAAAAACAACAAAAATACATCATTAATATTGACGGCATAGTTTGAGATGGTTCCATTATTCTTAAACGTATTATTTTGTTACAAGTATTCAACATCAGGTAGGTTAACATAAAATTATGTCAGCTGTCGTAATACCAAAATACTGAACCTGCAAAATGTATGTCGATGCTGTGATACAGCACGCCTGTTGCGGTGCATGGTATTATGACTGTTAATAAATATCAAGCTGCCAAATTTCAAGTCCAATATAAAAGTCTTCTCAGATTGTGGGATATTTGACAGTATTTTCCAGTTTTTCTGTAGCCATTTTTGAAAATGGCGTCTAACCTAAATTTCCAGTCTATACACGGCACCTCGATTCCAAAAATACCCAAATTGTGGGGCATTTGACAGTATTTAACTGTTTTTATCTAACCGGAAGCCATCATCTTGGATTTCAAAAAGGTGTCAGACATGGATTTGCGGTCCCTACATGTCAGAACGATTCCACAAATACCTATTTTGCTGGGTTTTTGACAATATTTTCAAAAAACTTTTTTTTCGAAGTAAATCTCAAATAACGCGATTTTTTTCGCACTGATTCGTTTGACGAACTCCCAGTTTGGTTCGTAATTGAAGGTTCCAGTGTACTGACCAATAGCACTTCCATTTCTCTTCGGGAAGACAACGGTAGCCCATTTTCATGCTCCTTACCTAATCATTGCCTCAAAAATGTTACTCCGTTAAGCTCGAGAAACCACTGTACTAGTAGTACAGTAATTACCCGATTGTCAGCCCCCTTTTAGAAAATGTTTTCTGATGTTCTAACAAATCAACGCGCTTTTTAAGTAATCTTATTAATTGCACCAAAGTATACCTTCCACATTTAGAAACATTAATGTAAATTTAGGTTCTCTGAGACTGACATATACGAGCGTCAATTTGACATAAAATAGAGTCAGCTCAATCAAACGTACTTTTCGTCGAGTACCGAACTTTTCAGTCTCGTAGCATTTAATTTTACATGACATGTTTGTTAACGTCTCATCCTTTATGTCAAAGATGGATTCCGTCACGTGTAAGATTAGGTATTTCTAAGTGTGTAAACAATCTTGAAGATGAATGAGAAAGATTTGGAACTACGCACACTTCGAAAACTTCATGTAATTTTAAGTCTCCTACACGGGAAAAAAATCCGAAAAATATGAATAAAAAATCATGAAATCAAAAAACTTGTTATCCCATGAAATCATAACAATGATTCATGATTTCGTTATGGAAATTCATGATTTCATAATGCAGTCATAATAAGAATCATGACCGCATCAAGCGTTACCTGGAAAACCGTGTTCACCGCACTACACATGTATCTCTTATACGCCTTTTGCCGTCCATCTTATACAAGTACTGATAGTCTAGTGGTCAAAGTATGGATTCAATGATCGTAAGGCTCTTGGTTCGAATCCAGTCTGTTTACTTTATTTTATTTTTTAATATTTTTTGGTTTAAAAACTAAAAGTTAAGTTCATGAATTTAGTTCATGATTTTAACTTGGATGATTCATGGTTTCGGGAATCTTGGGTTCGTTACGAAAACATAGCTCATGATTTTTTTTTCATTTTGTTTATTTGGCAGGCTCAAATGTTAAAAGAATAACTTAGCGGAGCCGAGTAACATGGAATACCAATTTTGGTACTCAAAATACAAACAAAAGATATACAAATGCATATTATTAAAGGATTTTCCTGGGTGGCGATCGAAGCGGCGACAAAGCGATCTTCTCCCGTGCACGCAACTTCTTTCTTTCCCAAATTTGTTCCTCATTTTCGTTGAACCCGAAACGTGATCGCTCCTGCTGCATCTGAACATCGTTTTCCGTTGCATGCTCTCCGCTACTCTCGTCGGTCGTCGGGGTCGTCTCGTCCATTTCGTTATCTTCTTTCAACATCTCCAACCCCGTGTCCGTTTCCTGGTCGCTAATGACAAACGACGCACCTTCCACCACTACACCAGCATACGTACTGCTGCTGTTTTGTTTTCTTTCACTTTGCTTTCCTTTTTCCTTTAGTTGCTTCTCCGGTTCCTTCCGAGCCTTCCGCTTGGGACAGGAAAGCTTCCGGTGTCCGTCCGCCTTGCACAGAAAACATTTATCTTTTTTGCCATCATAAAATATATTTCCTTTGCGGTTGAAGAAATACAATGACGTGGGGATTTCCTTCTTCACATCCATATATATAAAGAGTGATACGGTCAAAATTTGGTCAAGGGAAAACGCGTGTAAATCGGTGAAATCGTTTATTTAAAAAATCAAATTAAATTTCTTTTTCAAGTTCAATTAGTATAAAATTCAGGAAAAATATTCAGTTAGGTTTCCGCTTTTCCAAATCCGAATTGCCGGGCCTTACGCTTGACCCCTGCCATCAGATTTTGTACAGCCACCTTGTCCACCTTCTTCGCCGCAGAAAGCCAGTTTGCCTTGAACTGCTTAGCAGTTTTTTTGGTCTTCTTTAGGTTCCGCTTGACAATAGCCCAGTATTTCTCAATTGGGCGGAGCTCTGGCGTATTGGGAGGGTTCTTGTCCTTGGGAACCACCTGCACGTTGTTGGCGGCGTACCACTCCATGGCCTTTTTACCGTAATGGCAAGATGCCAAATCCGGCCAAAACAGTACGGAACAACCGTGTTTCTTCAGGAAAGGCAGCAGACGTTTATTCAAACACTCTTTCACGTAAATTTCTTGGTTGACAGTCCCGGAAGCTATGAAAATGCTGCTTTTCAAGCCTTGGGTACAGATGGCTTGCCAAACCAGATATTTCTTTGCGAACTTTGACAGTTTCATGTGCTTGAAAACATCTGCTACCTTTCCCCTTCCTTTTCCCGTATAAAACTCCTGTCCCGGAAGCTGCTTGTAGTCGGCTTTGACGTAGGTTTCGTCGTCCATTACCACGCAGTCAAACTTCGTCAGCATCCTCGTGTACAGCCTCCGGGATCGCGCTTTGGCCGTCGTATTTTGTTTATCATCGCGATTTGGAGTCACTACCTTCTTGTAAGTCGATAGTCCGGCTCGTTCTTTGGCTCGATGCACGGTTGTAGACGATACACCCAGCTTATTTGCGGCATCTCGGAGAGAGAGGTTAGGGTTTCGCTTGAAACTACCGGTAACTCTCTTTGTCGTCTCAGCGGCTTCCGGTTTTCGATTTCCCCCCGATCCAGACTTCCTGGCTGTCGACAAACGTTCCCCAAACACTTTAATTACATTTGTAACGGTTGATTTGGCAACTTTTAGCGATTTTGCCAACTTTGCGTGCGATTAGCTCGGATTTTCGCGATGCGCGAGCAAAATTTTGATACGCTGCTCTTCTTGCTTGGACGGCATTTTGACAACTGAAGAGTGAATTCCAAAATCAAAATAGGAGCAACATTCTACACACACACACCTTCAAAATGAGGGGTGTTCAGGTTTTTTAAATGCAAAATTGAAAGAAATACGTCAAGTTGATATTGACCAAATTTTGACCGTATCACCCTTTACCGCGTATCCCTGTATAAACCTCAAAGCACAGATCAGATGGAAATTTCTCCCGGATGATGCGTTTAATTTTTCCATATTTCCCCAGCACTTTATCCAGCTCGTTGTCCGGTACCTCTGGTGGCAAGGCATACACACGCACATACTGGATAAATTCACCAGCATGCGACATGCGTACCTTTGCCGTCGTTCCATTCGCATAATGGAAGATTAAATCCTCCGAATTGTATGTCAGAGCATGGAGCATCGCTTCCTCTGATTTGAACTTTATGAAGACTCCCCTTTCCTCACCAATGCGATAAACAGCTTCCATTTCAGCCGGATCCGCGTCGAGTGCTTTGGCGAAATTTACAATCTCTCCGATGTTTGGTTTAGCATCATAATGGCTGAAGCTAAACTTGATGGTGTTTTTTACTTCACACATCTTGCACCGTAGCAACAAAAGGCAGAAACTGATTGCAACGAACAAAGAGCAACTTTATAATAGCGAGTCTCAAAAACAGGCTATCGCGTGGTTCACACCGAAATAAAAATTCGACTGCTGCTGTAGACAGCTGTGGGACAACTGATAGCTCATGATATCATGAATATTATTCATAACATGAAAATACGCTATGTTCATGAAATCGTGAGTCATTTATCTCACTTTGGATTTTTGATTTGTTTCCGTTTTGTTTCGAAACTTCTGATTCCATATTCAAATACGCATACACATAATCAGCACGGCATCAAAGGTGTTAAACATTTATTTGAATAAACATGCTATAGCTTTCGAACTTTGAAGTTTGTATTAGTCGATGCACGAATTAAACAATTAACGAGCCACTCCCGACCGACGACGTGCTTGTGTTGGGCCAGCGTTCGTTCGTGTAATTTCAAATCCTCCCACACCGAAAAATAACGGGTTAGCATAATTTTGAGAACACGCGTGTAAAATTGTTTGGTAAGAAGTAATATTGTGAGGTGTATGATGGAAAGTTGCAATAATATGGCCGCTCCTTTTGTCTGAGTCTTGTTAAACGTACAATTAATAAATTTTCGAACTACTTCATGGAATATTAAGTCTGTTGTTCACTTACGTATCATTTAAGAATCATATTTTTTGTTGTACGGTTATGTGAAATTATTGAAGGATAAAAGTCTGATGCAAAATCGGGTCATTAGTGTATTTAATTCACCTTGTTAAACTACAAACAATGGAATATCGGTTCCGTAAAGTTCATACGATTAAGCCTTCAAATAAATGAATTGTAAAAAAAAAAGTTCAGCTGAATCAAATAGAATCGTTGTATAATTATAGATTTCCAGGGAATTCCGGGAAATCTTTGCATAATCATAGATTTCCAGGGAATTCCGGGAAATCGATCCTGTGGATAGAAACACTAATTGGTATGACTTTCTTAGTGAAATCGTGACAAACTTTCGCTAGAAAAAATCAAAATTCCAACAGCTCTATTGGCTTCCTCAGGAATTCTATTTTTTCTACTCCTGGAAATTTCTCGCACTCCAAAAAACCATCCCATCAAACATTGAAAGCAGAATAAGAGCTTATTCCGGCAAAAGTATGCATCTTCAGCTTTAAAAAAGGCATATTCAGCACAAATTGTTCCTCCTAAAAATTCATAAAATCCACCCTAATTGGTAGCTTGCTCTGTGCAGACTTTTGCAGTCTATTGTACTCGATTACCATGTTCAATAATGTTATAAGTTCCGCATATGCCCCTTCCTGAACATGCCAATGATCAATAGTAGTATAATATCAACGTACCCTGCACTCATCCCATAGATGACTATCGATCAAAAGAGATGTGTTCGGGGTTCGAGTCGGTCGAGGGGGTATACTGGTTGGGTCACTGGGTGTGTAAGTGCAGTAGCAGCAATTTTTCTCTAATGTTGTTGTATCCCTCTCTACGTTTTTTTTTCTCCTGTAGGTAAATCATCGTCTACTGGATGGAACGTGTTTGTGTGTTCCACCCTGACAAATGTCCCAGCAGCAGCGCGGTGTGGTCAACGTAGTTAGATAGATGGGTAACTGAAATAGATTTAAGGCAGCAACAGTTAGTACATTAAAACACAGAGAGAAAAAGGGGTTTGCGGATAAAAAAAAGGAGATAGATATCAAAGTGAAAATAACAGCGGGCGCAGGGTGAAAAGTTGAATAAATTTCTTAGCTTCTTGGAGGATTTGAAGAAGGTGGCAAAGAAAGTCAGCTCCAATGAAATTGTTAATGTGATCAAGTGCAAAGTTTTTAATTGAAGAAGTCAGTGCACAAGAAGAGAAGCAAGGTAGCAGAAAAAGTTGGACTTGAGTGACATCGGGTCTTCCAGCGATAGCAGTTGAAGAAGACGGGATCAACGGAAGAAGGGAAGAAAGGAAGGAAGGAAGCAAACAAAGTGTGAGACATCAGGAGGTAGGAGAATCACTTTGTGGCAATTGTGTGAATTTCCATTTCAAAGAGTGTCCGGGTGTGAGAAAAAGCAAGCGAGTGAGAAGAGCAATAGAGCGGAAGAAAGCAGTGAAAACGGTGTGGTCTCTGGCTCTGCGAGTGGGTGGGTGATTTCCCCGGTGGGTGGCGCACCCTCAAGCGCGTAGTGTAGCAAAAAGGAATCAAAGGTGTCTGATACCGGCGAGTTCAGTGAAACGGAGCAACAACAGGCCGACCGATGTAGTGATAATCTTCCGCCGCCAATCTCGCCGTCGTCGATGGCAACTATTGATTCAGGTGAGTAGAAATGGAAGCCGGGCAATGCTTTATTACCTCCGAGTCCGGTCGGTTGCCACACTCGGTTGTCAGTAGATACGCTGGCTACTGGATGATACGGTTGGTCAGTAGTATTTAGTCCTCGTGGGAATGGGAATTTATGGACGGTTATTAACAAGTGAGCGTGAAGTGGCTGGAAATAATTTCCGTGACGGGATACATGCATCACGGGGATTCGGCAAGTGTCAATTTGTGACTTGTCGTAAATCGAAGTATCAGAGAGAGAGGGAGACATAATTGGTTTTGAGCTTGTTATAAAGTAATTTGATCAATTTGCTGAATGTTCGTCATGTGGTGGTTTAGTTGGTCATTTCCAGTCAAAGCTTTGGTTAGAATACTGTAGATCTATTTGGAAAGATTTTCATGTTTTTTCTACTACAGAAGATGGTTCATGTATGGATACAATTTTGTTTGACGAAATGATTCCAAGCTTCTCCAATACTATTTGTGGTAATTTGAAGTCCTAGAACTCTGTTTGTGCTCTAGTTCTACGAAGGATGCCTGTTACTGTTTGCGTATTGCTGCCTCCGGTAATGTGAAATCATTGCCGGCATTGGCTAGCTACCTATGAAAAGTGGACAGTATTAACTAAATTCTGATAATTATTTTAAATAGTTGTTGATGACTCCTACCTCCTCGCTGGATAAAACCGAGATAAACTTTCTTCTTCTTCGCATTTCAAGCTTATTGCATATCGCATATTAGCTTATTGCGTGCTCTCAACTTAGTGTTCTAGATGCACTTCCACAGTTATTAACTGAGAGCTTTCGATGCCTGTACCATTTTTGAATTGGTATAATTGTGTGGCAAGTCCAATCATACTTCTATGCCCAGGGAAGTCGAGAAATTTTCTAACCCGAAAAATTCCTAGACCTTACCGGGAATTGAACCCAGCCACCTCCAGCATGGTCTTGCTTTGTAGCTGCGCCTTTCCCGACTGAGCTAAGGGAGGCCTCACCGAGATAATAGTTCCTTCAAATTGTCGGATATGGCGATATCGCACGAGAACCTGGAACCTTCAGCTGATGTGCTGATTTCTCTGGACATCATCCATCCGAAAACCGATTCTGTCAGTGTAGTTAGTCCGTAGCCCAATGGAATCTCCCGTCCAGATTGTAAGAAGTTAAAAATGCCTGGATTGCCAACACCAAATCTACCTTTTTTGATCGAATGAATTTTGAATCCGCAAGTTCAATTCCTTCCGCGGATCAACAAGAGTCTTTACCTTCTGGACCCTACCTATCGACCCATCAACTCATGAACCGGGGACCAACGGCTTTACTTCCCATCCGAAGGAAGGCGTGATCAGAGATGTTATGCCTCAGAACATCCCGGCGGTGCCGACTGGGATTGAACCCAGGCCTGCTGGGGTGAGAGGTAATCACGCTTACCACTACACCACCGACGTCGTTATTTTGAGAAAAATACCAATAGATCTTTTTTAAAAACTCTAAGAGAGATTTCACTAGAACTCCAAGTCATTTGTGGGACTTCAGACGTTCAGAGTAGAATCTTGAGGTAATTCTTTTGGAAAATTCATGACGATTGTGAAGCGGATTCCAGGTTCATTTTAAATGAATATTCAAAATAAGTTCTTCGAATAATTGTGATGACAATTCAAATGAAATTCTTAGAAAATTTAAAGATAATATCAATGTAATATCAAGTGAATTCTAAAGAAAGTTTTAAGGATCTCACGATAAATACCAAGGGAATCGAATTTTGAGGGAACCATTCCAAAGGAATTCTGAGATGAGTTTTATGTGAATTCCGAGTTTAATTCCAAGAGAATCTAGAGAAGAATTTCAAGGGTATTCAATTTCGCTTTCAAACCGTCACAATCAGCGATCTTATGCTTCACGCAGAGTGAGCGCTCACGAATCGTTAAATCGCTGATTGTGACGCACTGAAAGCAATATTGACAGGTTTTATGTGTCAACTACATACTTCACAACTTCTTCTTGTAACTTATATGTACTAATTACCATTATAACATCTAATGTTTTCATAATTCGGAAAAACATTTTTTATAGCAAGTGAGTGGAAGCAACCCTGATTATAATATCTAATGATTTCATGATACTGAAAAACAATTTTTTATAGTAAGTAAGTGCAAGCCTGAGTATTCTGAGAAGAATTCCAAGCGAATTTTCTGAAGAATTTAGTGGAGAGCTCCAAGATAATTATGAGCAGAATTGTATGACAATTCTGAGGAGAATTGCATGAAAATTATAAGGAATATTCAGACTAATTCTAAATAGAATTTCTTACAGAAAGTTTCAGTAAATTTTATTCTAAACGAATTTTAGGATTAATTTTTTCTCTTTTTTTAGTGTTCTGAAATGTTGTATAGACATTTTCAATGGTCTCTCGGCGCGAATCTCAAATTAATTTTAGAGAAACTCTAAAAATAACACTGTGATAGGAAATGATTATAAAGAACATTTGAGAACATTTCATAAACATCCTGTAAAGAGTGTTGAGCGAACTTTTTTCAATATAGTTAATATATCAAAAAATCTAACTGACTTCTTGATAAGAAACTAACGATTAAAAAAAATGAATGAAATATACATTTAAACATATAACTGGATGCGATTGAGCCGTAGAGATCACTCGGCTAAATGGGTGATAATTTAGAAATTTCCCTGGCTCAAAACATCCGGGAAAAAAAAACCAAAATTCCGGGGAAACCCTGGGAAATTACAAATTGGAATCTGTTGGTCTCCATGATTATGACTAATGCAAATTTGATTTTTGCTTTATGTCAACCAAAATTAGAAAATGTAGTTCTTTTTAAAATCGTTTTCCACTCTACGCTTTATCCTAAAAGTACACAAAATATTTTTTATGAATTTATGAATTTATCATTTAATGAGTTGCTTATACGTACATTTATCTGTTGTTTGTTATTTAATATTTGCCGCTGCTTGACCTATTGTAGTGATGTCGAACATAAAATGAAAATATTATTTGCATCATAATAATGCCTTATTAGGTAATCAAATACTAATAACAAGGCAAATGCTGACAATTTTAAGACAATCAATTGTAAAGACCGCGGATATAGAAACTTTTGAAACACCTCAAATTTTTAAAGCTCTAGGACCTACACAACTTTTCTAGATAGCGGTCCAAGAAAAAATCTTACTATTCTGGAACGAGGAAAATTTTCCAAGATGGAAAGATCGTGAATGCACACGCAAATTATTCTCGCTCATTTTTGAGTAAAGTTCACTTAAATTCGCAAAAACTTAGGTCACAGGAATGAGTCAATTTTTATTCAAAGATGCGTAAATGTCACTCATATATGGATAAATGTCATTCAAATATGAGTGATATTTGCTCATATTTGAGTAGAAATTTACTCAAATGTGATTTTTTGGTCAACGGGACTCACATATGAGCCAGATTTATTTGCCGTGTAGAATATTTTGCATGCGTCTCGGCCATAACTGGAGTTTATTTATTTATTTAATCACCATATTTGACATTTTAGTCATAGGGTTTTTGATCTAATTTCCGTCCTACTAAGCACAACCCGCGCTTTACCTCTCTTTTCTGAACGAGTTTAAACAAAAAATGGAATATGTCTGTGAAAGATGACTTCTAAATTCATTCACCTTTCTATACGTACCGTTGGATTTAATAAAGAGTCACAAATTGTGGAGATATTGTTTGAAATCTAACACTGCTTCTTGATTCTAAATTCGTTCTACGAGTTTCAATTCCGTCCTAACGCATTGAAACGCCATTAGATTTTCTTCGTCCTACCGATAAACGTAGAAAAAGAGGATTCTCTAGGAGTGTTTCTTTTGTTTTGAGAACAATGAGCGTAAATATTAATATTATGCGCTCTAACTGGATTTATGTTGTAGCTAATGAACTTACGCATCCGAACAAACCTATCATTGATTTCTGCGTGGTGAAATCATTGATATTATTGATCTTTTCTGATCGATAGAACGGAAATGGGCGATTACGACGAAGTAGTGCTCTACCCTACTGACTGTTTAAATTGACTTAATCCTATTCTTAAAAACTGGTCTACTTATATTAAAATCAAAAACATCACACACATCATTAAACAGTCTGCAACATCTACGGAGAGGTTTATTATAACCGTAAGCAGTACGATGTCCGGGAGTCCACAGAAAGTAATAGTTGCGGAGACGGCGAACTGGAGTGTGGAAATTGATGTTCCCGAGCAAACAACTGCACACAGTTCGAAAAAGTAGTGTAAATTTCTGTTCAATATAGGGTAACCAACTGATTTTGGACCCCTAGAGGAAGTGAGATCACGTTTGTGTCAAAATAATATTATTTGTTTATTATTATTATGCAATTTACATGCGGTTGTGTTCGAAAGATACTCATCTTGGATGTAAAATGTCACTAGATGTTTTATTTATTGATATATACTCGAAAAATGATTCTTTTCACATCATGATATTCACATATTTTGGACCCTTCCACTTGATTTTGGACAGTGTCCATAATATATTTTGGACACACTGAATGGGAACGAATATATTTTGGACATGCTGAAGTTCTTTCAACCTATGAGCCTAAAATTAATTACGACGGTCACTTCTTCCTATCTCGCATTTGTTAGGTCCGTCTAGGTGGGAAAATTTTCAAAGAAGGTGCCGTAAAACGGGGTGAAATTGATCGCTGAGTGTACCCAATATTGTATTATGCATAATATTTTTACAATGTATACAAAGATACATTCGTACGCTTAGTAACGAAAAACATGTTACACATGAAAAAAATATCACGAGAAATTTCAGCGATCAATTTTGCCCCGCTGATCAATTACACCCCGTTTTACGGTATGCATAAAAGTTAACCCCCCGTTACTCGCGCTGTTGTACTTTGTACAACACATATAAGTTTTCCATTGCCATTTTGTTGCTGCCAATTGATCTGAAACCAACTTGTATTCCTCAAAAAACTTGTTTTGAACTAAAAATGCTAAACTTTGATTACAATTAACCCCCAAAATGCGGATAATAGAGAAAATGTAAATGGAAACCGAGTAAACGGTGTCCATACTACGTGGGATTGACTTAATTGGTTACAACATGGAATATCTCGAGATCCTGACCAGATAGAAAGTTACTGTCTTGGGCAAAGTTGTTCAGGAGGTCAAAGCCTATTTCTTAGTGTACAATAGTTCAGAATTATCTCACTTCGTGGTGCTAGTACACATGTGCAATTCTCGTGTATAAAATATCTCTAGATCCTGACCAGATAGAAAGTAAATGCCTGCAGCAAAGTTGTTCAGGAAGTCAAGCTCTTTTCGTTGGTGGAGTAGTTCAGAAATTTCACACTACGAGGCGCTAGTATATACGTGTAATTCTCGCATATACAATAGCTCGAGTTCTTGACCAGCTAGAAAGTTACTGTACTGGGCAAACTTGTTCAGGGGGTCAAGACTTTTCGACTGGTAGACAGTAGTTCAGAATTTTCTCACCACTTGGCGTTTGTATACATATACACTTCTCGCATATGATATATCTCGAGATCCTGACCAAATAGAAAGTTACTGTCTTTGAAAAAGTTTTTCAGGAGGTCAAAGCCTATTGCTTGGTGTAGAATAGTTCAGAACTTTCTCACTATGTAGTTCTAGTATACACGTTAAATTCTCTCATATAAAATATCTAGAGAGCATGACAAGATAGAATGTTACTGTCTTGGGCAAAGTTGTTCAGGGGATCAAGGCCTTTTGGCTAGTGGACGGTAGTTCAGAATATTTCACTTCATGGTACTAGTATATACGTGCAATTCTCGCATATGATATATCTCAAGACCTGCTAAAAATGTACTGTAATCGGCAAAGTTGTCCAGGAGATCAAACCCTATCATTGGTGGAATGTACATAATTTTCTCACTAGGTGACGTTGAAAGACACGTGAAATCCTTGCATATAAAATATCTCTGAATGACCCGCATAAAGGGAAAATTCTGAATTACTGTACACCAACGAAAAGATCCTAACATCCTGAACAACTTTGCCAAAGACAGTAACTTTCTGTCTGGTCAGGATCTAGAGATATTTTATATGCGAGAATTCCTCATGTATACTAGCGTTGCAAAGTGAGAAAACTCTGAACTTAAGTCCACCAGCAAAAAGGCCTTGACTTCCTGAACAACTTTGCCGAAGACAGTAACTTTTTATATGATCAGGATTTCGAGATATTTTATATGAGAATTTCACGTATATACTAGCACCATATAGTGAAAAAATTCTAAACTATAGGCTTTGAACTCCTGAACAACTTTTTCGAAGACAGTAACTTTCTATCTGGTCAGGATTTCGAGATATATCACATGCGAGAACTTCACATGTATACTAGCGCTATGTAGTGAGTAAATTCTGAACTACTGTCCACCAGCAAAAAGGTTATGATCTCTAGAACTACTTTGGAAAGACAGTAACTTTCTATCTGGTCAGGATCTCGAGATATTCTATGTTGTAACCAATTAAGTCAGAACCCTCGTAGTATGGACACCATTTACGCGGTTTCCATTTACATTTTCTCTATTATCCGCATATTTTGGGGGTTAACTGTAATTAATATTTAGCTTGTTTAGTTAAAAGCAAGTTTTTTGAGGAATACTCGTTGATTTCAGATCGATTGGTAGCTCGGCTGCAAAATGGAAATGGAAAACTCACACTGTTGTACAAAGTACAACGCGTGAGTACTCGTGTTACAAAAGTTGGCGCGAGTAACGGAGGAAATATAATATAACATAAGTAAACAACTGATCATACCATAAAAAAAATCATTCAGAAGTAAATCTTAATACGGAGACCTGACTCTATGCTTGCAGTCCATATTATTTTTTGTATGGGCTGTTCATAAACTACGTAGACGGTTTTTGAGAGATTTCAACCCCCCCCTCTTCCGTAGAAGACAGTCTCAAACACAAAATTTAAAAAATTGTATGGACCGTAGACATCTGCTAAGCGCTTCCACCCCCCTAAAGCGTCTACGTAGTTTATGAACAGCCCCTTAGTTAAATACGTTTGGGAGATAGGAAAACTTTTGCGGAAAACTAGGAACTAGGAAAACTAGGAAAACTCAGAGTGGACCACTCTACGTGTTTTGCCGTTTTTCCCATTTTGAATCGCCTGATAAACAAGAAATATATTTAAAAACAATGAATTCATATAATTTTGATTGATTTACTTACCAATTTAATCAGAAATCTGAGATAATAGCACGATCGACCAACCGGAATTTTTTTTTGTCGCTCTTTTGATGATTCTCATTTGATAAGTGTCCAAAATAAGTTGGTAACATTTTTTTACGATCTTTTTTGGACACTTTTTATTTAATACTTTTTAAGTAAAATCTTAAGGTGAAATCTTTATAAACACGTGAAATACATCTTCCAAAATCAGATAAACTGATTTGATAAAAAAATCATTGAATTGTATATTTTAGACCAAATTTAAAACAAGTACACTAACGCCGATTCCTTTTGACAAACGTCGAAACATGAAACTTTTTCGATAACATTTTCTAAAACTGCATAAATTGAGCAATTGTAAGCAATTTGAGGTGAACTAATGATCTTGAGACATAGCAAGTAATTGAAAGAATGTAATTACAACATCGACTCAGATGAATTTGAAGAAACTAGACAGTAAGCGTGGAAAATATATGAAAAGGGTCCAAAATATGTAGGGGTCCAATTCAAGTTGGTTACCCTAATGCACATAAATGTAGCGTCACATATCATATTAGTTTACATTATAAATCATGTAAAGCTCTGAGACATTTCATGCAATGTAGCAAATATTGTATACAAA
The DNA here is from genome assembly GCF_037179485.1 of Ochlerotatus camptorhynchus. NCBI lineage: Eukaryota > Metazoa > Arthropoda > Insecta > Diptera > Culicidae > Ochlerotatus > Ochlerotatus camptorhynchus. The sequence goes on along the minus strand of NW_027040667.1, from coordinate 493,704 downwards.
AGCCCATCTTTGTAAACAACATTGTTTACAAGTTGCTCAGTTGCGTGAAAAGAAATACAAGTTGAAAGTTTACATCACAATTAAAATTCAGAATTTTTATCTGTGCAGTCAATATGATTACTAATTATGTCAAATATGACCATCCTCTGGAGAAAGACTCGGCGATTTGTTAGTGTTTGCAGTCCAATAAGCGCACATCTATGCTCGTACGGAGGTAAGCTATCTGGTTTTGTCCATGGCAGACGTCGTAATGCAAACTTTATAAACTGTTTCTGGATTCTCTCGATGCGCAGTACATGAACAGCATGATATGGAGCCCAAATTTGTACTCCATATTCAAGAACACTGCGGACCATAGAGCAGTACAGCGCTTTCAGGGCGTACACGTCGTCGAATTGTGCAGTATTGCGGCGCAAAAATCCTAGCATGGAGTTGGCCTTTGCAACTGTCATGGATATGTGCTCGTGTAAGTCATCAAGTTAGAGACTGACGAGCGCTTTTTCATGAATCCATGCTGAAACTTTGAGATTATGGGTTGAACAGCTGGATACAACTTCTCATTCAAAAGACTTTCGAGAACTTTGGCCAAGCAGTTCAGGATCGAGATAGGTCGGTAATTTTCCACTTTGTGCATGTTACCGGACTTGAAGATTGGTGTAATTGAGGCGAGCTTCCAGGCATCCGGAAAAACGCCATCCTTAAGCGATCGATTGAAAATAGAAATAACGGGAGTGGCCAACGATGGTCCACTAGACTGATGCAAAAATTGCAATTTTCGCTCCACAGTGCTCAAACGGTTTAAAAAATCAGGTCCTAATTAGCCTCCCAAAATTTAAACTCATTTGGTAAGAAACTGACTTGGTACAAACTATTCGAAGTTTATATGGAAATTACTATGGGAAAACCAAACTTTTTGTTCATTGTCTTCTACCCATTTTCCATATTGCTTTTTCGAAAAGTTCTATAACTATTCCTTCTAAGCTACAACTTTGCTGAATATCGTTTTTCAGCCAAATGTCAAATTAAATAGTTATTAATTGTTTAAGGGATTGATAATCTTATGGCATGATCAAGCAGCTGTTCTGTTAGCAACACTGTATTCTGCGTTGTGATATAGTAGCCTTGATATTTGTGCTCTTTTCTTCTCACATATGAACAAAAACATAAGTTTTCCCATAGTAATTCGAACTTTACGCAGACGGTTACGCAGATTACGCAATTGCGGATTCCACCAAGGTTGTTGGAAATGCACAGTTAAAAAAAGTAGTGTAAATTTCTGTTCAATATGATGCACATAAATGGAGCGTCACATATCATAGATGTTTACATTACAAATCGTACAAAAAGTTGTGATGCAATTCATGAAAAGTTGAAAATATTGTATACAAAAGCCTATCTTTGTAAACAACATTGCTTACAAGTTGCTCCTTTGCGTGAAATGTAATACAAGTTTACATGAATGAATGTTTACATAACAATTAAAATTCAGAATTTTTTGCTGTGTGCAAACAAGATTTTCGTGTCTTCACCGGTACAGTATCTTGGATTACATTATAGATGTTGTCGTAGAATACGGAGACGGCACAATCAATGAACAAATAACATCAATAACATCTGGAAATCGAAAAAAATAAAAGATTCCGAGATAAATTTTAAAGATTTTTGACCAATTTTTTAATACTGGGACTTAAGCATTAGAAATCTCTAAGACAAACAAGTTAAGAAACTTGTGCGACCCGGAATAATTTTTATATTTTGAATATATGGAATGCAAGTTCACAGTCCTTGAAACATTTAAATACTTCTGAAACAAACAAAGATTTTTTTTTTAAAAATCTTTGAAAAAATGTCTAGCGCAAGGTAACTTTCCTAGACCATTTTTGCTAAATATCGAAGACTTGGAAAATTTCCAGGATCACGAAGCAAAGAAGCCAGGAGCCAGGTTGGAATCAGATTTTTTATCGAAAAACTTGGAAATTTTATAATCTGGTCTGGAGAATATCGAAGATAACGGACCTGAATGTCATGAATCACGGAGATGAAAAAAAAAATATTAGTGATTCCATCAGCAACAATTTGACCGTTTTGGTCTGTTCGGAACGCTTCTTTGTCGGACTTTACACGATGATTTTTAATGAATCTTTTTAACACAAATTTGTTACCAAATCAAGCTGTTACTTGATGTGATTTTTTAAAGGCAAATTATTTACTCTTGACATTATTAGTCGTAAAAAAGTGACTTTAGTGACTAAAATTTAAGAAATAGTGACTTTAGTGACTTTTAGCTGAAAAAATGTGACTTTTTAGTGACTGACTTGGAAATAGTGACCTACCCAAGTAACATTGCAAGCTTTATAGAGGTTTTATAGCATTCTACAAGTCTAAATCATGGTCTACAGATCCCTCATAAATCCAGAAGTCACTAAAAAGTGACCTGCTACCAGCCTTGTCAAAATCTTCATCCGATTCAAACCTCAAACCTCAAAATATTCATGAACATCGGAATATCTTCCACATGGAATTAGTTTTAATGCTTAGCTGTATAATTGCCGCGAATGAATTGGTTTAAGTCGTACGGCTAATTATGGGAGCACCAATAGCTGGTACACTTAGCTCGGTTGCAAAGCAGGATGTTTCGCCAAGGATGTTGCCCTACGTTGTGATTTCAAAGTGGCGATGGATGGAAAATGGCATAGCTTCGGAGCACAATATAGAAACACTTCTGGACACTTAATTTACTTTTTATTGCCTCGGAGGATTAACGTACTAGTTTAAATAATATTCAAAATGTCTTCTCTTAAATACTAGAATACTAATAAAAAAACGATTAACTATAGATAAACTTAACTAACAATACACAAGAAAGTATACACACAACTGACTCAGTAGTGGGAATAGAACTTACATTGTTCTGTAGGCGGGCTTCGCTACCATACCAATCACGTAGAGCCCGAAGCCGATGATGTGACCGAACACAGGAATATCATCCGCTAAGAAGTAACTCAGCACGACATGCGCTTATCATAATCCAAGCTGAAAGGTCAACCGGAATGATGAAATTCTATCAAAACACGACGAAGTAGATGGCTCCGTTGAATAACCCTGGGCCACGTAGCGCAACATATATCACATATTGCTTGGCAATATTTGCACTTCGAACCGGTGCCAAAGCTTATTTCTCGTTCGAATAGCATCCTCGTGACCGTGTCAGCTTTTTCGCTACTGGATGGCCATCTTGACTGTGCCAATTTGTGCTGAAGTTCTACGAAGGTTGGCGTCTGCTGCTTTTTCTCAAGGACAGCACTGTAAGGCGGAAGCTTTGGACAATTGCCGGGATTAAAATATAGGTCGAGGTCAGTAATGAATCGTTTATCTTTCACCGGACAAGAGTAGAGGAAAGACGATGCGAAGCGTCGAGGCGTGTTCGTTTTGTGTTTATATGGATGCTTTTATCGTGGGATGATCCAGATCTCCAACTGTAGACACTGGGAGAACAAGTTGCCACAGCGATGAATTTACGATAGGGTTTTTGGAGATGAGAGTTTCAGTTTGATTGCAAATTTAAACAACTTGTGGTAAATTTTGCGTGGAGGAGTTTCATAAATTCACAATAGATTTACTTTTTACCCTTCTTACAAACAAGGGTATAGATATCACTTGAAAAACCGACTATCGATCCGAGGCCCGGAGGGCCGAGTGTCATATACCATTCGACTCAGCTCGACGAGATCGGAACATGTCTGTGTGTGTGTGTGTGTGTGTACGTGTGTATGTGTGTATGTGTGTGTGTATGTAACGAAATGAATGCGCTCACGTTTCTCAGCAACCGCTCAACCGATTTGGACAAACTCGGCGCCAAATGATAGGTCTTGGGGTACCATTGAACGCTATTGAACGTTTTTGGAATCGGTGAACCGGTTCCGGAGATATGGCCGGAATAAGATCCGGTGAATATGGGCCTTCACGCTGGATTTAACGGAAAACGTATCAAAACCATCATGTGACACATCAAATTACTACAGAATTCAAAAATAAGATCAATGCAAGTCGTTTTAAGTGTTCCAGACCACATTGGACACACTTGGACATGTTCCGGGTACCCCGGGGAAGTTGCTTGAATATGAATTGAATTAAAACCCATTAAATCACATTAAAATACGATGATAAGGTGATTGGTAGCCTCACCAAATAGACGAAACCCGGATATATTCCGGGTACCCCCGGGCAGTGGCGTAGCGTCACTGGATGACACGGGGGTGGGGGGCTTGGTCACTGATAATGACAATAAAATAAATAAACTTGAATAAGTAAGAAGGGTCTGATCACACCATAGGTGGATAAATTCGGGTTTTTGCAGTGCATTTGCTTGAGCGCGCCTGAAATGTGGTTCCGTAGATAATGTGCGGTAGCGCTGCAAGGCATGAGTAAGAGTTTCACAATATCTGTGTTCTGAATTTATCGTCATCCTAGCGGCGGGTGAATATAGCGAGCGAACGAGCAAATGCTAGAGCACTAAATTAAATTCCGTGTGCTCATTCTGCGTTGGCGGTAAGATTGTGGATAGTTCGACTGTACAATAGTTGTCTTTGATTTCGAAAAATTTAATTTAGCAAATTCAATCAAAATATTGAGAGCGTTGAAAATTACATTTGTTCTGTGATATGGCGTGGTGTTAGCAATTTACGTTTTTTTATTTGTATATGTGTGTTAGTCGGTATGCAAATTAAGCAAGGCATGGAGATTAAGAAAATATGATATTCGCAATTAGCCGTTCACAAAACTCTACCTTCTGAAGGTTAAGCTAAGTAGTAACATCGTAAGAAAAATAGAAAGTCAAGTAAAACTCTTAAAATTTGATTAGGACTACAATCTTCAACCTCTCATAACAACCGATCGATGGCGACTTCATCTCTAAATAGAACAATATTTATAACAACAACACCCAACATTAACCACTCAGTTTACAAAATAGCAGCCAACGCCAACGGCATAAACAACACCCAAAGTAAACATCCATCGGTTGTTTTCTGCTGGATGCACGTGATTGATAAAGCATGGAGCTTCATCCTCCATTCGTTGTGTCGTTTGAGTCGCTCAGTTCTGCGATGACCTCTCTATCAAGGTTTCGTTCTGATTTAAAGTCAAATGGACGCGCGCGCGAAGCATCCGATGACGACGGCAGAAAATCGACTTTCGTTCGACTTAATCCGCTTCTACGAACTGCGACTACCCAGCACTGAAGGGTACAGCCTATCGACAAGCAAACGTTCAGATTAGCAAAGGGCAGAAGTGAAAGATCGGAATTTTAATTGAATCACGCAATGCTGCTTTTCAAATAGAGAAGTTTTCGCTTTACAGCGTTCGATGAAAAAAAAAGATTAATTTCGAATCGAACTGGACTGAACGAAAGTGTCGAGCTACTAAATGGTCTCTACGGAAGAATGGAGATGGATATCACACGCTGGATCCAGCTTTATTTAGTGAGACGGAAGAGCAGAGCAAATAAAATTAATCCATTATCTCATACATAGGCAAGGATGATGCTGTTTAATATTGGAATTCTCACACTAATTGGCAGTAGTATTCGGGTAAACTTCTTATACTTATAGGATCAAAATCAAAAGAAACTTTTTTTGATGTAGTCCCTGTGTCCGGTCCCTTTCATCCATGTGCTTTTAAAGCTTTTTCTGCCCCCTAGGTAGAGTTGAGGTTTTGCGTTTTTTAGACGTAGGACTACGTAGGGTAGAGCGCTACTTCGTCGTAATCGCCCATTTCCGTTCTATCGATCAGAAAAGATCAATAATATCAATGATTTCACCGTGCACAAATCAATAATAGGTTTGTTCCGATGCGTTAGTTCATTAGCTACAACATAAATCCTGTTAGAGCGCATTATATGAATATTTACGCTCATTGTTCTCAAAACAAAAGAAGCGCTCCTAGCGAATCCCCTTTTTCTACGTTTATTCGTAGGACGAAGAAAATCTAATGGCGTTTCAATGCGTTAGGACGGAATTGAAACTCGTAGAACGAATTTAGAATCAAGAAGCAGTGTTAGATTTTAGACAATATCTCAACAATTTGTGACTCTTTATCAAATCCAACGGTACGTATGGAAAGGTGAATAAATTTGCAAGTCATCTTTGATATAAATATTCCATTTTTTGTTTAAACTCGTTCAGAAAAGAAAAATAAAGCGCGGGTTGTGCTTAGTAGGACGGAAATTAGATCAAAAACCCTATTTGTGGACTGGGGTGCAAATCAAACAAATTGTGTGATGAAATAGTGTCAGGTTTTGAACGCTTGTAACATGGTCATTTTTGTATGAAATTCATTTTTAATTACACTATTTTATTCAGATTGAATGTAAAATTTGTTTGGTATACAGATGATAATTTTTCATCAATGGTTAACTATTGCAAATTAATCAAACTTTTTAACCATAATCAACCAATCACGTGCTCGCTCGCTATGACTATCGAGAGAACAGAGAGACGAGCCGGTTCCACTCAGTATTTTTTTCTTTGCTTTTTTCTATTCATTGACCTACATCAGCAAAATACAGAGAAAAGGTGGGGCTTAGAATGGTAATCTAAATGCTTAAGCACAGACAAACAGACATAACTCTTAGAAGAAAATTCTTCAAAAATATCGTCAAGCGATTTTGCATGCGCACTAGCACCATCTATCATCCCTCGTTCATGCCATTTTTTCACCATTTGCTTTTCCATCGTTCTGTCAACGCGTCAGTTGTTTTGAATAAAAACAAAACAGATGGAAAACAGGGATGTCGGTTCTACTAAATTTTCCGTAGATCTATAGAATTGATTGAATTTTGCAGGAATAAGGATCCGTAGGAAAAATTCACAGAAGCTAAAACTTTTATTAAGAGATTTGTTTTGTTTGTTTAGTGTGCTTATTATTTTGCTGGAAACAAGTTTTTAAACGAGGTAATGCATCACTAATTAGTGGCCTTTCTACCACCGCTCATCACTTTAATGTGTGTACAGCAAAAAAATATAATATGTATCAATCAATGAAATTCATGGTGAAGTATTGAACATCAATAACTGGTAAAAGGGGTAAAAGTTGATAGAATATTACAGTCATCAACATGATTTGTTCTAGAATTCTGTGTTAATCGTACAGCGTAATATTAGGAACGAAATGACTAATGTGCAGCACTTTTGATATAATATTCAACAACTTTTTTTTCTGTATTCGTTAGATGTGGTATGTGTCTCCTGGATGCCTTGACCCTTGACCACTTATCATTTTCAAGAGTTGACATCTACTAACTAGACGTGAAAAAGAACTGGCATCACTGATAAGTTCGAAATTTGGTGGCTTGCTGAATGCTTCAGTGGCGCCACCATGACAAATGCAAGCACATTCCCAACTAAAATATTATTTGCGATGAATGTGATTGTGAGTGTTATGTCTGTTTGTCTGTGCTTAAGTAAGGGAAACGTACAAAAAATTGAATGCAGTCATCGTTTAACTACCGAGTGCTAAAAAGGGATGACCGTTGCGTTGTGCACTGAAAACTAAACTATCTCAGAGAGTGAGTAAATATTATTCAGTTGTGAGTCGCTTTTACTCATTCGTATGGAAAAATTTCTAAAAACGTAGATCACTCAGGTCACAATTCTGAACTGAGCTCTCCAGCATACAATAGGTCTTATCCATGTGAATTACTTTACTAAAGACAGCAACAAACACTGAAAACGAAACTAACTCAGATAGTGAGTAACTTTTACACATTCGTATGGAGAAAATTGATCCCAAATGAACTAAAGGGCTCCCCGAACAAAGTAGAATAACAACTTGATATCATCTAGATAACAAGCCTTGTTATCCCAGATATCATTTTGTTTTCAGTTGTTATCGCATAACTTATTTAGTTATCAGCCTTGATCAATTTTGTTATCAGTTGTTATCATGAAAAATTCACTATATATTTATTAACGATGCAAGGTTAGTTCAAAACTTTAAATACTATTCGCATCGAAACAATAAAAAATAGTGCTTTTAATCCCAAATCATATTTCAGATATCAGCGTAAGGCTTTGATATCAAAATGATAACATGATTTGAAATTTATGGAATAAATCTGTATGGCTTACAGAATTTGTTATCAAGATATTATCAATGATAAAAAAATTAGTTATTTTTGTGATATCCAACGAGCAATTTTTTGTTATCGTTTTTGTTATGTTGGCTGTTAATTCAACCACAATGATAACACATTCAGTTATCAAAAAGTGATAACCGGGTAATAGAACTTGTTATCAATTTGATATTTTACTTTGCTCGGGTCGCCCTCCCTTTGGCTAGTTGTTGCACCGTGTTGCTGGTGGGCGGGCTTAATTTCATGCTTTATAGTGGAGTGTTGGAGACGGTAAGTTTATGGCCGTTTCTGGCTCATGCCGCGATAGAATGTCGCCATGAGCAGGCGATGGGGATTACTGAGCTTCCCCTCTCTGATGAACCATTGCATGAGAAAACCAAAGATCTAGTCTAGCAGTGATAGTATCACACTTGTTACTCCTTTGTTTGAGGGCCGCGTCGTAGTACGCTTACGTATAGGCACTGACGTTGGGTGCGATACTGGCGGGTTTTGCCGCAAATCACTCTTATTTTATTTATTTTTACGCAGATAGATTTATTTGGGTTTGTAAGGGAATTATACTTTTGAAATATTCCAGAAAGTGCCCAACGGTGATCCTGCTATTTGCGTGACAAGCTTTCATTGTTGTTTTCATTGAGGTATTACTCAGGGAACAATGTTAAACACCATTTTTGTACATGGTATTGTAACTAATCTTATAAGTACTTCATTTTGATTTGGGATAAGTGTTAGAACTAGGGCTCGGGATTTCCACTGTGGCGTGCTTCTATTGTGACATACCCATACGTATTTTTGTGGTGCGACATAGTGGAAACGTGTGAGCGTAGTTAGAGCATACAACAGCTAGGAAACTAACTTCAAAGTGAAGCATTTTAGTCACTTGAAGGTGTCACCTGGTTCGAACTAAGATATAATAAATAGGTATAGGCCAAAATCAAAAGTACTTTAAACACGTTTAATTTTAGATTACAAGCACAAGTGCAGGTACTTAATAAAGCATGGGAGATATCAGAAAGTCTAATATCATTAAGTAGAGTAACAAAATAATTAGGATGCTTAGGGAGGCAACTAACCTCTAAAGTTGTAACATAAATCTTCCTATTTAGTCTTGAACTTCACTAAGAAAACTCAAGCAGACCAATAGCATTAAGCAGATCAACAAGGAGAGGAATAGTTTAGGAAATAAGTAAAAGTAAAGGTATGTGTCAATTAATAACTTTTAATCTTTTGTATGTATTGTTTTCCCCTGAGTTTATTGTACTCGATTACTATATTATTCTCTCAAATCTCTGATATATGGTTAACTTATTTCTTAGTGTTCTAGTACTTACATTTGTAAACAGCAGTCAATGTTGATCTATGAACTAAACCCTACGTGACTGTAAAATCGATCTTTCCTTATCTGGTATTGATGCATGTTTAACTTTTCGCGGCTGTCAACGCTGGAATCAACGTGCCTACGTCTACGGAGCTTACGCAGAAGTGATTCGCAATTAGGTAGAGCTTACCAAAAGTTTTTTTGAGCTTATGTAGTTTAGAATTTGTTCGGTACGGTTTGAAATGATTGATACGTGCGGTAAAATAACTTAATTGAAACAAAGCTCAATAGTAAAATAAGTAGAATACCTTGGGAGGAAACCAAAATTAATCAACTTGCCAACATAGATTATCAAATTTATTTTGGTGGCACTCTTTAAATGATAATAAGCCTTTTTTCCTCGCTTCGGTTGTCCGCACGGCTCTCGGAATTCGCGCGGTTTTCGTAACTTACATTATTTAGATATTTCGTTCGAAACGGATTTACTTATTCGATCGGTTTACTACGCGGATGTATCTATCTTGAAACAATACACACAGAATCCAATGTTCACGCTGCCAACATAGGCTAGTCCTTCTGCTGTATTGTCAAAGATAGAAGCAAAATTTATTCAAATGGGTCAAGTCTTGAAAACTAAGGTGTCACGCAGCTCCAGCTTGATAGCCAATAAAAAATTGAACTAAAGTGCTCGGTGGCCTAACAGCGACTGTTTTTGCTAGCTGTACAAGACGTATTCCTGGGATGGGTTTGCGACCTCCCATGCTAGATGTGGAGATGTAGAGATGTTCTCAGACTCAACCAGCAACGTCCGTCAAAGTAACAATTCTTCCATTCTCCGATGACCGTAAGTTTGTCTTGAATTCATTCACAGGAATTAGAACACTATAGATGGATTGCTAATCCTAAGCCTTATTCATTTGGCTCTTCGTCGTAGAGTAGCAGCTACCAATTGTGCGGCCATCAACGCTAATGGGATACTCATGTATTTCTGGGAAAGGGGCAAGCTGATTGGAACGACTTTATTTTGTATGAAAATTCTCCAAATTATACAAAATGCCATAATTGTCGCTTTTGAATGTCTATTTAAGCTTGAAAAATAAATGAAATATAAACTTAAATTTATTATCAGACAAAATTATGTATCTATCTTTGTATAGCCACTGAACTAACATATTTATTGACTCGTAATATGTTTCCAATAATTTTATTGCTTGGCATATATTTCTAAAATAGCTTGCTTCGCCAATTTGTGCATAGATCAATAGGGGAAACAAGCCTTGATTCGGTTTTACACAGTTCAAATAATAATCAACCGTGGGACGACCCTTCACAAAATTTGCAATCCGTCCAGAGTACCATATTGCCAATTTTGAGCCAGCACGGCCAAACGAAATCAATTAACTTTCACTGCAGCCAATCAACCACGAACGATACGGTACCAAACAATCGATTCTAACCTAACCTTAAAACGAGTTTATCGTGACTGGTGAAGGGGCCATCCATCCGTTTCCAGAGCCGTTTTCCAGATACAATCATCCCACGCAATACCACCAGTACCATCTGTGTGGCGTGTGTTGCACATGCTGAGCTCATATGGCGGTCATATTCAGCCAGTCATCATAATGCAAGGCAACGTGTGTGACCTGGCTTCAGTCGCTATGCTGCTGCGTGTGTGTCTCTAATAATGTATCCTCATTTTCCTCCCGGATGAAACATTCTGCATACTACCCCCAGTTAGGCCGTATATTTCGTGTCACATGAAACGGGACAAAACTTACGTAAGCTCACTCGGGGAAAGGTTGAAGGGTACAGAACACAATTGTGGATGCAGGAAGTATCCATTAAATTTCAAAATATTTGTACAAAGTACAGATTTATTTGGGAGGTTGAAAACTAAGGCTCATTCAGGGTATGAAAATTACCCGTCGAAAATTACAAACTATTTTGCCCATTTATATTTCCACCATTTTATAATTTTCTAACGAACCGAATGAGAATGTGACCACGATCTGGTCTTGTGCTTGTCCTTGTCGGGTCTATGCTCATCCGTATCTTTAGTGGGGTTCACATGGCTCCTAAGGTCTCTGCAGGTCACGAACATCCCTGGTATTGTGTTCTGTCTTTGTGCATTCCCACGTATATGTATCCCGATAACACGACACCACCGACCGGCGACCGAGCAAATGAAGCTCGTGCTTGTAGGTGGGTACGTACCAGCAGCACCCGACGAGTGTCGATAAAGCTCATGCTATCAACGGTTTGAATAAACGATAAAGAATTTCATGGTGCGCATTTATTGTTGATGCAGTCCTATGTGATAATGAATGGCAAACAAAAAAATCATTATTGTTTTGTCTTACGGGCGCTTGTGGAAGTGCAGCCCCAATTACATTTCCACCTACTCCGAAGGATGACTCACGTGAATCATAAAAGATGAGAGGGAAAAGGTGGATTTGATGAGATGAAAAAAAGTCTGATGAAAGTGAACGAACCCGTTTTGAATTATTAACGCTGGGATGGAAAGTGATTCGTTTTTAATGAGACTTTGGTAACAACAAAAGACTTAGTATTTCAGTTATGGCCATAAATACGTTGAATACTGGGGAACTGTGCTGGGAAAATTGGGATACATTATAGACACTCATAGTAATAGATCTGCCAATGTGCCGCCATGTTGTATCCTAAACGAACATTTTCCATACGATTTGACGTGCGATATTGATAGAATTATGTTTGATATTAAAATAAATTTGTTCTAGTTTGTGGATCACTAGACTGCACAGCCGTAGCCAAGCATCTATAATGAATTCACTTGATCCTTGGATTTTGTCTTCTTTATTTGGTAAAAAACTAGGAGAGCACAAGAAGTAGGTACGTATTATACTTCCAGACCACAGCTAGATTCTGCTTCTGGGTTTATTTGTGCTATGCTAATATTCGTGTATAAAGACCGAACGGTTCGTGATCGTTTAACGAATGGGTTCTGCCCATTTACCGAGTGCGTTACACTTTTTAACCGATACGCGTACGCTACAGTCCTTTCTCCTTAAGAACCAAGCAACTCACAGTATAGCTAACTATCAATTCAATATTTTTTTAAAGTTCTTTTTAAGTACATAAAATATAATTTAATTCAAATATTGCATTTATCTTTGATAGCACAATGTGCTTTTACTACTGAATCCGGATCTGATCGGATACTGTTGTTCCTGATGGCATGTTGCGTTTCTCTCTTTCTGTTAGCATGCAGCAGTTTGAGTATTTTCTCTCTCAAGATTTTCGGTATGATTATTTTGTCCTGGTATAGAATGCAATTCTGAACTACTTTAAGGTCCGTCCTCAGGGAAATCAAAACCTTCAATGAGTTCGTAACTTTGTCAGGCCACTCATCTTCACTGAATCGCATTACTTCTGCCAAACAAGAATCTTTTAAAGATTCTGTAGCAATCACAGTATGATCCAGAGGAAATGCTTCGGAAACGTTCAAGCTATCTATGTACCCTACGTCCAGGATTTTCGGAACCAATTGCTCCAGCGAAAACCGCGAGCCGAAATCAACGTTTCCCATCTGTTTTGATGGTCTGTACGAAATGTCAAAGTCATAGATCTACAATTCTATAGTGTACCGTTGGATTCTAGTCACATAGAACGAATTATTACCTGATTTACCGAATATACCTACCAAAGGTTTATGGTCAGTAGGGTTAACTACCCCATTTCCTGCCTATTAAGCTCTACCCGCACTTAGTCTTTCTTAATCTAGCGCAGTTTAGCACCAAACGGAACCACTTGATACCCCCGGGGGAACCTGTAACAGGGGACAATTGCGTTTTTACTCAAAAACATGCCGTGCGACAGATTTCCATGAATATGCTTTCTATAGAATTGAAGTGGATCATTAACCACATTGACCTTTGCGGAGTCACTGGAATGCCTTGGGGGGAACCTGTAGTCAGGCTTCCGGAAATCTCACGCGTACACAAATGCGACAGCGAGCTGTGAGACAAAACGTCGCATGACTCTCAAGTCCATGGTGTGCTACATTAATTGTACAAAAGAGAGACCAGAACGCTGCGCGCGACAAGCTAAATACACGCTCTCAACAAATTTGAGCGTTTCAATTTTTTTGTCTTATCGCATTGCTCTCCTAATGCGACGCATGTATTCAATCACATGCGACTGTTTCATTGAAACATCTCAATGCTGGCTCAAGGCGCCATCGCCGTGCGCTGTTTCGCATGCCTAGACTCTCGTGGTCCCATCATATGTGATGTTGTCGGGTGACGAGAGAAGGGACTACAAGGGTTTGTTCACAGAAGACTTGTGTGCCCTTTTCACATCTGGCTTTTGAAATGGGGTGAAGTTTTTAGTTGGTTCCAGAAATATCTTCTAGTATAGATTCAAGCAGGCTCAACACATGGTTCCAGAGATATACTGGAATCACCGTAAGATCACCACTCAGCTCCTAGGAAGACGCAATTGCTTGTCGAAGGGATGGTAAAGGAAGGTAAAGGAAGACTACTTGAGCGGTGGATGGCAACCTTACGGTAGTTGGGATACCGTTAGCATGTTAGCACCCCAAATAATACCGGAATATCTCTGGAACTATGTGTCCTTCAACAAGTCCTTATGCGGAAATCTTCTAAAATACATTTTTTGGAGGCCTCTGAAGCTTTCAGCCAATTTGGTGGCTGTAGTAGGCTGCAATCACATTTTTACACAAAGCAATGCCGTTGGGGAGCTCATTCTGGAACCAGCAGATGCCCCAGGATAACATGTAAGAGGAAAATTGTATTTTCATTTCACAATGCCGTTCGACAGCTCAAACTATCTGAAGTCTTGAAATGGACCATTGACTACTAGCATTGGATTAGGTCTTTAAACTCTGGTTGTAGACCAATAAAAGTCTCTCTCTTGTATTAATGTAAGGTGTAGCAAGAGCACAACAACAAATCTTTAATGAACAAAATGACTGTCGACGTCAGCTCTGGAGATGTTCACCAGCACTTTTGTGCTCCCTAGTGACCATTTCCTGCATTTCAAATAAACAATAGTGACAGTGCGAATAAACCATTCTTATTTGAAAAGTTACGCTTTTCATCTGGGTTCCAAAGCTATTTGCTATTTGCGAAGCTATGCATTATTAATGAATTATTATTTATAAATTAAGAATGCAATTTAAAATTGTAGGAAAATGTTATAATGGAACCGTCTAATATGATGTTGGACCACCATTTGCTTCAATAACAGCTTGGATTCGTCTGGGAATTGAATCATAAAGTTTTTGGATGGCTTCAAGTGGAATGTTGTACCATTCTTGGATCAGAAGAAGTTCAAGCGTTTTCAAGGACGATGGAGGAGGAAAAACGCTTCAAATACGAGCTTCCAACGTTGACCAAAGTGGCTCAATTATATTGAAATCCGGCGACTGTGCTGGCCATGGTAGGTGTGTAAAGTCCTCGTCGTGTTCCGCATACCATGACTTTATGATTCCAGAAGTATGAATGGGTGCATTATCGTCTTGAAAAATGCCTTCGCCATTCGGAAATAATGTTTGCATCATGGGCAGAATCTAATAATGTATTCAATTCATAATATTTTTTTCAAGAATTGCAAAATTGAAAAAACGCACCTGATCGCCCAAAACTTGGTCATAATCTTTAGCAGTGATCTTTCCTTTTATGGCAATGATTGGTCCAACTGAGTGCCATGATATGGCACCCCATACCATAACTGAGCCTCCTCCGTGCTTTACAGTTGGATGATTCAATTCCCAGACAATCATATTAGACGGTTCCATTATAACATTTTCCTACAATTTTAAATGGCATTCTTAATTTATAAATAATAATTCATTAATAATACATAGCTTTGCAAATAGCAAATAGCTTTGGAACCCAGATTACAAGTGTAACTTTTCAAATAAGAATGATTTATTCGCACTGTCACTATTGTTTATTTTAAATGCAGGAAATTGAGCTCTACAGGTTCCCCCAGGGCATTCCAGTGACTCCGGAAAGGTCAATGTGGTCAATGATCCACTTCAATTCTATATAAAGCATATTAATGAAAATCCATAAAGAAAGAGCTGTCGCACGGCATGTTTTTGAGTAAAAACGCAATTGTCCCCTGCTACAGGCTCCCCCCCCCTATTCCAGTGGTTCCAAGATCGACCAATGTGGTCAATGATCCACTTCAATTCTATAGAAAGCATATTCATGAAAACCCATGAAGAAAAAGCTGTCGCACGGCATGTTTTTGTGTAAAAACGCAATTTTCCCCTGCTGCAGGTTCTCTCGGGAGCATTCCAGTGGTTCCGAGAGTGGCCAATGTGGTCAATGATACACTTCAATTCTATAGAAAGCATATTCATGAAAATCCATGAAGAAAGAGCTGTCGCACTGCATGTTTTTGAGTAAAAACGCAATTGTCCCCTGCTACAGGTTCCCCTGGGGGTATAAAGCGGTTCCGAGAGTGGCCAATGTGGTCAATGATTCACTTTAAGTATATAGAAAGCATATTCATGAAAATCCATGAAGAAAGAGCTGTCGCACGGCTTGTTTTGGTGTAAAATGCAATTGTCCTCTGCTAAAGGTTTCCCCGGGGGAATACCAGAGGTCCCGAGAGCGGCCAATGTGGTCAATAATTCATTTAAAGTCTATCAAAAGCCTATTCATGAAAAAGCTTGCAGAAAAAGCTGTCGCACGGCAAGTATTGGTGTAAAAACGCAATTGACCCCTGCTACAGGATCCCTCGGGGGTATCCCGTGATTCCAAGAGCGGCCAATGTGGTCAATGATTCATTTGAAGTTTATGGAAAGCCTATTCATGAAAAATCATGAAGAACGAGCTGTCGCACGGCATGTTTTGGTGTAAAAATGCAATTGTCCCCTGCTCCAGGCTCCCCGGGGGCATACTGGATGTTCCGAGAGTGGCCAATGTGGTCAATGATGCATTTAAAGTTTATCGAAAGTCTATTGACGAGAAACCATGAAGAAAGAGCTGTCGCACGGCATGTTTTGAGTGATTAAATGATCTGCCCGCATTCAGAACCCTCCACCAGAAACGATTCCAGGGAAATGGCCATATCTAGGTTGATTATAGGCCGATTTTAGTTCTTGGCATATGATTTGCTTTAGAAATGGTTCTTCTTTTGTTGTATTCACTAAAAATATATATATTTAACCAGTATCATATAAAAAATTTCCTCAAAAATTTAGCAAGTTAGACAATCCGGAATATCTCCGGTATCCGGTGACCAGGATTATTTTCGTGACTACACTGTAGAACAATATTAGTTTTCCAGTCAAATGCTCTTGGAAGATTTAAAATCGGATCATATTTGACGAAGTTACAACACTCCAAAGTTGACGAAAAATTTGCCTATCCTAGTTATTTTGAGTAACCCCTGTAGGTTTAATTATCCATTGACATAGTTTAAAATTTTTATCTTCTGACCTTTCTTCTTTTTTCCTTTATTTAACGTCGGTCTCTGTTCCGCAATCGAGTGCCAATCACCGACGGACATCGATTGCCATCCATTGACGTCAACCGAATGTGCAGGAAGGCAGCTTCCACACCTGCGTAGGATATCGCACCCATTCACAACACACATGGGCCGGGACCAACGGCTTTACTTCCCTTCCGAAAGGAAGACGTGACCAGAGATTTTTATGCCTCAGAAAAATCCCACCGACCTCGGCTGGGATTGAACCCAGACCTATTGGGGTGTTAGAAAGCAGTCACGCTTACCACTACACCACCGGCGCCGGCATCTTCTGACCTTTGATAATGTATTCTGTTAGCATGAACTTGTTTAATTTGTGTAACTGTTCAATGTAATTAGCTTGTAATGTGACTAGAACAAAAGATATGAGGTTTTTATGCCCTTTCGAGTAAAGTCAACCAGCTCAAAAGGGTTTTTCATCATCGTGCTACATTTCATTAAAGCGTCAAGCTAGATGAAAGTAAGTTAAAAAATAAATAAAAATAATAAATAAATATAATCAAAATTCTTGTGACAATTTCCTTTAGAAGATTTTCAGACTTCTTCTGAAAGTTTCATCAAACTTTCTCATTAGAAGTTTCTCATATTTTTCACATCCTTTAAATATTATTTCTCGGAAATTGATGTCACGGATGTCCTAGGTAGGAAATACTACCTGATGTTCTCAATGCATTTTCTCATGAAACAAATGAAACCGTCCTGTAAACCAACAACGATTTTTTTTTCTCGTTTATAATCACCCAATGATGCACTATTTAGAGCACTATACCTTAGGTTTAACGTATAAAACAAGTCATATTTTTTTATTCACTTCACGAGTCATATTTTCCAGCTTCCAAGTGGATCAACAATACCGGTTGTTTTGTTTGAAGTTATGTTTTACATACAGATCGAGAGTAAAATCAATTGGCCCGTGTCGGAATTTTCGGTTTTCTACTTTACCGTATGCGTTATTATACGAATGAATTGTATTGGTAGAAAAATATTTCATTTTTTATAAAACCGCTTTAAAACAGCCAAGCTGTACTTGTACCTGTCATTGAAACTGGTATAATGCTACCAATATTTTCCGTGTAAAAAGCGTACTTTCCACCGCTAGGTGGCACTATAAAGTACATCGATTTTTTTTTCACTTTTCGAAGCAGAGATGAGCTTTCATTCTTTGTCAAAAGGCTAGATTTTTTTGAAGTTCAGAATTTCTTAAAAAGTTCCTGACGTTTTCCTGTGGCTAATGGAACCGCAATAACACTTTGAAAGCATGCTTGAAATTCCGGGGAAGTTGAAAAAATCTGGTGGGAGAAGACGGAAGAAACTTCCAGGGGAAGTCGAAAAAAAATATTACTGAAGGATCGGAAATAATTTAGGGGAGGTAGAAGAAAATTCCCAGGGAAATAAAAGAATTTCCCGATTCCAACACACTTAGAAATTATCGCCGACTTCGGTAATTTTTACTGAAATCTGAACAGCTGAACTTTTCTGTAAACTTTATGCAATTCAATTCAATTGCTTTTCAGCTACTTTGAAACTAAATCTGCACTAAAATGACAAGATTTGATCATTTAAACAAGGTTGAACATGTTTTGATATTATTTTCAAATTTAATAGCCTTTAAAATGAAGGTCAAAGTTTTTCCGAACGTTCAGCTGTTCTGATTTCGGTAAAATTTACCGAACACGGAAACAAAATCTTAATCACCGGGATGAGCCATCAGCTGTTCTAGATTTAATATTTTTCCTTGATTTGTTTTCCGTACTGAGTGAAACCGATGCCAGGGAGGCAGCTTCCTCACCTGGACCCTACCTATCGCCCATTAACTCATGGACCGGGGACCAACGGCTTTATTTCTCTTCCGAAGGAAGGCGTGATCAGCAGGGTTGAAAAAATCATGAAAAAATCACCAGCATTCACTATGAAATGAATTTTTCATCCATAGTGAACTTTGATGAATTTAAGTGATTTTTTCAGCCCTGGTGATCAGAGATGTTATGCCTCAGAAAATTCCGACGGTGCCGACTGGGATTGAACCCAGGCCCTTTGGAGTGAGAGGCAGTCACGCTTATTACTACACCACCGGTGCCACAATAATTTAATATTCAAAGCTTAAAGGCGCTCACAATATTTTCCTCTGACTGTTCACCGCGGGAGGGCAGTAATAATTTATAAAAATCGGTAAAAAATGGTATGAAATCTCAAAAATCGGTATTCCGAAAAACCCTATCTGTATATCGGTATCAAGTTTGAAAATCGATATAAAAACCGATAAATCGGTATATCTGGCAACGCTGATACTAATAGAGATCTTTAAGCACAATCTCAAGAACACTAAAATCCAACATCCATATATTTAAATGAAGAAAAAGAAGAAGAAGAACCAAAAAGGTATCGCGATAACACAACTACTTAAAAAGGTAGCGTACGGTCTCACGCACACTTTTGTGCATCTGGGGATCATCTTCTGATTTAGTACGATAATTCAAAAGCTAGAGAAAGTTCTGAAGAGGAAAGGTTGATAGTTCCGCAGAGTACGGCAGTGTGGAAATTGAATAGAAATTGATATTGAGTGAAGGGCCAGAAGTGCTGGAACTAAATCGTGCGTGCCGGTGTGATTAATTTCCGTGACAAATGTGGGTGGTAATTAAGGTAAAGGAAGAGATTTGAATTTCAGTATGCAATGTTGAAGGGTATATGTGTAGTATATCTGAAATATACTGATAAAGGGTTATACGGTCAAAATTTGGTCAATATCAACTTGACGTATTTCTTTCAATTTTGCATTTAAAAAACCTGAACACCCCTCATTTTGAAGGTGTGTGTGTGTAGAATGTTGCTCCTATTTTGATTTTGGAATTCACTCTTCAGTTGTCAAAATGCCGTCCAAGCAAGAAGAGCAGCGTATCAAAATTTTGCTCGCGCATCGCGAAAATCCGAGCTACTCGCACGCAAAGTTGGCAAAATCGCTAAAAGTTGCCAAATCAACCGTTACAAATGTAATTAAAGTGTTTGGGGAACGTTTGTCGACAGCCAGGAAGTCTGGATCGGGGGGAAATCGAAAACCGGAAGCCGCTGAGACGACAAAGAGAGTTGCCGGTAGTTTCAAGCGAAACCCTAACCTCTCTCTCCGAGATGCCGCAAATAAGCTGGGTGTATCGTCTACAACCGTGCATCGAGCCAAAAAACGAGCCGGACTATCGACTTACAAGAAGGTAGTGCTCCAAATCGCGATGATAAACAAAATACGACGGCCAAAGCGCGATCCCGGAGGCTGTACACGACGATGCTGACGAAGTTTGACTGCGTGGTAATGGACGACGAAACCTACGTCAAAGCCGACTACAAGCAGCTTCCGGGACAGGAGTTTTATACGGCAAAAGGAAGGGGAAAGGTAGCAGATGTTTTCAAGCACATGAAACTGTCAAAGTTCGCAAAGAAATATCTGGTTTGGCAAGCCATCTGTACCTGTGGCTTGAAAAGCAGCATTTTCATAGCTTCCGGGACTGTCAACCCAGAAATTTACGTGGAGAGTGTTTGAATAAACGTCTGCTGCCTTTCCTGAAGAAACACGGTTGTTCCGTACTGTTTTGGCCGAATTTGGCATCTTGCCATTACGGTAAAAAGGCCATGGAGTGGTACGCCGCCAACAACGTGCAGGTGGTTCCCAAGGACAAGAACCCTCCCAACACGCCAGAGCTCCGCCCAATTGAGAAATACTGGGCTATTGTCAAGCGGAACCTAAAGAAGACCAAAAAAACTGCTAAGGGCGAGCAGCAGTTCAAGGCAAACTGGCTTTCAGCGGCGAAGAAGGTGGACAAGGTGGCTGTACAAAATCTGATGGCAGGGGTCAAGCGTAAGGCCCGGCAATTCGGATTTGGAAAAGCGGAAGCCTAACTGAATATTTTTCCTGAATTTTATACTAATTGAACTTGAAAAAGAAATTTAATTTGATTTTTTAAATAAACGATTTCACCGATTTACACGCGTTTTCCCTTGACCAAATTTTGACCGTATCACCCTTTATCAACAATTCATGCAACCGCTCAATCGTTATTATCATTCTTTTATAGTGACAGTTACTCGGAATCACCCTGGTAAATCATACTCTATGTCCAGCGAAGTCGAGATATTTTTCTTCCCGAAATATTCCTACACCGAAACGGGAATCTAACCCAGCCGCCTCCAGCATGATCTTGTCTTAAAGCTGCACATTTACCGACTGAGCTCCCTTAGCTCTCCAACGAACTGAAATCACGTGAAAACCACACAAATATAAACCACGTGCACGTGCGTTAGAGAGTATTAACCGTAATGAAAAATAACTGCGACAAAGTTCATCGTTCTGGTAGTTGCCGATCCTATCGGAAATAATACATCATCCTGGAAACTACACAATACATCATCCTGGAGTCGTATTATTTTGAAGCATATAATATACCTACATTTCATATCCTGGCTCCATCAAACACCTCAAGCACACCCAGATGACATATTGCCACCTGTCTAGGTTTCATATCGCAGCAATATAGGGTAGGAGTGTATAAAACGCTCCACCGGGGCAAAACGCTCCGTTTAATTTTCTATGGATAGATCGTTTATGTAAATGCAATAATGATGGGCAATACAAGAAATTATTTTTTTTTCCTTTGGTTTGTTTTCCGTCGATCTTGTTTTCCGTGCTGAGCACCAATGCTACCGATGCCAGGGAGGCAGCTCCCACACCTGGACCCTACCACCTATCGACCCATCAACTCATGAGCCGGGGACCAACGGCTTTACTTCCCTTCCGAAGGAAGGCGTGATCAGAGATGTTAAGCCTCAGAACATCCCGGCGGCGCCGACTGGGATTGAACCCAGTCCTGCTGGGGTGAGAGGCAATCACGCTTACCACTACACCACCGGCGCCGTTAATACAAGAAATTAGTGAGAGCAAGTTTGACAGCAGCCATGTGTCTAGAGTCAATAATAACAACAAAATTCTGAAAAGCACCTTCCTTTGTAGTTTATTGCGTCACTACGATAAGTATTCAAGCGATAACAAAGCTAATCAGACTGGGTTGTTCTACTTTTTTTTTGCTTACTGATTTATTTGATAAGGCTCAATTAAATCAACTTTACAGAGCCGAGGATTCTTGTTCACTATACAAAACATCGTAAAACTATAGTCAAAAGGTACAACACTATAAACACTTTATCTTCCGTTATTCAATAAGCCTCCTCCATTAGAACGGAATCCACTTCCAGTGGTTTCATTGCTAGGCAGTATCACCAACCGGTGGAAACTAACGATTTTGAATTGGCTCACTACTTAACTAGCCTATTGGTCCCAAGCAAATCGATTAACGTACCCCATTCTAGTACTACACTATGTCTGCTTAGATTCGCTATGAAAGTTTGACAGATAAAATGAGGGGTTCTTGGATTTTCCTATGTTTCGAGGTGTTCATCGATTAGCTTGGGACCGACGATAGTACCAGAGCTGACCCAAAAAGTTGAGCACGTTTCTACGGGACCTTCTGGTCTTAGAGTTACCTCTATGGTATCACCAACGGGAGGCAGAGCATTTTAATTGTCACTATCACATTCACTATCACGAGACGAAACTATCTATCATTAGCTTTCCTGTCGTTTTCCAATGATCAAGCACTCATGACAAAAATTCTAATGCGGTTTTGACATCAACATTTCTGATTTAGATGAATTTAAGCAAGCAACCGTATGTAATCGGTAAAGTGAATACATTATTAAAATTTCCTCTGTACAAGCAACTTTAATAGCAATAAATGAGCTTGTAATTACGATGATGTGTCCCTGTCACGTTCTGTCATGACAAAAAATTCAATCTCTATCATCGTTTTCTCATCCGAAGCATCTCTGTAAATATCGCGAGAGATCTTTCATTGAAAATGACATTTGCCAGCCCTGTGCGTGACACTGGGTTGTTCTACTGTAATGGAGTAAAGTGAAGTTTAAAAAGCCTACCTTATTTGAAAAAAGGTATGAAATGTTGCATTTGCTGTAAAATTATTAGTTTCTTATTTCGGTTCACCCACGTACCCACTTCCAACAGGGCGATATGACCCATTGTTTACGGTCATTCCGTTGTAGAAGCAAATTATATGATAGATGGGGCATATTGCCCTGAGTAGTTGAAGAACCTAGAATTGCCTAAATATGTGTCCTAACTTCTATGTTTACTGCCACCGAAGGAAAACAAATGATTACAAGTTATTCGTAACTTCCAAAGCAACGGATCAACGTGATTGAAGTGAAAACGGTACAGATACAACCGTTTTTCCTTAAGGGGAGCATATTATACCTGTTTACCCTACCTAGTTGTTCAATGTCAGAAATCCGCTCTGCGGCGACCGTATTACAGTTTCCTGATAATTTTGATTAATGAAACCCTGCTCATATACATCCACTCTGCTCACCCAAAATGTTTCGTGCAACACGAACGAACGGTTTTGATTTGATTCGTCAGGTTTCTACACTTCACCATGGCGCATTCACACCGACGATGACGCGCGCCGCGACGCCCATCGCACTGTAGCGTGTCCTGTCGAACAATAGTCACGCAGAGGCAGAGGTCCTCGTCAGTTTTGCTACCTGTTCCAAATATGTTGGACATATTTTTCGGAGTTCATTATGAAATGTATTGCGTTGGCTGTTTCCATGATTTGGTATTCATCTGTCACTGACTGCAGCGGAAGAAAACTTTCTGGTTTTCGGAAAAAGAAAAAAAAAAAAAAACTCGCACATTTCTTTGTATTTTCTTCTGGCGTTGACCTTTCTCCCTACATCTTCGCAGAAGGATGACTTGTTTCCTATGCTACATCGGGTCTTCGTGGAAGCGATGGATGCTTATTTTCTCTTCACCTGCGTCGCCCTGATCACCAGCAAACAGCCCGAGGCAAATTGGTGTTTGGCAGTTTAACTACATAAAACAAGCAACATGTGAAAAGGGCCTATGTTCCAAATGTAAACAACGGCTGTTAACGATGATTTCTCGTGGATTAAGACTCACTTGGGAAAGCCAACAGTAGCATTTAAAATTTATATTTGGTAAATAGGCCCGTTTCAAATGTTACTCTAGATATAAACATGAGCAAATTTTCGCATCACCACCCACCCGGTATCGCTTATGTTGGGATTTTCTGCTACAACGTGTTGAAGTTTTATTTTCCTTTTACCTATACCAAACCAACTTCCGATTGCTCCAGCATGATATGTACCTTCATTCCGCCTTCCGATGGCGTTGTTGGTCATCGTCGTCCATCGTCCACATTTGTAAACTCAATTACGATGAGTTTTGCACTTTGGTTTCAAGGTTAGACCACGTGCAATCGAGTGATGATTGTCGTTAGAATACGGTTCTGGTTGTTTGGAAGGATGGGTTTTGAATTGGGGACCACCACCGGTTGTTTTTACTTGGTAGTTGATCTTGTTTAGTGAACCACCATTTGGATTAAAGCATGTTACGATCAAAATTTGGTCAAACAAGAATGCGTCTAAATTGATAAAAATAACATTTAACAAAGGAATAACATTATTTTTCTTTTTTAAGTTAAATTAGTATCCGAATTGTTAGCCCTCTCGTTTAACACATGCCATCAGATTCTGTACAGCCGTCCACTTTGTTCACCGCAGAACGCCAGTTTGCTTTAAATTGCTTCTAGCTTCCAACAGTTGATTGGGTCTTCTCCAGGTTCCGCTTGACGATGGGATTCTTGTCCTTGGGCACCACCTGCACGTTATTGGCGGCATATCACTCCATTACCTTTTTTCCGTAATGGTAGGGTGAAAAATCCAGCCAAAACAGCACTGAACAATCGTGTTGCTTCAGGAAAGGCAGCAGCCCTTTTTCCAGACACTTGTTCACGTAAATTTTCTGGTTGAAGGTCCCGGTTGCAATGAAAATGTCGCTTTTCAAGCCACAGGTACAGATAGTCTGCCAGAGCAGATATTTATTAGCGAGCTTCGACAGTTTTATATGCCTCAAAATGACTGCCACCGTTCTCCTTCCGGTTGCCTTCCCAAGCAGCATTGCAAGTTTTATCGTGGTTTTATAGCATTCTACAAGTCTAAATAATGGTCTTCAGAACCCTCATAAAACCCAAATTGTTACATGGGTTATAAAACTCCTGCCCAGGAAGCTGTTTGAAGTCTGCCTTGACGTAGTTCAGTACGAGTAGCTCGAATTTTCGCGATGCGCGTGCCAAATTTTGATGCGTGGCTCCTCTTGCTTGAACGTCATTTTGATAACTGAAGAGCAAATCTAGATAGAGCTGGAATTAGGGTGTAACAGCTTTTGTAAACAATGACTTCTTTCGATGATTTCTAGAAAATCAAGGCTCGCCAACGCAAATCAACATCACTATCGGGTACGGGACGACTTCCTCTACCCGAAGGTTATGTTAGTTTGCGTGGGCGTACCTTGATTTCCTAGAAATCGTCGAGAGAATTCATTGTTTACAAAAGCTGTTACGCCCTAATTCCAGCTCTATCTAGAAATGTCAAAATCAATATAGAGGCATCATTTTACACGCACACACCTTCAAAAAGAGGGGTGTTCAAGTTTTTTTAATACTCGATTAAAAGAAATGCGTCAAATTTAAATCGACAAAATTTTGATCGTAACACCCTTTCGAGAGGGTCAAAACTAATTGCATTTGCAACCTATGAATTGGCGGTTTGTAATAACACCGCCAATGCAATCAAGATACACTGAACGAAAACATCCGCAATACTTCGAATGATTATTGCATTGCTCGAGCCCTTTAACAATAAGCTTCAAATTTCGGATGATTGCCTTATGGTTCAATTCAACATCAGCTTTTGAATATCCTGATCAACGCTTTCTGCCATTTTTGTTTATCATTTTCTCAGCTTGATTGTGCTGTTCTATTACACTGAGAAACAATCTAATATTATTATTTTTTCGTTCTGGATACATAAATTTAATAATATTTAACTATATTGAGTTAAAGTCTAGAATAGAGCAGTTAGAGGCCAAACAGCAAAAATAATGAAATGTTGACTCGACATTCTCCGATTTTAAGCTTTGCAAAATTCGACAGTGAGCATGCATAAGGGCCTAACTGCGATGATCGATTTTCTTCGCCGATTTTCTCTTTAAATATAGTGCTGTAACAGGTTGTATTGGTTATCAAAAGCAACAACAAACGCACCGAGAAATATTAATCCAAGCGAGTTATAAACAATAGAGAAAATCGACGAAGCGAATCGATCATCGTGGCTTCGCTCTTATGCATGCTCACTGTCGAATCGTTTTTTTATGGGAAATATACACGGTGAACCGGCCTCCCGGGAGGTAATGAAAATCACAAGCACACTTACAACCGCTGGTTACAAAAAAACACAGCCGTGCAAAGAACGGATTCAATAAACGTCACTCTCGCGAAAGCAAACCCGTCGACTTCGAACGGCAAAAAAGGAACTTGGTGAGCAATGTTGTGATTCGGAATACCCACTGAAAATCAACCGGGAATGCACGAATTCCACCATGTTCGTCCTTTTGGTTTGTGAAATCCTAACTGTCGTGCCTTACACTTAACCCCTTCCATTAAATTTTGCACAGTGGTCTCATCGACCTTATTCGATAGGGTGGAGTTCTGGGCTATTGGGAGGGTTGTGGTCTTTGGGTACCACAACCACGTTGTTCGCATCGTACCACTCGATTGCCTTTTTCCCATAGTGGCAGCTCGCCAAGTCCGGTCAGAACAGCACAGGTCTATTATATTGCTTTAGGAATGGTAGCAGCCGCTTTTCCAGGCACTCCTGGATGTAGATCTCTTGGTTGATGGTTCCCGTAGTAAAGAAAATGCCGCTTTTTAGACCACACGTGCATATGGCCTGCCAGACGAGATATTTTATCGGGAACTTCGATAGTTTGATGGGTTTGAAAATTTCAGCCACCTTCCCTTTTCCTGATGCAGTATAAAACTCTTGTCCTGGAGGCTGCTTGAAATCTGCCTTCACATATGTTTCGTCGTCCATGACGACACAGTCGAACTTTGTGAGCAGATTCGTATACAGCTTTCGGGACCGCTGCTTTGCCGACGTGTTTTGTTAGTAATCTCGGTTCGGCACCTTCACCTTCTTAAACGTCGACAACCCGCCTCGTTTCTTGGCCCGCTGCACAGTAGCATGGGAGACATTGAGCTTGCCAGTGACGTCCCGGATGGAGAGATTAGGATTCCGCTTATATTTCACGGCCACCTTTTTCGTCGTCACTTCCACGTCCGGATTACGATTGCCACCGCGTCCAGGCTTTCTAGCGGGGGACAGACGCTCCCCGAACACTTTTAAAACGTTTGTCACGGTCGATTTGGCCACATCCAGCAATTTTGCCAACTTGGTGTGTGAGAACTTTGGATTCTCTTGCTGCGCGAGCAAAATTTGACACGCTGCTCCTCTTGCTTGGACGTCATTTTGAAAACTGGGGAGCAAACGGTGAAAACTCATCATAGCAACCATTGTATAGACACTCAACTTCCAAATGCAGCATTTCAGGTTTTTTTATGCATTTTTAACAGAAATACACCAATTTTAGATCTTCGCGATGCCACAAATTTCTGGTCCGGGAAAAAATCAAACAACGCAGATAGCGACATCTCTTTTGATGCTTGCAAACATGATGAATCACTTTTTCTTTCTCGATTCTAAAACTTCCCGGAAAGCGAGAAAACCACCAATCACACACGTACAACCGTCCGGGAGGCAGAGTGCAAGCGCTAATCCGGCAAATGCAGCCAAAAACTATGAAAGCGAACGCACGCACCAAATAGAGAGCAAACTTTAAACACAACCGTATCCGAAGGGGTTCGCAACTACACTCTTTTTCAAATATAATAAAATTTCACTAGACAAACTATTGAGTCATACCTTTTGATTAATAATGAAGCAATAATACTCGTACTCGTCCACAATGAAATAATTTCATGTTCGTCCTTGAGATTGAGCTATTGAAAAATTATTCAGAATTCACTTACCTGATAGCACTTTTCGTAGAAATTCAAACTGTTTTCAAATTTCTGTTCGATGAATTCAATTTTAGTTTAACTATTTTTTTTCAATTTTGACATTTCGATGTGCAGTTATGTCAGTTATAACAAAGTAAGGATAGAGGAATTACTTTACTTTTTGAAAGGCATCTAATTTGAAGTTCCACATATGTTATGTGTTATGAGACCCCATCGCTTTTTGCACATGAAAACACTTAAAGGTTACACGTTAGATTTATCCTCCATCCACATTTTCTCTAAAAAAAAGTAAGAGGTTGTATCCAAGACTCGACCGTAGATTTAACGTAGAATTACGTGCTCGGTATCAATATTTGGCGACTATGCTAGGGAAACCACTTTTTGCAGGCAATCGGTGATAATTTTGATAACCATTTCAACAGTTGGACATTTGTGAAATTTTCAATAGTGACCTATTGAAAATTGATAAAGTTTAGCAGCTTTGTAGAAAAATTACCAATCGATTGGCTTGCTTAGAATTAAAATCCATCCGCTATTGACATAGTTATAAGTGGTCAAAACCTGACAACTTTTGGTAACACGGTCGATTTTGTTTTTTTTGATTGCATCCCCAATATGTTGCCCAGAGACTTAATCCTATGTCAAAATGTAAACTTTGCGGGAGACGATGTAATAACACTCGAAAGCAATTTTGTGAAACATGAAGTGAAACAAATCCTAGCTAGTTCTGCATGATGATTTTGTTTGATTGTATTTATTTGTAAAGTCGCTGGGAAATACCAGCTGGCGAATTGTTTTTTTTATGATAACTTCTTACTTGAAAACAGACAAAAACTCACAAACAGGCTGTTTTCATGGTATACAGAGTGCTAATTCAATAATAAATTAATTACCTCAACATTATGCTCCTAATTGAAATGAACATAAATTCATCAATCGACTAAATTTTCAATAGCAATCTTAGATCCATAGGCCAACATTAGAGCCATTTCCCCTACAAAAAATCCATAATCCATATTAAATTTCCTATGTAAGCGCCGATCGAAACAAACTCTTTGACGTCACTACAAGGGTGATTGAGTAAAAACGAATCGTGCGAAGCGAAATGAAAGCCGAGGGAAAAACGGATTAATCATTTTGTCAAGCTTCTGTATTCATGTTCCATCAGATGTCACTGCTGTTGTTGGCGGTGGCATCGATCGAAAACTACACAAAATTTGTTTTCCAAGAACTGTTCACAGAGGACAGTGCAGTGCAAAACATGTCTGGTACCTCTATATATGCATTTAGAATAACAACCAAAGTCCCTACTTCTTTACACATTCTGCACTCAAAATAGCTCACCCCTCACAGGATTTCCTTCCGAATTGTATGAATGGGGGGCAGAAAGTATCGTTTGTGCAGACTATGTAAAAAAGGAGGGACTTCAAATGTTAATCTAAATGCATATATAGAGGTACCAGACATGTTTTGTAGTGTCAGATACTCTATTTTGAAATCTATGAAAGGAAATCACAAATAGGGTGTCATGAAAAACATGGCAATTGAGAGATTGAGCTCGTTAGAGCTAATTTTCTCACAAATTTGATTTTTTTTTTGATTTCTGGGGATTGGTAGTAAAGCAGGTAAAACTGTTTGAAGAAAAATCATTTATATCAAACCATAATTTCCGGGAAAACAACATTCACCTGACTAATTTATTTAGCTTGTCGTTCACTTTTTTTACCTGAATATGCACCTAAAGCGAATTATTCCCACTTCTTTCAAATTCTATATGTGGATTTTTATCACTTCCTAGCAGCGAAACAGCGCCGTCTCTGGAAAATCACCGGACGATATGATTAATTTCACCAATACATTCAGGCCTACAATTCCACACCTTCTTTAGACAGGTTGAGTCTTGATAGCTAGCTGCTAGCGGGAACTGATGTCCTTGACAAATGTCCAAATAATACTCTTTAACAAATTTATGGTGGTCCTGAAAAGGACCGTTTTGTAGTGATGGTTGAGTAATGCTGAGCTGGGTGTTCAACACGGATGAGGCTGAGCTGAATGTTGTTTGGAGCATGGGTGATACGCTTGGCATAGATGACCCGCAGCGACTCACGAAGAGCTATGATTCCGATCCATAGCATAGCGGTGCGGCTTCTTCCTCCTTCGATGGTTGCTCATGTGGGCTCTGCAGCTCGCTGCTTGCAGGCAGCCTTTCCTTGTTACTGGAGAACAATTTTCAACGCCACACGCCGAAACCACTCCTGCTGCTGCTGCTACTACTGCTGCTGATACCGATGACCGCACACCACCACACACGGTTTGTTTTTTCCGTCGATCTTGTTTTCCGTGCTGAGCACCAATGCTACCGACATGCCAGGAAGGCAGCTCCCACACCTGGACCCTACCTATCGACCCATCAACTCATGAACCGGGGACCAACGGCTTTACTTCCCATCCGAAGGAAGGCGTGATCAGAGATGTTATGCCTCAGAACATCCCGGCGGCGCCGACTGGGATTGAACCCAGGCCTGCTGGGGTGAGAGGTAATCACGCTTACCACTACACCACCGGCGCCGTTAATGAGCACCGTTCAGTGAGACAGGATCGAATTCGATTTTTAAATCTGTGTTAGAGAATGCGCTGTTTGCAGGCAATCGGTGATAATTTTGATCACTATTGCAACAGTTGGACATTTGTGTAATTTTCAATAGAAATCTATTGAAAATTAATAAAGCGTTCATTTTAGCATATTGGTAGATAAATTTCTAATCGTTTGGCTTGTTTAGAATTAAAATCCATCTGTTATTGACAGAGTTATATGTGGTCAAAACCTGACCTCTTTTCGTAATGCGGTCGATTTTGGTTTTTTTTTTAAATTGCACCCCCAATATGTTGCCGAAAGACGTAACCCTACATCACAAACGGAACATAACCAATATTCAATAAATTGACAGAGTGTCCGTGAAAGAAATTGAAAGCCAAATTGAGGCTTGGTTTTAGCAATAAAATCAACGATGTTTCCAGTGAAAGGAAGTAAACAAAGCAAGACGAGGAAATCCCAAGCTAGCTTTTCTCTCTAAGCGTCATTCTTCTTTTTAAATTCGTTTGGCGTTGCTGGGCTGGACAACCGTTATGGAAATGATGTGTTAAAAACGTTGCCTGAAAAAAACTCGAGCTCACTTTAGCGCTTCGAAAATGCAGAGGTTCTATTTAATTCGTCTCACTGAAAAACAAAATACCAGTCTACATCGGTTGATGAAATAAATAAGTAAATAATAACAATGGATAAATTTCCTATTTTAAATAGATGCACCCAAATAGGGTTTCTATTGCATGCTGGGTGTTCTAATTTTCCCGGTGCCGAGAAACTCGTCACCTACGCGCACCTACATAAAATGTTTACGATGAAAGTTGTTAAGTGGGAACAGGTTTCAAAGTTCAACATGTAATTAAAATTCCGTTCAAATGCTTGATCCTTCTTGGGAGAAATCTTATCAATTTTTAAAAGCTGCAGTGATGTTGCAGCCTATGAGTTTTGTTGCTCTTGCTCTATGCTCTTCTTCGAAACTCATCTTTCGTTAACCGTTCCGGTGATAAACGAGAATATGGTAAATTAAACCATGTGTTCTTGTTGCTTGCTCATTTCCCACATCAAGGGATTTGCTCGCCATTTGTTCCTTGAATTGTTTTGTTGGAATTTGAATTCCATTCCATATTAACTTACTACGTGCTCTCAACTTAGTGTTCACAGTTATTAATCGAGAGCTTTCGATGCCTGTTCCATTTTTGCATTAGTATAATTGTGGGGCAAGTACAATCATATACTCTATGCTCAGGGAAGTCGATAAATTTTCCAACCCGAAAAATTCCTAGACCGGACCGGGAATCAAACCCAGCTACCTTCAGCATGGTCTTACTTTGTAGTTGCGCCTTTAACGACCCCACGTATAACAATGAAAAGATGGCATTCGGTAAATGGCAAAGACCGCGTTATCTGTTAGGGTATGGCCTGGTATTTCAACCGAAAAGAATTCCTTCATTTTGTATTTCCAACACATTTAATATGTCATGGTAAACTGGAGTATAAATAATCATTTTTGATCAAAAGAAGAATACATCAATAATTAAAGGAATTCAAAACCCGCCGTGCATGAACATGGAAGGACGAATATTATCAACGCTTCAAGAGACATTCATGATTTAGTATAAATTCATTAATTGGAAACAGTTATTCACCATATTGCTATAAAAATGACCACAAAACAGAAACGAAATCGATATAAATCGGTTCTAAATTAATAATCATACATGGAATAAACCGCTTGGAACAAATCCGTACGTATATACTTTCCTATATACGTCATACCCATCCGAACTGCAATTCTGACAATCTCGGTATCTTGCACAAACTCATTGAACAGTATCGATTCCGGTTCGACTCGGTTCGCTAGCTTGAATAATTCAAATCCCAACACCAATCGCCATGAAGAATTGATTCCTGCTGCCCCCATTGCCGTGATGGTCCGGCGGACATTGCACTGCTGCACTGGCAACCACGAGCAACAACGGAACGAGATCAGTATAGTCGTGCAAACCTTGAATTTGACCGTTTGTGATGATGTAGCGATGTCGGTCAGCTGTTGAGAGCCGGACCGTTATCGTCGGTGGCGGCGGCGAATGCAAATTACTTTTATTTATTGGTGGCATTGGAATGGGAAGCGCGCACTATATATATTTATATATTTAAGAATAAAAATATGTTATCGATTGACAGTTGGGCGCGTTTTGGCTTTTCAATCTCCGGGCGGGTTGGTATTATTGCCTTTACGTAGGAGGATAAATTCAATTAAGCTTCCCATTCATATTTGATTTATGTTGAACAAACACACATATAATGCGCTATACCATGGCTTTGTTTGCTCCATTCCTTTGAAATTAATGTAAGCTTCCGGTATGTTTCAATGCAAAATATGGTTATAGTTAATCATCGTTTAATGATTCGCTGGTTGCAACCGGTACAAACAGAAAACAATTTCATTAAAATTAATATCCGATGCGTAGCTTCCGATGATATAGCTTTTTTGACTTCAAAGCTTCCCGTGCTAGTCTTAAAATTTCATTCTTTAATGTTTCATCATCCTGATTAAGTAAATATTAACGTTTCCTGAATTAATTTTAGTATATAAATATGTATCTGAACGATTTTATGTTATCTGTTGATACGAAAAGAAGAGATTTTCCGCCCACTTGAGGAGGGGCAAGGTTGATCCTTCTGGAGTGGGGTTTTCCCACTCATGTAAATACATAAAGAAATAAGTAACAAGAACAGTAATAATTTAACTTTAACGCCTTCAATTTATCAACACTCTTAAACCAGCAATATGAAAAAAGGGACACGGATAAATTGCTCGTTTGAATCTCAGCAGCCACAAGTTTTGACATGATTTCCATTATTGAATCTCTAGAGCAGTGGTTCTCAAATTTATGTTGATTGCCAAACACTTTATAATCATGTCACGACCGAACTGTAATGAAGATATTTCAAGCTATTTCCAGCTTAAGAACGACAAAACTGGCTTAAAAGCATCCTAAAGATTTTACTCGGAAAAAAATGCAACACTTTCTTTTGTGTATAACTTTTTATTGCATGGGTAACAATTGATGAATTTTTGAGTAAAACTAGTTTAAAGTGTAATGTTTAGATGTGCAAAATCTCGTCACAATCTGTTAAGTGGTTATCGGTATGGCTTCCAAGCAAGAAGGGCTTCGACAAATAATTATGGGAGCGGTCGTGAAAAATCCAGGCCAGTCCCACAGGTGGATCGCGAAACAGTTTGGTATCGATAATTCTACCGTGACCCATATGGTAAAATCGTTCAAGGAGACCCAGACGACCCAGCGGCGAGCTGGCAGTGGAAGAAAAGTGTAGACAACCGACCCGTGAATGCAAGGAAGGTGAAGGATTACCTCAAGCGCAATCCGAACCTTTCGATTCGGGACGTGGCCAAGAAGGTCAATTATTCCGTCTGGTTCGTCCAGCAGACAATGAAGCGGGGCGAACTTCATGTCTTCAAGGTAAGGAAGGCGCCTACCCGAATCGATAAACAGAATCCGGTGGCCAAATCCCGCGTAAGGAAGCTGTACCGCGAGTGGTTGGTGCAGCCGAAATGCATCGTAATGGACGACGAGACGTACATTAAAGCGGACGCCAAGCAGATCCCCAGCCTGGAGTTTTTTTTTATTGGCATGTCCCGCCTGGATGTTCCGGAGAAGTTCCGAAAGAAGAAGGTAAACCAATTGTCCAAGAAGTACATAGTGTGGCAGGCGATCTGTGGGTGCGGCAAATTCAGCAAGCCGTATATAAATACCGGCACTACCAACGGTCAAATATATGAATAAGAATGCCTCCAGAAACGCCTGCTGTCCTTGCTCCGGTCCCAAGAAGGTGACACCCTGTTTTGGTCGGATCTGGCATCGTGTCATTACGCGAAACCGAGTGTCGAAGGAGGCAAATCCGCGAAACTCGCCAGAACTTCGCCAAAATAGAAAAATTCTGGGCGATTATGAAGGACAAGCTCCGGGAAATAGGGGAGGTCTACAAAAACGACAAGGATTTGAAGAAAGAGTGGATGAAAGTGTGTAAGAAAGATGGCGCAAGTGTTGCACAGGATTTGATGGGTAGCGTTAAGTCGAAGGTGCAAACATTTAGCCTGGAGGTTGAATAAACCAACTTTGCAAAAACATAGCTTATATGTGTTTATTGTTGAATTTTTGTTGATCATTTCTGTCTGTTGGATTTGTTTTAATACAGTCTTTATTATCCCAAATAGCCCACAAATATAGTAATAAAACGGAGTTATTCCGGTTTCCGTTGGGATAACTCTGGGAGGGCATTTGGCTTAACTGTTCTGTAATAATTATACACATAGTAAACATAATATTTTCTCACTCAACTGATGTAATTGGACCACTGGCGGCTAAACCGATGGTCCATGATCTCCTTTGGCATCCCTTAAAAGTTCCCGTGCCCCCGTGGAAGTGGCCAACTCTCAACAAGAACCAAACCCCGGCGTGCAACATATAAAACTTCATGATTTTGTATTGACAGTCCACGGTCACACTAGCCCTTTCGGGCATGTTCCGGTTCCCTCAGGGAAGTGGCCAATTCTCAACAAGAACTAAAACCTGTCCTGCGACGCATCAAACTTCATGATTTTACAAAACTTGGACGGTAATGGCCTGATTGGCAGTCCACGGTCACACTATTCTTGCCGGGCATGTTTCGATGTCCCTGGGGAAGTGGCCAAATTTCGACAAGAATCAAAACCCGTCGTGCGAAATATCAAACTCCATGGTTTTTCAAAACATGGCCGGTAATAGCATAGAGGTAACTCTAAGACTAGAAGGTCCCGAAATAACGTGCTCAACTTTTTGGCTCAGCTCTGGTACTCTCTTCGGTCCCAAGCTAATCGATTCACCCCTCGAAACATAGGAAAAACCAATAACCCCTCATTTTATCTGTCAAACTTTCATAGCGAATCAAAACAATCATTGCGTAGTACTAGAATTTCGACTAGAATAGGGTACGTTAATCGTTTGCTTGGGACCAATAGGCTACTAAAGTGGTGAGCCAATTTAAAATCGTTAGTTTCGTATTGATTGTTGGTAATAGCCTTGTTGAGAGTCCACGGGCACATTGGTCCTCCCAGATATGTTCTGGTGCCCTCGGACCTGGCCCTGGCCAATTCTCAACAAGAATTTAAACCTGTCGTGCGACACATCAAACTTCATTATTTTGCAGAAACTGGCCAGTAATAGCCTTATTGAAAGTCCACGGTCATATTGGGTCTCCCGGGCATGTTCCAGTGCCCCCAGAAATGTTCCGATGCATCCGCAGAAAGAGAGACAAGCGATTAAAATAGCTTTTTCGACAGTGAGCATGCATAAGGGCGTATACGCAATGATCGATTCTCTTCATCGGTTTTCTCTATGCATTGCTACAGCTAAGCGAAACAGTTTTCTAGAATTTTTTTAATGCAGTGCTGTAACAGGTTGTATTGGCTATCAAAAGCACCAGCAAACACATCGAGAAACGTAAATCTAAGCGAACAAAAGAGAAAATCGACGAAGAGAATCGATCATCGCGTTTACGTCCTTATGGATGCTCACTGTCGATTTATGCAACAAATTTCAAAAAGAAGTTTTTTTTTTCAACACGAGTCGAAGTTTATCTAACGAGGCTAGCCGAGAGAAAATCGAATTTTGCTTACAACATTTTTGCACTCAAAAGAGTGTCGAAAAGTAGAACTTTTCGGTACTGGATGCTGAGAAGAAGTACTTTTTGACTTTGCGATTTTGGTTATGAAAAGTAGGCCATTATGTTATTCAAAACAGTGTCGAAAAGTGACACTTTTCAATAATAAGTGCTATAGCGGCACCGGTGGTGTAGTGGTAAGCGTGATTACCTCTCACCCCAGCAGGCCTGGGTTCAATCCCAGTCGGCGCCGCCATCTCTGATCACGTCTTCCTTCGGATCCGTTGGTAAAAGCCGTTGGATCCCTGGTTTATGATTTGATAGGGGTCGGTAGGTAGGGTCCAGGTGTCGGAGCTGCCTCCCTGGCGTCGGTAGCATTGGTGCTCAGCACGGAAACAAGATCGACGGAAAACAAACCAAGGAAAAAAATGAGTGCTAAAACAAATGTTTGTAGACGCCGACTGAGGTTTTAGAATACTGCGAAGCTGTTCGACGTCAACAGAAAAATAAAGCCAGCACTCTCTTCACCTCATTGATTTTGTCGACTGAAGCTGATATTGCGACGCCTTGGCTTAGAATAATTTCTTGTCAACGTAGTATGATGAGAGAATATTTGATTATCTGAAAATCTTCAAAATAATTCCTGATCAACTTGATATGATCAGAGAATATATGAAGGACTTCGTATGAATGTTTGGCTATCAGAATAATTTCCGCTCAATGTAATATGATGAGAGAATATCTCTCTTAGTTTCCAAAATAAACTCCTATAGTTCTAATATAATGAATTGAATTCTTGATTAGTAATAGATCTGCAGAATAATTCCTTATCAATGATGATGAATAATAATGATAATGTTAAGTTCTGATGGTTTTCGCTTTAAATCCTAATCAATATTATGTGATGAGAAAGTATCTCATGGTCTGAAGGTCATCAGAATAATTTCTGATCATGCAGATTTGATCAGAGGATATTGGAAGGACTTACCATGATTTCTGGGTCAGTTGAGGGTCATCAGAATGAATCTTGATGGGATTAGAAAATATCTGAAGTACTGAAGGTCTTCAGCACAATTCCTGATGAATATGCATAGAGGTGAACATCTTGGTGAGAGAACATCATGAGGATTTCGTTTGATCTTAACACCTTTATGATTTGGATAATTTATGATATTTTGTCAATTCAAGAGTAAATCCAGCACGAAAATTTTAAAGCTTGTCGAAACCGTCGGAATGGGTTTAATCTGTCGTGACGCAAATACAATATGATATGTTCTCATATAACTCTACAGATTTATATAATCAACGGAACTTATTAGAAAACTCAGTAGTACATCGAAACAACTTGAAAGGCTTCATTGAGCCTGTATAATCACAAGACCTCAACTCCAAGAACTTTGAAGAAACTAAGATATTTTGATGAACTTATGTCACAAATGCTGTGATCGCACGAAGACTTTCTTGAGCCTGTAGAACAGCATGATCTAAACTGCAGGATAATTTGGTGAACCTAAAATATTTTGTCACTACAAGCATACATCGCAAATGATATTATGGGGCACGAAGCTCTAGGAACTCAGAAATTAACAAGGATTTCTTGCAATACCTTTTTGACTGCATGATTCTAACTTCAGTCACTTTGGTGAACCTAAATATATATTGCTTTTACAAATTATGCCCCACATGATATGGTGAAGACTCACGTAGCTTTATAAATTGATTAAATTACTCAGGACATTGCACACGACTTTGTTGAAGACGTCAAGATTTTAACTCCAGGATTATTTGGAGATCCCGCCATATTTTGTCATTACAACAATATATCTCACATGATGTTATGGTGCTCCACGAATCTGTTACATCTGTTTAGTAGGGGCATTATAGACTATATTTATGCGCTGTGTACATCCCACCGGATCGAAGTCACGACGTCGAAGTTATGGATGCGCATATTGCCTCAGTCAAAGAGTTGTGCGACAAGACATCTTGTGATGATAAGATCCTAGTCGTACTCGAAGAGTTCGTCCAGTCAAGTAGGAATGTAACCACGACCTAAGTTGCTCAGACGCCCCTAGTCGGGAAAGCTTGCATAACAAAACCTTCTGGTCGATTTTGACGAATGCGGCATGTACTGGTGAAATCCAAAATGTTAGTAGCTACCGATCTACCGGGAATAAATCCATGCTGGTCAGTTGAAATGTAGTTCTTCGAGCGATTCAGGACAAATTCGCTTAAGATGATCTCAAACAGTTTGGACGCTGCCGAAAGACTGGTGATACCTCGATAGTTCTTAATGTCCCGTTTATTACCAGCTTTGAAAAACAGGAAACATATACGACTGCTTCCACAATGTAGAGGAATTTTCCTTGCTCAAAGAATGCATTAAATATGGCTGCTAAAGGTTCTGCTAAGGCAGCTGAGCAACGGCAGAAACCACTGCCGGAATTCCATCTGGACCAGGTGAGAGTGAGGTTTGCAGTCTCCTTGCTGCTGAAAGTACCATATCCCGAGCTACTTCGAATGTGTTCAGTTCTACTAAGTCACTAGGCGTATCAGAGGCAGCAGATTCAGCTTCAACGTCACTTGTCATATTTTTATCGAAGACAGATGCAAAGTGTTTAGCAAACATCTCACACGCTTCGCTTAGAGAAGTGGACTCTTTCCCATCGAGTAGCATGTTGGACGGTATACTCGCATATTTCCTTTTGCTGTTGAAAAAGCTCCAAAAATTTCGGGGGTTACGCCGCAAATTCCACTGGACTCGACGAATGACAAGTGATTTGTACAAGGCACTGTTAAGTTTAATGTAAGCGATACTGGCACGCTTGAAGTCACGCTTCGTGTCAGCTGTTCTGTGACGACGTAGTTTTCTCTGGACTCCGTTACGCTCACGCTTCAGCACTCTAAGCTGAGGAGTACTCCAAGCTGGGAAAATTGGTCGTCTTTTGAGAGGAACATTTGATTCCAACCAATGTTGAATAATGCTACAGAAACTCACAGTCATCTCATCAACATCAATGCATTCAAACACATCGGCCCAGTCTTTATCAAAAAGATACTGCAGTAATGAGACATAATCAATTTTCTTGAAGTCTAGAAGCCCTGCTCTATCATCCACGTTGCCAGCTGGGTGAGATGGCGAGTCAAGTGGAGCAGGTAGCGTGCGGCCAAGTTCGTTTCGGACTGTATTGTTGACTGAGATTAACGGAATCCATTCCATCAACGAGAGCAATACTTGCAGCGGTCAGTGAAGATGATTCGGTGAGGTAGACCCTGTTGTCATCGATTCCCCACTGAAGACGAGGCTGATTATAACCGCCACAAACACCTACGTTTACCAGCACCTCTGGAGTACCTCAGGGAAGTAACCTGGGTCCACTTTTGTTTACGTTATTCATCAACGATGTAGCAGCTTTTTCGGGAGTTAAATGCAAGCTCGT
Organism: Ochlerotatus camptorhynchus; assembly: GCF_037179485.1. Lineage (NCBI taxonomy): Eukaryota > Metazoa > Arthropoda > Insecta > Diptera > Culicidae > Ochlerotatus > Ochlerotatus camptorhynchus. The sequence continues at coordinate 454,064 of NW_027040667.1, read as the reverse complement.
TGTTTATGCAGATGATTTTAAGCTATACGTCATAGTTCACTCGATTGAGGATTGTCATTGTCTTTAAGCTTGCTAGATTTGTTTGTGGATTGGTGTTGTCGCAATAAGCTCATCTTCAGCGTTCCAAAGTGTGCAGTGATGACGTTTCACTAAGAGTTCAATCTTTTACGACTACTGCATTAACAATGTAACGCTTCGCAGAGTAGAACGTATCACTGATCTTGGTGTTCTTTTGGACCCAAAGTTGACCTTCAATCTTTACTATTCCTCGATCATCTCTAAGGAGAATCGTCAACTGGGATTTATTTCGAAGATTGAACGAGATTTCAAAGACCCTCACTGCTTGAAGGCGCTATATTGCTCTTTAGTTCGGCCCATACTTGAAAAATGCATCTGTGGTCTGGTCTCCATATGAGCTAGTGTGGAATCTCCGAATGGAACGTGTTCAGAAAAGATTTTTGAGGTTGGCTTGGCGCAGCCTGCCGTGGCACGATCCAACGAATTTACCACTTTATGTAGACCGATGCATGCTATTGGATCTGGACACATTAGAACACAGAAGAAAAATGCAACAAGCCTTACATGTAGCGAAACTTTTAAATGACGATGTGGACTGCCCTCAACTGCTTTCACAATTAAACTTCCGTGTTCCTCAAAGGATGTTGCGGCAGTCATCCTTACTACAACCAAGATTCCATCGGACTGCATATGCATACCATGAGCCAATGTCTGCGATGGTTCGGGCATTCTCCGCTTTGGAAGAAGCATTTGAATTCGGAGAAACATCGAATAAATTTCGAAACAGATTGAGAAGATTGTGATTATTTTTGTAATCTGTTTATCTGTTGCTTTTTTGTGTATTATCTAAGTTTTAATCATTAAGACAACTGCTATCAGATGAATTACAATAAATAAACAAATCTTGATCAGTCTATAGAACATCTAGATCTGAACTGCAGAATAATTTGGAGAACCCAAGATATTTTGTTAACATACCTGTAAATCACTCATGATGATATGACGTCCCACGAAGCACTACGGATTCGTTCATTAAGTCGTGAGATAGAGCAAAGTTTCATTCAGCAGATAGGAAGACAGGAAGAGTTTTTTAATCAAATTTAACGTATCGTCTATAATCACGCACACCGATTTTCCGCACAGCAGTTGGTCGTATAACTTCCGGGCCCTCGGTTTGACGGATGCGGCTTGTTTTCACTCCGCTTTGGCTTCTTCTGCTTCTTATACATCTTTAGACCCATTCTTGCCTTGACCCGCTGGACGTTACTCTTCGAGGAACCCACTTTTCTAGCCACGTCTCGAACCGAAGCACTTTTCTTGTGAGTGAAAGCTTGCACCATTTTCCGGTCCAGATTTCGGTCAACAGGGTTTGGTTTACATCCAGATTTTTACTTGTCCTGGAAAGTTGCTTCATCACCATACTTCCGAATCGCGTTTCGAACGGCTCCGATGCTAACACCTTCCAATTTTGCTAATTGACTCAGATAAATGTGGGGGATAGTAGGGTTTCTGATCTAATTTAAGTTCTACTTAGCACAACCCGCGCTTTACCTCTCTTTTCTGAACCTGATTAAACAAAAAATGGAATATTTCTATCAAAGATGACTTCTCAATTTATGCACCTTTCCATACGTACCGTTAGATTTGATAAAGAGTCACAAATTTTTGAGATATTGTTTAAAATCTGATACTGCTTCTTGATTCTAAATTCGTTCTACGAGTTTCAATTCCGTCCTAATGCATTGAAACGCCATTAGATTTTCTTCGTCCTACGGATAAACGTAGAAAAAGGGGGTTCGCTAGGAGCGCTTCTTTTGTTTTGAGAACAATGATCGTAAATATTCATACAATGCGCTCTAACAGGATTTATGTTGTAGATAATGAACTAACGCATCTGAACAAACCTTTTATTCAGAGTTGGTTGGAAAGCTAGAGAATGATCTTTAGAAGAGGGTAGGTGGATAGTTCCGTTAGAGTACGGCAGTATGAAAATTGAATAGAAGTTGAAAATGAGCGAAGGGCCATTAAAGCGACAGTTTTCAAGATAGTTACATTCTCTAGCTAATAAATCCTCACACTAAAGCTTCATGTTAGCATTTCCAACCAACTCTGAAAAATCGTTAACTTCGCGTATGAAGTAACATAAAAAACACTTTGAATGAAACCTATTATTGATTTGTGCACGGTGAAATCATGATATTATTGACCTTTTCTGATCGATAGAACGGAAATGGGCGATTATGACGAAGTAGTGCTCTACCCTACACCATTTTTGCACGATCTGTTTGTGCTTTTCTAGAGAAAAGCTTTGCATTGTCACGGAAATGTAAAGAACCGACACTTGCGATACACGAAACTGTTGGTCGAAATGTAAACAATGATTCAGCGTGATAATCATCTGTTTAAACGTCATCTGAAACAAGCAGGGGTGTTCCAAAGTCGTGCTTAGACATTCTGGGACATCCTATATAGTACGTCTCTGTTGAACATGAAAGTATAGGGATCAAAACTCCATAATAATTTGGAAGTCCTTGGGCATCCCAAAAAATTTCGTTCCAAAAAATTTCTTAATTTTTTAATCCTTAGCCGAATTCTATTAAAAGGATAGAAAGTTTCTTAAAATAAGTCTCAGAAAAATTTGGACTGAAATTCTAGGAATATTTTTTTAATTGTTTTATTGTAGTTAGTTTTGTTTTTTAAGAAGAACGTGACATACATAATTGAAGGACCTTTCTTAATTTTATAATATTTGGAACGAAAAATGGTTTATAACTTATTTTTGACACAGTCTTTAATTTAATCATCAATATTAGTATGCTACCTTGAGTAAAAGTTTCTTTATTCAAATTGCCATTCATTTACGTAAATTGAAATTCTATGCAGCCAGATGCGCAATGCAAATAACCGGCGAGAGTTCAAGATGCACTCAGTAAGAGCCGACAGTCAGAAACTACTTAGCACCCAACGGGACTCGTGTGCAAACATCTGTCGATAGAAGTCCCACAAAACGGCTAACACTAGCAACAGAGTAAACAGGCACTATGGATGCAATTTTAATCGAGATGGGTGTACAAGTGTTTCATAAATGCAGCAGGCTGCTGTTGTGTAAACATTCCCGCTCGATCTATGCCTGAGACAGACAAGCAGAAAACTAACACCTCCTTTTACGAGCAGTGTTTATGGCAATATAGAATTCCTTCATCGTTGATGCAATTCTAGACGAACATTTCAAAAGGTCCTAGCTGCTTTGATCGAGTTTTTCATTCGTTAATTACTCAGTTTAAAATACATTTTCTGTTCTGTTTGACGTTCTGGACGCTAGAAGAGACCCTCCTTCATGAAGCTATGTGGCAAAAATAGAACGGTAGCCCTATTAGAAAAAATAGAAATAAATAGAACCAGCCCACAAATGGCTTGGATGGTACCCCGAATACGGCGTTAAGTTCTTTCTTATGGTTATTTTTATTAGGGTGTGGTTATCAAAAGAGGAGATGGGACCTTCTGTAGAGTTTTCTGATTTTTTTTTCCAATACAGTGCTGTGACAGGTTGTATTGGTTATCAAAAGCAACAACAAACGCACCGAGAAATGTAAATCCAAGCGAGTTATAAACAATAGAGAAAATCGACGAAGAGAATCGATCATCGCGTTTACGCCCTTATGTATGCTCACGCCTCGAATTGCTCTTGGTGGTGTTGTTTGTTACTGCTTACGCCTGTTGGTGACAATTACCCGCTCAAATGAGAAATCGTTTGTTCATGTACGCCCACTGCCTGATTTCGGTTTCCAACACTTATTTATACAGCAAGCAGACGAAACGGAAGGATAAATGAAATGAGCAGCACTTTGTTTGTAAGCCGGATCATGTCGAACGTTGCAAAGCAAAGTAGAGCACGGACCCGACATTCGAGCCGGGGAAAGGACTCGTGCATATATTTTCGCTCCAGCGCTAGCCGCATAAGCAAACAGGACAATTTATTGGAGGTGGTACGGTTGTTTGCAGTGAATGTCGAGGGGGGCTACGATCGTATACCTCAATCTTCCTGGTACTTTTCTGTTGTTGTTGATGTTGCCATCTGATTGGGCCACAAGCATACCTGTTTGTTGTACGACTTCCACAAGTTGCAACTACATTCAATTTGTTTGTGTGATACAACTGGGTTGTGATACAACTTCGAACAATATTGGAGGCAATCGATAGGGTTGGAATTGAGTAATTATTTATGAACCTACTAACGGAAATCGATGAAAAATTGATTTCATGGAATTATAAATAGAGGATAGCACATGGCGTTGTTGTCTGCTCGATACATTGCACAGTCGGGCTTTTAAGAACAAAAAGGATTAAAATTGTCTGCCGCTGAAATACCAAATATGGTATACATATATATGAAATATATACTTTCTTAATTGAAAAGCCCAAGAAATCGATCGCGTGAAGTTTTGTGAAAATGACGAGATATAAAAATCGAATATTTACTGAAATTGTTTGATTTATAATAACTGTGTTAAGTGTTTCCTACTATAGACAAGTGTTGCAATATATGGGTGAGAAAAGCGCGGAGAAAATTGTAAACACACTCATTGGAGACTCTAGGCAATTTGACACATTAGAACACCTGGCTATGCTTACCTTGCTAGTGACATTCAGGGAATCGATGCCGCAAATTTTACAATAAATCACGTTTTCCAATTCTTATTTATCTGGTTCAATTTCCTGGAAAACTGCTATAAAAGGCATGCTAAATATACACTTTCACTGAACATAGAGTACGCGGACCTGGTGACCTTTCCTGGGAATTTTTTTTATGTATATAGCTCTATCAATAAATAAAGATTCATTTCCGAATGATGCTTAAAAGAACAGAGATCTTCCAGGAAAAAAGAAACATCCAGTAAAAGGTACCTTTCAACTTTGTCCGGAAGTAGTTTTTTCTGGAAGGAAAAAGCTGACATAATCTGTCCGAAGATCAACATCCAGGAAAAGTAAAAGTGCTTTTGGGACCAGTCGGGCGAAACTTTCAAAGAGAGTTTAGAGAAACTTCCGGAGGAAGTCGGAAGACACTTTCGTGTCGCAAGTCAGTAGGACCCTTGAGGAGGATAATTTGCAAGAATTTCCCGGTTCAGAATAAACTTCTGGAGGAAGTCTGGAAAAATCTCATAGATGCTGTCGGAAGAAGCTTCTGGAGCAAACCAGAAGCATTTCTGGGGGAAGTCAAATTTAAATTCCAGGAGAAATACGGTAGAATTTTCCGGGGAAAATTGGAAGAGCCTTCTTGAAAAAAAATCAGGATGGTCCAAGGGGTGGTCACTCTACACACTTATTTTGCGCCAACTTTTTTCTTAGTGTGCCTCAGTGTGCCGCAGCTGTGCTGACAGTGCCGAGAAGCAATTAAACTGACTTTTGTTTGCTTGTGAATAATGCCTTTTTTGGCAACCCGGTATTTCAACTGTTCTTGGTTTTGTTTTGTTTTTCAATGATTACAAAAACGACAAGGACTCCAGTTGGGACTACACATTAGTACCAGTCGTCTCCAAGGATGGCTGCAACGGACGAGCCCCGTTGCTATACGATCCTACCATCTTCGGCGGAAGGCTGACCCCGTACAACGACCGTCAATCTTTAATCAACCATGGTCCAACACCAACCGGAACACACGTCGGACTGATGAAGGACGCACCGCTGACCCGAAATGGACCAGCCAACTTCATTCAACCGGCACAGCAACAGGGCGCAGTGATGATGGTTTACGGATTTGATAACAACACAGCCAACACCGATAAGCTGTTCAATCTGTTCTGCCTGTACGGAAATGTCAGGATAAAGTTCCTGAAGAGCAAAGAGGGTACCGCCATGGTCCAGATGGGAGACGCCATCGCAGTCGAACCAGTTGAACGCAGCATCTAGCACTTGAACAACATTCCAATCGGAAATGATGGTAGCAAAATTCAGATTGAATTTTCCAAGCAGAACTACTTGTCAGAGTCCACCAACCCCTACACCCTGCCGGACAATTCGATCAGCTTCAAGGACTACAGCGTCTCCAAGAACAATCGCTTCCTTTCGTTGACCCAGGCCAGCAAAAATCGCTTTCTGCCACCGAGCAAGATTCTCCACTCCTTCAATACCCCACCCGTTATATCCGAGGATCTGCTGCTGACTGCATTCACCACCAAAGACTACCACCCGTCGCAAGTGTGAATGTTCCCGCTGAAATCGGAGCGTTCCCGACCGTAGCCGTGGTGGTGAACGCCATCATGAAGTGCAACCACAGCGCGATCGATCACAAAGGCACACAATTCCCGTTCATTATGAAGCTGTGTTTCTTCTCGTCCAAGACGAGAACATCGAAAACATGGGCATGTGCATGGTACCAGCACCTGGCAACTCAATGTCGGCAGCGGCTACGACAATCTCCGTCGTGGGAGCAGCGTCCGGTGGTGTGACGCCCATTTCGGTGACGGGCGGCTGTCTCAAATCCGAACACGATGAACCAATGTAAGATGGAGTCCATGTCCTTAGAAGGAAAGAAAAAGCAACGAAGTAACTCGTTCGTCAGCTCTCACCACACCATCAACAATCATCATCGTCATTGTCAGCACCATCCAAGACCACACATACACACCCCCCATGTAATGTACTTTTCAATTCGTTTCGAGACTACACGGCGGAAGATCGATCTTGATAACATCCACTTATTGAAGGGAAAAAACATTGAAACAATATCAAAGCTAAATTTAAGGCATAGTCCAACCACAGACAAACAGACACATTGAATATTTCTACGCTATAGAGCTACGGCTACACGAATCAGCGATGCAGCTCCCACGGCTGCGGCTGCTTCCAATGCTACTGCTGCTGCTGGTCCGTCTCCTCTAAAATTCGTCAAAAGAATGTTGTAGGAGACGGACCAGCAGCAGCAGCAGCATTAGAAGCAGCCGCAGCCGTGGGAGCTGCATCGCTAGTTCGTGTAGCCGTGGCCGGAAACCTCGGTACGGTCACGATACTGTTATCAGCTGTTCTTTGTCTGGGAGGAAATGTGCCGTCACCGGTGTAACGATTTTGATAACGGAGTGTTGCTATGCAAGCGATTGCCCTGATTTCTTCATGCTGGGTGGTCGGAATGATTGTACGCAGTCTGACGTGAAATGATGTACCTACCCTAATAAAAAAAACCATAAAAGAGAGCTTAACGACGTGTTCGGGGTATCATCCAAACCATTTGTGGAATAGTTTACCCATCCGGGATACAGTTCGTTTATGGGATTTGTTTATAAGGGTAGTTCTGCGCCCTTACTATTCAATTACACACTCATGAGTATTTCTGTTGAACGAGTAAGTCACGTGAAGAACCTGGGTATTATCTTGGACTCACAACTGACGTCAGCCTTCAAATCTTGGGGTTCTTTAGGATACCTAAGGATTTCACTGACGTGTACTGCCTTAAATCGTTATACTGTTCCCTAGTGCAGCTGTTCGGAACCTTTTTTTTCATAATGGAGTTGATCGAATCGAATCAGTTCAACGCAGATTCATTCGCTACGCACTTCGGCGAATACCGTGGTGTGATCCTTTTAGCCTGCCCCTATGAGGAACGTTGTTCGTTAACACTCCTAGACCCCCTCAACACTCGTCGTGACTTTCAGCAGAATCGAGTTGATTGCCCAGCTGTATTGGAACAAATGAACATCAATGTGCAGGCTAGGTCCTTGCGAAACAATCAGATGTTTCGCTTGCCACTTATTAGAACTAACTACGGCATGTGTAGCGCTAGCATCGGTTTTCAAAGATTACTCAATAGAGTTGCATTTGTGTTTGACTTTCACATGTCACGTGAGTTACTGCGACGAAAATTAACCGCTCTACTTTCTTGGAAAACAGATCGTAACGAGTAATGTTTATATTTTAGTATATTATATATTATGTATATGACAGTCAGTAGTGTTAACTAACCATCATTGGGGCGACGAGTCTGTTGATGCGATGATGTAGATAAATAAACAAATAATGGGAATTCCAAGAGAATTCTGACCAGGGGCATCGACACTCATTTGGATGCATTTTTTTCAGTCTAGTAATTACTTGGGATTTTCGGGGGGAAACGTAATTGTTGGGATTTTTTTTGAGTGTGTCGTCTTGACAAAAATAGAGAAGGGATAGGAAAAAACATGGGAATTAATCAGGGAATGGATTGGATGTGAGGGGTGTTAAAAAAATTCTCAACGAACGAAATCAACAGTGCCATTTTGGAGACGAACCAGCCCAGGGCTGAAAGTCTCCTTAATAAAGATATATATATAAAAAAACACAGTGCCGTCGTGCCCTTCGGCACCTTCCATGCTACCATAAACCGATACCTGGTGCTCTTCTCCGTCTAATCGAGCCTTGGCCTTCAGCACATTTGTCATTTTCCCGACGATCTGGGGATCTTTCTGATAGCTTTTTGTTGTTGTTTATTAATTTATTAGATAAGGTTCAATCGAATCAAGCTAACGCGAAGCTAACGCATGTCCACAGGCCTAATAGAAAGATAGGCAGAAAAAGTGTATCATGAAGAATGGTTGCATGCAGGGTTGCTTCCACTCACTTGCTATAGATGAGTGATTTTCGGAGTTTTGAATTCGTTAGATGTTGTAATGGAGATTTGTGTTGTTGGATGCGGGAGGAGATTGGGTGGCGGGTGTTTGACGCATAGAGCCAGTCAATTTCGCTTTCAGAGTGTCGCAGAAAGCGGGTTTATGATTCGTGAGCGCTCGCGATTCGTAGAATCGTTGATTGTGACTGCAAGTGGATCTGGCGGGTTTTGTGTGTCGGGCTTTTTGGCCTCTTCTTGTGTCTAACATGTGCAGAGTATCATTATAGCGTCTAATTGTTTTGAGATTCCTGGTTGCGTGAAGTATATTTGTGAGAATATTTTTTTGAGATTTTGAGTTGTCACGTTTTGTTTGTAGTTTATATTATATTTCTTGCATGTAATTATCGTAAATATTAGTTATTCAATAATAGATAGTTCGTCCATATATTCGTACTTTGACGCGAAGCGCTGTGGATTATAAGATGCTCGATGACCCTGGAGGGATCGATTTAGCTTACTGAGCAGAAAATCATGGATTTAACCCCAAGCTCTTCCACAGCACAATAAATCGCCACCATTATTTGTATATTTGATATTGAACATTAACCTCGGAAACTATATGCAAATATCAAGCGAAAACGTAGTCCTGTATTGTCGCGAAGCGTTATGATTCTGAGATGCTCGATGACCCTGGAGGGATCGTTTTTGCTTACTGAGAAGAAAATCATGGGTTTAATCCCAAGCTCTCCGTCATATCTTTTAAAATTCATGATCACTAAACAAAATGAATATGTTCTTTTGATAGCCGGCTATCGAGAGATTAAATAAACAAATAAACAATACATACTTTTGGTTTCATCGCCAACTTGAGGTGAATCCTAACCGAATACCCTACCCAACCCTCAACTCCGTAGCACTTATGAGGGCATCAACATTTCCTTCCCTATCCTTAGTTATGGTAAAGATGGGCGTGGCCGGGAATAGCGACAGGCATGCTTCTGTTACTCTTGTTTAGATTGGAACCAATGTTTACTCCCCAGCATTATTCCTGACAGTAGTCTAACTGAGAATTTCAGAAGAGACGTGAGTGTCGCTAGTATCCAATCTCCGAAGTATATCATAACAACGCTAACGCTAACGTTAACACTAACGCTAGAACTCTCGCGTCATTTTTCATATAGACCAATCCACATTGATCGATTCTCTTCATCGACTATCTCTTTCTGTTGTCCGAAGAAGTCGTCTCCACTAATATGAAATTTTACAATTTTTGCAATGTGGCATTCGCCTCCTCCACGTTGCGTCCTCCATCTGCATTCCACCGTAGATAGTTCGCAACAACTTCCGTTCGAAAACATTATGGTTGGTCTCCACGAGCATAGTCCCGGTCTCGTGGCCGTAGAGGACCACCGGTCTAATCAGCGTCTTGTAGATAGTCAACTTCGTGCGGTGCCGAATTTTATTCGACCGGAGCATCCTCCGGAGTCCAAAGTAGGCACCATTCCCTGCCATAATGCATCTTTGAATTTCTCTGCTGGTATCATTTTCGGCGGTCACCAGTGAGCCCAAATCTACGAACTCGTCAGCCATCTCGATTTCGTCACCGTCAGTCCAATCCACCAAGCTTCAGCCTTCAGTCTGATGTACGTTTCCGCCATCGTCTCAAATTTCCTTGCCATGATGTCGATGTCATCGGCAAAGCCAAGAAGCTGGATGGACTTCCTGAAGATCATGCCACTCGTGTCTATTCCAGGTCTTCTGATCAAACCTTTTAACGCGATGCTAAATTGCAGACAAGAAAGTACATCACCATGGATTCAAAGGAAGTTCGACGGAAAACAAATCAAGGAAAAAAACCTCCAAGGTTCTTGTGAGTAGAATTCCAAGAGAAGAAGGAGCATCCTGAATGACTTTAGGTAGTGATAAACGTCGCTAGAATTATTTCACAGCCACAGACAGTATATGAGCCAGACAAACGAAATACCTCCCTTCACTTATTAAGTGAGTTAGGCAAAGGAGTGCGCATTTGATTAGTATTGTCGCGATTTATGGACCTCCCGATCAGAAAGGCATAACAAAATTATAACAATTGAAGTTATTTATTAAACAAAAAAGAAAAGTAACAGAACGTGTTATAAACATTGGTTGGTTAGTAGTTAAAATAACAAAACTCATATCAAAAATTCGTCTAGTGGTAACAAAATTACAACAGACTTTGATATGATTATATCAAAATTATTACAAAATTAGACATAATCTTTCGCATTCAAAAATATACATCTATAACAACCGTTGTTATGAATTAGATATAAAATTTGCCATATTTCTGGCAATGGTTATGCCATTGCTTTTTCACTTTATTTGAATCTAAGTCAAATAATTAATTGGAATTCATCAACTGCAGGTCATTTTAATTAATTAAGAGTCACTTTTCTGGCTTGTTTTTCTTTAATATGCCAGAATTTTCTTCATAATGTGTGGTTCTTCATCAGCTAGAGATTTTGCAGCAGCTGGTTTGGCCCCACGATAAATGCGGAGTTTCAACAACCGATCTGAGAGAAAAATAGGTTGTTTTAGTAATTCTGAATGAATGAATGAAAAATTAAGGTTACCCCACTTTTTCCGGCTCAAGTGGAACGCGTTTAATTTTGTTATGGGGTAGTTGAACCCGATGCTTGGTTGCCGTCACTCGTGGTTTTCCACATGGATTGTTAGAGGATCTTCCATCAACTGATGAGATTCCTATGGTGATGGAATTTCATTCATCATCTGGTTCAGAAGCAGAAGGTAGCCAATCTATTTCGGATCGCGGTCGGTAGAGTTTCCCGAGAAAAATCGGAAGGTTTTATACAAGTAGAATTCTTCGAAGGATGCGAAAAACGATGTTCCGGATCGGTATTTATTATCTTATTTATTCAAGGTAGACAAGACTGACAGCATCCTTTCTTTTTTCAGCAGCCTACGAGTTACGATCAATCGGCAAAATTTCATGACAACATTCGTGTCAAAGACATAATGTTTATGGCACTGATTTTTTTTACATAAGGCACAAGCTTACCCAAGGAGGTTTGAAAGACTTTATGAAAATGAAAGCTTTTCCACTTTTACTAATGCTTTCCCAGCTCCGAAAGGGTTTATTTTTGTGTGAATTGTCATTATGGGTATTTCGTCTTCTTGTTCAATAATGACAGCACACTAACAACCTATTTTATTTTAAGATATGAAGCTGCTCCACAACCCGAACCTCTACCCTGTGGAAAACTGTGGATCAATTAAAACGGAGACACCGGTTGTTACTGAATAAATTCGCGATATAAGCCGTTTACGATTTAAACAATCTTTGACAATCAGTCGAAAATCTTATCATTTCTTACTATTTATACACAGATGCCTCTAATGATCGTCACTTAGAAACAGAAAATAGTGTATAAACTTATATTTTGTAGTCATTTATACATATTTTATGCATTGATAGTAATTATAATTGACTTTGATATAATTTTGATATGATGAGAAACTTCGCACAAACCACTTTTCACTAATATTTCAAAATATAACACACGTTGATATAAATATCAAATATTGATATAATTCTGTTATAATTTTGTTATGCCTTTCTGATCGGGCTTCGCTCAATTTCAACTTCCGATCAATTTTTATACTGCCGTATAGCATTTCCTCTCAACGCTGTAATCGTACACTTCACGTATGTAGTTACAAACACTTTGATTGAATGCAATGATTCAAGTTTCAGCTGGCCAAGTTTGGTTAAAATTGGTGTAATGGTTCGTGAGAAAATTTAATAAATTAAAAACAATTTTTGTTAAAGAATTTAATAAGTAGGCGAACGCCATTGAAATTTGTATCCCGAATTAGAAGCCCAAATGAGCCAAACGATAAGTTACGAGAGTAGGAAGACTAGCTTATCACTCCATATCAGTATCTCCTTTAGATCCGATCGCTTCACGATTGCACCTAATAAACCCCGAACTCAATCAGCTAGGGAAGATCTTGATTGGATGGCCCTCTCTAAACCAGTAGTAAATTGAACTCTATCGAAAACAAACAAACACGGCGAATGAGAACGACCCAAATTTGAGTTTCGTTCACTAATAATCGCTAAAAGTGCAGGAACTCAGCGATGAGTAAAATTTGTCTCATGGTTTCCTGTGGAAAACCTAAAAAATCTGCCGGAAAATGAGGAAATTGACGAAAATTTTATTCAGTCTCGGAGTAGTACCAATAGATTGAGTGAATCCAATCTTTACTTTTCTCAAATTCGGGAATTTTTCCCTGGAAAATCCTGGAAAAACATGAGGCAAATTTATTCATCGCTGAGTTCCTGCACTTTTGGCGATTATGAGTGAACTAAACTCAAATTTGGGTCGTTCTCATTCGCCGTAAACTTTCGCGTGTTCCTCACTGTATGGAAGAAAAGTATTCCACTAATTGTGCCGGTAGTTGCCCGGTTTGTTCGGTAGTGGGATTGTTCCTGGAGTGTAACACACCGTATAGTCTCAGCTTCGCTGGCCACTGGTATCGTTCCTGCTGTTTGCTGTGTCCACCGTTGCTTCACTCAGGTTCTCCAACAATTTGTTTTACAAAAACTAGTCTAGACAAGCAAATTTGTGTATCGTCCATCCATTTGCAAAGCACGTCAGATTCCTCGGGGACTCACAGTATCGTTATTTATATATCGTTACATTATAGTCCTATCACAGTGATGCTGTTGTCATTTACCAGATTGTTGGAGACCACGAAACTTGTGATTTTCCACCCCCATATTTAGCACCCACCTTTTTCCGATTATTTATTTACCGCAGTTGAGTTGTGTTTATGCACTGATGGATATATTTATGTTAAGGGGACTCTGTGGTAGAAAACAAACTGAGCACGTGCTCACATAAAACACAAAAGTGTATTTCTCACCGACGACGTGAGCTTTTGGCGAATGACTGCGAGACAAATAGAAATGGGAAACTTTTCCTCTTGTTTCAATTTCGTTTGCATTGGCAGTAATTTTCCCTCCCACAGATTGTTGACGGTATCATCCGTGTAGTGAGAAGAGAGTTCCCCGATTATTACGGTCGCCTCGGGATGCAGGGGAGGGCATAAATTTCCAAACGTGCCCTTACGTTCTCCTTTGTGTATGTCTCCAAAAATAGATTTATCGATTTGTGCCCTCGCTAGGAGAGTAATCGGGTTTCCCTGAAAGGGATGAAATATAAGACTAGAAAAGCATGATTATCCAAACACACGGAGTGGGACGTTTTTAGTTGGGTACTTTCAATTCTGGACCACGGCGCGGGTGGTCATGGTGGTTGAGTTCTGAGAGGGGGTTAGGGATGTACTGTATTGGTTAAAAAAAATGCCCGAAACATAATCTTTCCAGTTTTTTAGAGATCAATATTTATATCATAATACAAAAATCTGATGGCGCTTACCAACCATGATATTACAGGTTCTATTAATCGTTAATTGACCGTCTGGTACAGGGTAGCCTTCCTTAATGGTTTTGCTCTTACTGTTGGTATCCATTTCATTTCGTATATTGATAAGGCCCTTTTCCCACAACCGGCAACCATTTGGAATATATAAAGAGTTTTAATTTTATAGATTTTAAACAAGTAAAAGTACTAAGAGCCAAAAAACGATTGTACAGACCAACCGCAGTCCTACGTCAACCGTCCGTTAGTGCCCCTAGGCACAGACTCTTCTTCTTTTTACTGATCTTCAAACCTATCAGAAGTTTTCTTGAAGTTCTTGTAAAGTTACTGAAACATTCTTGAAGTTAATAGAACTGTCATGAAGTTCATCAAGTTCACGAAATTTTCTTGAAGTTTACGCAACTACCCTGACGTTCTCAGCACTTAAAGACTGTACTCGAAAAAGGTGAGACACACACTAATGATCGCCGTGTAGTGGTAAGCGTGATTACTTCACCCCAGCAGGCCTGGGTTCAATCCCAGTTGGTGCCGCCGGGATTTTTTTTTTTTTTTTTTTTGTTAATTACTTTATTTGTACAGGCTCAATCGAATAAACTTTACAGAGCCAAGTTATCATTTTCTTTATACATTATAAATGTCTTAAATCTAAAATTAAAGGATTGGAACCGATTACTCGCGGTCTTCTCGAGGTTAGTGGATGACAATTGTTTGGATCGGGAGAGGGAAAAGGAAATTAGGAATAAGATTTTTGATTCAAAAATGTTACTATTTCTAAAACATATACTTAATCCTATCGACGTTATATCAACTCTGTAATTATACAATTATTACAGAAACAAATCTACAAAAAAAAATACACACACATATACAAAACACAAACTAAACACAAGGTTAATCAAACTTACAATCTATGGTTAATATTCTTCAAGAAAACATATATGAGTTGCATAAACTCCAGATCACGTCTAGCCAAAATATCCCGAACTGGAACATTAGGTTGTCTACCTCGAGCCCGAAGGGAATCGTACAACTCGGATCTGACTCCACGGTGCTCAGCACATGACCAAATAATGTGATCTGCGTCCTGGTAACCTTGTCCACAGTCACAGAGATTGCTGTCTCCCAGTCCAACACGAAACAAGTGAGCGTTTAACGAATAGTGATTGGACATGAGGCGAGACATCATACGAATGAAGTCTCGACCCACATCCAACCCCTTGAACCAAGGACACTTCGACACCTTAGGGATGATTGAATATAACCATCGTCCCAAACTCCCTTCACTCCATTTATTTTGCCAGCTGGCGAGTGACTGTTGACGATAAATGAAGAAAAATTCGTCGTAGGCGATTTGTCGATCGTAAATATCGCCTTCTATAGCGCCCACCTTTGCAAGCGAGTCCGCCTTCTCATTGCCCGGAATCGAGCAATGAGATGGGACCCATGCAAAGGTGTTGACAAAAGATCTTAAAGATAAAGCACTTAAAAACTCTCGTATTTTCATGAGAAAATACGAGGAGTGCTTTACCGGCCTCATGGAGCGAATAGCCTCGACAGAACTGAGACTATCCGTAAAAATAAAATAATGATCTGGTGCAAGTGAGGCGATCGCTTCTAGCGTATAATGTATTGCCGCCAGTTCAGCAACATATACGGAACAAGGAGCATGAAGCATTCGAGAGGCGCTATGAAATTCGTTAAAAATACCAAAACCTGCGGACGCCTCTATTAGTGATCCATCTGTGAAGAACGATCTTGCGGAATCAACTTGGCCAAACTTTGCAGCGAAAATTGACGGAGCAATCATGGAACGATGATGCTCTGGGATTCCGCGAATCTCTTGCATCATGGATAAATCAAATAGAACAGAATTGTCGAAGTCGGAGAAGCAAACACGATAGGGATTATGCTGCGAAGGGCTGACATCCTGAGTTATGTACACGTAGTACAATGACATAAAACGAGTTTGAGGGTTTAGCAATCACCAGTGGGTTCATAACTTCACAACGGGTGAGGAGCCTGAGGGACAATTCCGAAAACCGATCCGATAGTGGCAACATGCCCGCCAACACTTCGAGACTCATCGTATGAGTCGAGTGCATGCATCCTAACGCGATACGAAGACAACGATACTGGATACGTTCCAGTTTGATGATGTGAGTTTTAGCCGCCGACTGGAAACAAAAACTACCGTATTCTAAAACCGATAAAATCGTTGTCCGGTACAACGTTAGAAGATCTTGCGGATGGGCTCCCCACCACGTTCCGGTAATTGTTCGGAGAAAATTGATCCTTTGTTGGCATTTCCGCTTCAGATACTCAATGTGGGATCTCCAGGTGCATTTGGAATCGAACCAGACCCCAAGATATTTAAAAGACATGGAATGAGTGATCGGCTTACCCAAAAGTTGAAGCTTCGGTTGTGCTGGGCTATGCTTCCTAGAAAAAACGACCAACTCAGTTTTCTCCGTGGAGAATTCGATACCTAGCTGGATAGCCCAAGTAGACAAATTGTCTAAGGTATCCTGTAAGGGTCCTTGCAGGTCGGCCTCTCTGGGTCCTGTCATAGACACTACTCCGTCATCTGCAAGTTGTCTCAACGTGCAGTTGTCCCTTAGACAATTGTTAATTTCTCTGACGTAGAAATTATGCAGAATTAAACATGAGCCCTGGGGGAGGCCCATGTAGCTAAATCGTGAAGCTGTAGAGTTTCCATGAGAAAAGCTCATATGTTTCTCTGACAGCAAATTGTACAAAAAGTTATTAATTAATGGAGAAAGGCCACAAGCGTGGAGTTTGTCTGAAAGGACTTCAACCGATACTGAATCAAAAGCCCCCTTAATATCCAAGAAGACAGAAGCCATTTGCTATTTATTAGCAAAAGCCAACTGAATTTCAGTGGAAAGCAACGCGAGACAGTCGTTCGTTCCCTTGCCCCTACGGAAACCAAATTGAGTATCTGAGAGTAGGTGGTTCAACTCAACCCATTTGTCCAGGCGAAAAAGGATCATTTTCTCCAACAATTTTCGAATACACGATAACATCGCAATGGGACGATACGAGTTGTGATCTGACGCGGGTTTTCCAGGCTTTTTAATAGCTATAACTCTCACCCGCCTCCAATCATCCGGAACAATATTAAGCTCCAAGAACTGACCAAACAAGTTCAACATGCGCCTCTTAGCGACGTCTGGGAGGTTCTTCAACAAGTTGAACTTGATTCTATCAGCCCCCGGAGCCGAATTTCCACACGAAAGGAGCGCGAGTGAGAGCTCCAGCATTGAAAAAGGCTGGCTGATCTCGTCTACCGAATTCGTCGTTTCGCGAGGAATCATCTGTGCCGGCACAGAATCAGGACATACTTTTCGCGCGAACTTGAGAATCCAACTATCCGAGTACTCCTCGCTCTCGTTGTTTGAAGACCGGTTACGCATCCTTCGCGCCGCGTTCCAAAGCGTATTCATCGACGTTTCGCGCGATAATCCGTCCACGAATTGCCGCCAGTATCCGCGTTTCTTGGCTTTGATGAGGCTCTTGAGTTCGCGTTCAAGAGCCGAGTACGCTTCGAAATGTACGGGTGTTCCACGTTTCCGGAAAAGCTTAAACGCGTCGGACTTTTTACGATAAACCTCAGTGCATTGCTGGTCCCACCAAGGGGAAGGAGGTTTCCTACGGAAAGACGTTCCTGGAACCGGCCGAGTTTGAGCTTGAAGCGCGCTGTCCAAGATCAGATTGGAGAGGAAGTTATATTCCTCCAACGGTGGAAGCCCTTCTACCGACGTTAGGGCATCTTCTATCACATTCTTGAACTTTGTCCAATCGATATTACGGGTAAGATCGTACGCGACGTTAACGGGTTCCGACGGATTGAACCCACTGGCAACTGAAACTTTGATCGGCAAGTGATCACTACCGTGGGGATCTTGGATCACATTCCACGTGCAATCCAACGATAATGAGTTAGAGCAAAGTGTGAGGTCTAATCTACTTCCATTCGAGGATGGGCCAGCCAAACGTGTTACTTCTCCATTGTTAAGAATTGTCATATTAAAGCTGTCGCAGAGGTCATATATCAAAGTAGAACGGTTGTCATCATACAGTTCCCCCCAGCCTGTACCGTGGGAATTAAAATCTCCCATAATCAACCGTGGAGCAGGAAGTACCGAACAGATATCTGAAAGTTGTTTTCGATTAACAACGGCTCTGGGAGGAATATAAACAGAAGCAATACAAAGGCTCTTACCTTTAATAATAGCCTGACATGCGACAACTTCAATACCTGGAAATTGTGGAAGATTCACTCTATAGAAGGAATGGCACTTTTTGATCCCCAAAAGTACTCCTCCTCCACGCGAATCCTCACGATCCAGTCGAATAATGTTAAAATCATAAAAAGGAAGATCGATATCTGAAGAGAGCCAAGTTTCACAAACAGCAAATGCATCACAATCATTATTGTGAACTAAAAACTTAAAAGAATCTAATTTAGGAATGAGACTTCGACAATTCCACTGTAGAACAGTGATCAAATCCCCGACCTCGTTTGGAAAATTATCCATCGAAGGAAATGATTGCTGCAATGAGGGGCCACTTCAATGTCAATTGCTTCAAGAGGGTCTTCACAGAAGGAAGCATTGCCAGAACAATGCTTTTGAGAGGATCAGAAATATTGAGGTACTTGAGAATATCGTCCACAATTTTATCAAATGAGAACAACCCGGATGAAGAAGAGGCTTCTGTTCTTAAAAATGGGCCATCAGGGGTTTTTGATGTCCCCGGGAGAGATGGAAAGTTCTGGTTATAGTCAGTTCTGCGGAAACCAGGAGGAGTTGAAACTTCCTTTTTTCCATCACTCCTTGATTTGGGCAAGCTGATTTGGGGTTCCTTATCTGCAACTTTCCGCGAACGGATGCGTTTTCGTTTCCGTGCAGAACCTTCCGGAAAACTGAAAGAAACTCCCTCCTCAGCCAAGTCAGAGTCAGACTCGTCATCAGACAAAACAGCAAAGGGATTTTTGTCGTTGGTTGATGGTGTTGCTGTCTTTAGCATTGCTGCAAACGACTGCCTGGAACGCTCCTTAAGAGAGCGTTCTAGTTTCTCCCCGCGTTGTTTGTACGCCGGGCACGACGAGAGACCATGAGGAGTTCCCTTACAGTACACGCATTTTGGTGCAGTGACTGTGCAGGCGCCATCCTCGTGCTTCTCCCCGCATTTGGAACAGCGTGCCTTGCTGCCACAGTGAGAGGCCGTATGTCCCAACTGTTTGCAGTTTTGGCAGTTCATGACCCGAGGAACAAACAAACGCACAGGTAGCCGAAGTTTTCCCAACTCGATGTAGTGAGGAAGGGCTGAACCAGAAAAGGTCACCCGAAACGAGTCTGTGGGGGTAAAGCTCTTTTTACCCTCGCTGAAAGATACTGAGTTCAGCTTCTGGACTTCCAGTATCTCAACCGTGGGAAGCAAGGGGTTCTTGAAACGGCCAACCGCTTGCTTCGCCAAGATCTCGGGGGTCAGACTCGCTTCGGTGACCACACCTTCGATCTCCACATTACGAGCAGGGATGTACACTCTATACTCGAGTGTAAAGAGCTGGGAGGCAGCAATCTCGTTAGCTTGTTTCAGGTTAGAGACGACAACGCGAAGTTTATTGTACCTCACCTTCGAGATTTCGGTCACGGCCGAGAACCGCTTCGTCAGATCATTAGTAATTTGCATTACATTCAAAGGTTTCTTTTTGGGCTGAAAGTAAACAACCCATGGGCCAGTGGAGTCTTCTGGGTATGCTCGCGATCGGGGGCTTATCTGTCCCTGTCCATTACCAGACTGAGATGACGAAGCAGGGATGGCATCATCTGATTTCTGGGATGACAGACGTTTTCGACCCTTCTTGCTATCGCGTGGCAAAGTGGTGTCATCTTCCGACAAAACGTCCATTTCGTCTTCCGACAAAATGTCCATTTTGCCGTACTAGTGGGAGCGAAAAACGCTCTACCACTGCAACGATAATCAAAATTACTCGGACACAATACACGAAGAAAAAAAATACTAACACAGAAACACAAACTTAAAATTTAACAGATGGGAGAAAGAAAGAAACAAGAACAAAAACTTATCTGATAATCCTATACTACTATCACCGAGCGTTTACACAGCAGCAGCGGAGCGACGCGCAGCTTTGATGATCTTCGATCCGCGTGTGCGGGCGGTCTTCGTTGATGTGTGCTTGTATGAAGCTCGGCACTCAGCTGCACACACGATGATGGATGAGCGGTTTGAATGTGGAGGCAGATGCTGACACTCGATGACGATGATCCGTGTGCACAGATATGCGTGACCACGCACCGATGGTGCGCAAAATGATTGGCGAATTGCCAATCGCAAAAACAATTTTCGATGATGCCGAAAACACACTTTCTTCTCAGAAAAAAACTCACTTTTTGATAAATTTATCGGGAATTATGCCAGGAATCACTAAGCGAGAAAAACTGATTATTTACGTCAGATAATAGCGAGAAAACATCCAAATTAACGGAGCGCGTAACAAGTCGACCGTACTTCTTGCTAGGACGCAGTGGTGTGGTGCCGCCGGGATGTTCTGAGGCATAACATCTCTGATCTGAAGTCGGATTTGTTTCAAACTTTCGGAAAATTGCTATGGTTAGGTTCCTATTGCATTGCTTTATTGGATCTCCGCTCCATAAACGAATGCCCGCACCTTGCCCTTGATACCACTCATAAGGTTTTGGGCAATGGTAGGGCCGACTTCTTTTGATGCTTTTACCCACTGTTTCATCAAAGTCAGCTCGTTCCGCAACACCTTACGTGTTTTATGAAGACTGGCCTTCATGATGGTCCAAAACTTCTCAATCGGATGAAGTTCCGGCGAGTTCGGTGGGTCGTCGTCTTTTGGTACAAAAACAACATTGTTGTCTCTGTACCAGTCTAACACCGGCCGCGCGTAGTGGCAGGATGCCAAATGCGGCCAAAACAGTGTCTCGCTTCCGTGAGACCGCAGGAAGGGTAGGAGGCGCTTCTGGAGGCACTCGTCCCGGTAGATTTGCCCGTTGATGGTACCCGTCGTGATGTACGGCTGGCTCATCTTGCCACACCCACAGATGGCCTACCAACCCATGAACTTTTTTGGCGAATTTGTCCCCCTTCTTCTTCCTTACCTCCTCAGGAACGCCCATCGTGATGTGACAACGTAAAACTCCTGCCCCGGCAACTGCTTTGTGTCCGCCTTGATGTAAGTCTCGTCGTCCATCATGATGCATCTTGAATTCGTCAGCCACTCCCGGTACAGCTTACTGACGCGGGTTTTGGCCACTGTGTTTTGTTTGTCGTTCCAGTTCGGTGCCTTCCAAAACTTATAGACGTGGATGCCGGCATGTCTAATCGGTTTTTGGACAAACCAGATGGAAACATCCGCCTCCTTCGCCGCATCGCGGATCGAAAGATTCGGCCGAAGCTTGAACAGATGCAACACCTTCCTGGCCTTCACCGGGTCAGCTGTCTTCGGTTTTCTGCCACATTCTGCCCGCTGATGGGTCGTGTGGGTCTCCTTGAATGACTCCACCACCCGGGAAATCGTCGAACGATACATTCCCAGGTGTTTCCCGATCCATCTGTGGGACACATTTGGATTTTCCACGGCGGCACACAAGATTTATTTGCGGATCTGCTCTTGCTCCAATACCATCACGATAACCGCTTGACGTGTTGTGATAAATTCTGCCAGCGTAAACATTACCCTCTTAGCTAGTTTCAGTCAAAATTTCATAAATATATAGCCACACGCTAAAAAGTTACAAACTAATCAATGTTTCTTACTTTTTTCGAGTACATGTTTTACCTTTACACTTACCTAAAGTCCTCGAGTTTCTTGCGGTCCTTGGATCTTCCCTGAAGTATTTGAAACTTCTCTGAATATTTTGGATAATCTAACTAACGATTTTAAATTGGCTCACTACTTGACTATCCTATTGGTCCCAAGTACATCTATAAGCGTACCCCATTCTAGTCGACCATAGCGATAACTCTAAGACAAGAAGGTCCCGAAGAAACGTGCTCAATTTTTTGGTTCAGCTCTGGTACTATCTTTGGTCCCAAGCTAATCGATTCACCCCTCGAAACATAGGAAAATCCACTAACCCCTCATTTAATCTGTCAAACTTTCATAGTGAATCAAAACAAACATAGTGTAGTACTGGAATTTACACTAGAATGGGGCACGTTAATCGATTTGCTTGGGACCAATAGGCTAGTCAAGTAGTGAGCCAATTTAAAATCGATAGTTTCGTATTGATTGTTGCCTATACCGTGATCAACTTAATCAAAAGCACCATTGAGATCTGTGTACACAATGTCCACCTGCGATTCTGCCCCCATATTCCAAAGACAGAAGGAAGTGAAAGTGCAGCAAGGATTGTTAAAACCGAACGCTTGGGGTGGAAACCATATTGGTCAGGAGCAGCGAATCCAATCACATAAAGCAACCAACGATACAGACTAAACGGTTGCTACGGCTACCATGACAAACTCGCTCTGTAACAGAGCTCGATCGGAGTGGTAGAAAGATAATGATATACTGCTTGCCTGCTTTGTTGCAATATACATGGATGAGGACATAGCTTGATCTGAATCGAGAAAAGACATAACAAAAAAATTCCTATTAGCACACGTGTATCATCTTCGGCTTTACTTCGTGAAGCAGCTTGCCAACCATTTGCTCGTTTCCTTCTATCGCTCCGAGTGAGCTGTGTCGCATGGACTGCTTGTCATGAAAAAAAGGAAGAAGATTATATCATTATTGCTTTCTACTTCTGACATAGCATTATTATTCGGTTCGTTGATCGCTTGTCATTTTGTCATTTTGTGAGATATTGGTGATTCCTTGGTCAGGAGAAATGTAGTTGCTGCTGCTGGCAAATAATGCGTTGTTATTGATGATTTAGAAAACTTTAGAGCAGGCACAGATTGTAATAGTCGTAATACGACGTGATCCAAAGTAGTGATGCACCGAATAGTAGAATTCGGTCAAGTATTTGGCGTTTAAACCGAAATTTTTACTGATATTCGGTGTTTGAAGGAAATTTTAAGACGGCTAAGCTTGATATTCGGCCTAGGTGCATCACTAATCCAAAGGGTTATATTCAGAGCTGGCAAATGTCATTTTCAATGAAAGATCTAACGCGATATTTACAGAGATACTTCTGTCACTATCATTGGATGAGAAAACGATGATAGAGGTTTTTTTTTTCAAAATCTCATCGAATTTTTCGTCATGACAGAACGTGACAGTGTTGTGATCATCGTTATTACTAGCTCATTTAATACTATTAAAGTTTCTAGTACCGAGGAAATCTTAATAATATATCCACTCTACCGATTACATACGGTAGTTTGATAAATTCATCTAAATCAGTTAGAAATGTAGATGTCAAAACCGCATAAGAATTATTCTCATGAGTGCATGATCATTGAAAAATGACAAGAAAGCTAATGATAGGTAGTGTCGTCTCGTTATAGTGAGAGGACCTGTTTTCTTATCGTCAAATGATGGCCGTGATATTTACCAGCTCTGGTTATATTACAACAGATGGCTCTTTTCAGTGATAGTGACATCGGAATATCGGGTCAAACAAAGCATTCTGACTATATTTCTTCCCACTACACATTTCTTGTTGAGGGCTTTTAGAAAAATATTACTTACTCTTTATTTGTAGTACCATACTTATGATTTCATTATTCCGAAAAATTATTTTTATAGCAAGTGAGTGGAAGCAACTGGACCGAGAGTGAAGTGCATGATTGAGATAAATTCAAACGAATGTGCTGTCGCATAGTACCATGTAGTACTGAATTGCACGAACTCAGTGTTTTGCCACCTGGGCCGTGCCTTCAGGAATATAATATCATTGTGTTTGTGTGATGCCGAACGTTATAGTTTATTTCGCAGTGCTGTGATAAATATTCTATAATTTAGTGTGAAATTGTGCTGTGTGCCGCGGTAGAATTAATCCTACGCGTGCACCGTAGTGATCATTTACTGGATAAGTACAGGGTGGCTGAATAAAATGGTCCCCATTAAAATTCTCAATATTTCATTTATTCCAAAAGTAAGTTTTACGAAAATTGATCATTATATTCGAGAGTCAGTGTAGATTTATTCAGCATCAGCTTAGTCGAAATAGGAGCGTTTTGCTCGAATAATCTTCGTCAAACAATCAGCAAGACTGCACCGCACGATTTCTTCAGAAACATCGCTCTTCGTATAGCTACCATAAGGCTCTTCGTATAGCTACCATAAGAGCGTCCTTATTGCCTTTTGGCTTAGCATTAATCGCCCTTTCTACGATGTCCCACATCGCGAAGTCTAGTTAATATCCGGAGAAGAAGGAGGCCCGTTTTCCTCCGACCAAAAATGATCGAAGAACTGTTGACATCTCTGTGCCTGTGAACTCCGATTGGACCCACGGCAACACCATCTATTGTAAAAAGTCCAGATATACCTCTTGGTTTATTTTTACCACATCCGGAATGTGAAACACAGAAGATTTCTTCCCATTGGATGCAACTGCCCAACAAACAACTTGTGCTGATTAAGAGCTGAATAAGCTATTTTTTAGCTGAAGAAGCATATTTTTGCTTGAATAAGCTCTTATTCCGCTTACAATGTATGTTGGGTGCTGCCCAAATCATCACCGAATCTTGTTTTTACGCTACGTAGACGAATTTGTTGTTGGGATCAGCCGAACTCCGATGCTTGCATAGCACTCTGTCATTTTGACGGTTAAATTTGCGGCCGACGTAAAATAGCTTCTCATCCGAATAAACCGCGAGCCACTTTTTCAGGATGATGCTTCATTCCAGTCGCTTCTGCTTCTGAGAGAAGTTGGCGTTGTTTCAGTTTAGAAGGATAGAGGCCATGATCCTTTTTAACTACGGTTTGCCTCGTTATATGCAACACCTGATAGTCTTTGGCCATTTGATCCATAGACCTTACCGGATTTCGACAAATTTTGCTGGCCACCGCCTTTATCAACGCCCGTGTCCGAACAAAACGGGGTCTCCCTGACACAGGCGTTGTTGAAGCTCCACTTCCATCCTCCAATCGTTTTTTTTTGCATCGCCAGACAAACTTTCGATTCACACCAAGCAGCTTGGTTATCTTACCGACCGACTTCTGTGTCTCCAGCAGTTTGAAAACTGCGAGACGCTTCGATTCCCAGTCCATATTTCTGCAATATCACAATATCACAAAACTTTTATCACGCTGATTACTTCCCAACGTCTTTACACTTACGTTGAGAATCAGATACGGGCTCCGATTTGTTTACAAATTTATGACCGTTCAAACCAAGGGGACCGTTTTATTCAGCTACCCTGTACACTGAGGAAAATAGACTTAAAAATTTCATAAGGTCGAGCCTTATGAACGAGAGATATGCATTTCATAAGCGCTACTTATGAAAGATTTTTGTTTAATATAAGGTAGCTTTTATACGCCTTTAGCCTTTCTATTTATCCAAGCGTTGACCGACAAGTGGTCCAGACACAAGTCTTGTGATCGCAACGTCCATGGTTCGATTCCAGTCTGCTCCGTTTATTTTTTTTTTGTCTGCATTATTTTTCAGAAGGCAAATCTATGAAAAACATATCGATTTCTTGTGGCTAAAGTTCATAAGTGGCTCTTATGGAATTCTTACGTTCTTTTGCCTCGATGTAGGATAGCAGTCGCCGCTGCAGCTCGTTCTCGTTCAATTTGTGTTTTTTTTCTTCGCCCGGCATGCTATTGGGATCCTTTAGTAAGCTGCTTCATTGTATATTTCTCAGGCCAGTGACAAGGCCTATACCAACAGCAGTGTTTGACAGTAGGCAGCATGTCCCGGGCTCAAATCACTTATTTTGCTGTGCTGGGCCCACTGTCACTGTATAACATGTTGCCTACGCGCCTGCCACTGGGCTGATATTTCTGCTTTCGTTCGTTTTTACTTATGTTTCTGTAGTGTTGTATGTAAAGTTTATTTGTATAGGTGAAAGAGTATGTAATATGTAATATGGGAATTATGGTAAGCGATTTTCCGGTTACTGTGTGGATGAGTGTGCTTGTGTAATTCATTGCAAATGCAGTACACTTACCCGGACTCAGGCAAAGCTTATCACGGATAATGCAAATATTCTATTCAAGTGTAGTAATTGTCTGTCAGATCAGAGTTGTGACGAGCAGAATGTATCGGTTTTGGATGCCAAAATGATTGTTGAGACAATGAAGCAATTGTCTTTTGTTGCTGACTTTATCACTGGCGTACAAAACAATGTTGCTGCTCAGATAGACAACGCGTTGATAATTGGGATGGAAACAATGCAACTAAATGTAAATGGTTCTTTAAATTGCTTTGAAAAATTAATTAGTGAGAAATGGAATTCGATGACTAGTAAATTTTTTGAAATAAGTGCAGATAAAAAATTCGCTACAACGAATGGTGAGCACAGTGCATCAGTGCAAAAATGTAAATTTCAAAATACAGGTGTACCTCGATATAACGTAACTGTCACTTTTGACTTCTATCGCTGATTTTTCGTAAACGATCACACAAACGAGCAAAGTAATAGCACTATCGGACAGAAGAGATAATCTCACATCTATTGGTATTATTAATTTGTATGATTCAATTGGAATTCGTTAAAAGTGACAGTTACGTTATATCGAGGTATACCTGTAGTGACAACGATGATGTTTTTCAAGAAAATGTGAAGCTCGCGGGCGCTGTAAAAAGAGCTAATCGTGCTACAACTACAGATAAAGATATTAGTAACAGTAACAAGTCGAATAATCGTAAGACTCGTCCGGTCATTGTGTTTAAACCGAAAGAGTCCAAACAAGCCTGCGAAGATAGGAAAATTGTGAGAGATGCTGTAGGTGCAGCTAACAACACAAAACGTCGGAGTGTACGTCAATTGTATTGAAATGTGTTAATTGTTTGAACATGAATAAAGAACGTTAAATGAACTTGGACGTCAACCATGCCGCATTTAGCTCTGAATGTTTGGGTTATTAAATTCATTTTGATCAGAAGAAAGGCAGCTTCCGCTTCATTTAAGAGCACTCAAGTGCCAGGAGGAATGTACATCAATTCGATTTTATTTTACGTCTATTCCTGGCACAGTAGAACTTTATAAACCACGTTTATTCCAATTTTGATTCCATTTGTTCAGTTACGTATTTGAAAATAACCCATCATGAGACCTTAGCGATTAATGTATTAGATAATATCAATAACAACAATGACCTTGTGAAATTGAAGTGCTGGAAGGAAATATTCGAAACAGGCTGTTTCGAATCTTGTTGAGAGAAGCATGGATTTTCCATTCGCAACCGGTAACTTAGATAAATCTACAGCTGTTCTTAATAACGCTTTGAAAACGTTTTGGTTGCAGTTTTTCTGGATCTAAAACGCGGTTTTGAAACAATTTCTAGGCCCTTATTATTACGAATACTATATTATACAGTCTGTATATAAATGGTTTGAAAGCATTTTGTATGACAGGACTCAACGGACTGTTTTTAATGATTCTGTTTCAAGTCTCGTGGAGAATAACCTTGGAGTGCCCCAGGGAAGTGTGTTAGGGCCCCTTTTATTTATTATGTATATTAATGACATGCGACGTGTTTAACGATTTTGCGACATTAGTATTTTTGTAGATGATACTGTGTTATTTATTGCAGTTAAGGATTTAGAAGATGACGTTTTACACTTGCATGACGATTTGCGCTCTATAAGTAGATGGTTGAAGTTTAAGCAGTTGAATTAATTAATTAATTTAGCTTTATTTAGGAGGCTTTCAGCCTTAGGCTGGTTCGCCTCCGATAGAGCAGTTGAAATTGAATACAAGTAAAACTAAATTTATGGTAATTTCGTGGAATCGAGTAAATGAGAACGTCTCTGCTGTAATTGATGATGATACTATTGATCGCGTTTGGGAGATTAAATATCTTGGCGTGATTATTGATGACAAACTTAAGTTCAACTATCACATTGACATGTCATCAAAAAAATTTCCAAGAAGTATGGAATTCTATGTCGACTGAAAAACAATTTAACTATTGCAAGTAAAATACAGTTATACAAATCAATCATCTCTCCTCATCTAGCCTTCTGCCTCTCCAGTCTATTTCAGGCAAATGAAACTCAAATATCGAGATTACAACGTTTGCAGAATAAAATAATGCGTTTGATTTTGAGATGTAATAGATTAACTTCCTCAACTTTGATGCTGAACGCCTTACAGTGATTGTCGGTGTAGTGCAAAGAATGGTATACTTGACTATGTTTTTCATGTTTAAAGTAGTTAACAGTTTGCTGCCTCGATATTTGCGTGTTAGAATTGAAAGAGGAAGTGATTTTCATAGATATAATACTAGAAACGTGGAACAGCTCGAAAAAAAAAAATCCAAATCGATTGATCATCCCTAATGCCACAACGAAAAACTACCGCGAATGGTTTTATGCATTATACAGAATTACATTAGCGGTTTGCTGCAGGCAGTGTCGAGAATAGAATCCTTTTTTTTTGCGGATATGACCTATGCCGTTTTCAGATTATTTATTTACAGGTCGGTAAAGGGGCGTACAAGTGGAAATATCTACTGAACGCCAGTTTATGGTGTTAATAAAAGAAAAACATCCGTAAAAGTGTTTAGGTGTCATAGAAAAGGAGAAGACAATTGAAGGGAAGACAAAATCATCCGACTCGGAGCCTCCGTAAGCCTAGTCGGTGAAGGTAGTGGATAATTCGACTTTCGGGCTAGTTGAGGAAATTTGCGGATTGATACCCGCACATAATGGAATACAAAAAGAGGTGTAAAGGCTTAGAAAGGTCTCAATCATCAACTAGGGTTGGGAACACTAAGTTCACTGTAGGTGCCAAGTTTCAGTTCAGTCGTAAAAGCTCACAAGGAGGGAGTGGGAAAAAGGAACAAAAACAACTTTTTAAGCGCTCATAGCCTCTATTAGGGCGTACCTTGAACTAAATAATATAGTTTAGATTTGCATTTGCTAGTCGTTGGTTTTCATCCTGACTCATTGTAGCAGTTTATGGTTCGTGCAAAAGTATCCGTTATTGAGGGGAAAGTTAGCGGTAATGAGCTGGATTTAATATAATTTATGTGCCGCTCAAAGGATAGCACGGTTGGTCGATTCGCTCGACTTGGACGAGTCGTTGTAGTTATAAATTTTTATCGCCATAAATGGGGTCAATGTTTTCGTTGAATTGTTTACCCTGCCTCATTGTTGGGGTAATATCCATAATCTATGATTACCAACTTATAATCTAATGCTTATCCTTTTCTTTGTTGTTTTAGGTAACACTGCGGCAATAAAATATAAGGCGACTGAAATAAGGTAATATTGGAACGGAAAAATTTGCTCTCTATTAGAAGATAAACCTAGATAAATGCATTTATTACTATCGTAAACTGCGAAACGTCTTCTGTTGCGTTCAGCTATACTTATTTGCCATGAAAAATTGCATCCCAGTAATAATAAATTAACCTCGGATCATTGACTCGTAAAATCACAGAAAGAACAAACGAACAAATGGAAACCATTTTTTCTTTCTTTCGCTGATTTAATTCATTTTTCATAATTTGAATTCGAAGCAAATCAGTGGTTCAGTTGGTGTCGGACGAGCATTATTATCGAATTTATTCATTTTAAGCGGCGACATCCAGACGATGATGGTCGAAGCTGTCAAAACAATGTTGGCATGATTTGTTACTTGCTTGCTTGATTTTTTTGCTACAATCATTCGCAGCATTAGGAGTCCCCATAAGCTTCGTCAGTCTTGGACCAGAGCACCCACTGCGGAGATGGTGGATTCGATTCCCGAGTCCGGTGGTACATTTTGACTTCCCTCACAGCCCTTCTTTCATTATGATTGCCACAAGAATTGAAAAAGTTATGCAATGGTAGGTTCGGAAAGCTCTAAATTAGTAACGAGTGGATGTGACACAAATAGTTCAGAGTAAGTATTAGCTCCAGAAGGAACGATATTGGGCATCAAGATGAAACATTGACAAATGACTCTTTTCTAACGAGGGGGTGCACCATCCCAGCTAATGAACTAATATTTTCTTTCTGAGCTCGAGAAGAATTGTAGCTCATTAGCGATTTCTGACACTGTCATTTTTTCCAGAAGAATGAATCTTGTATAATGTGATTTGCCAAATTGACTTGAAATGTCTTATTTTTTTATGATATTATGACGTTCCTACTGTAGCTAATACTGGCCTTCATAATCGAGAAAATTGGCACAGATGTTCAGGTCGAAAGATCAATTTTTAGGAAAATTGGCTTCACTCATTAATGAGTAAATTTTAAAGCCATTAATGAGTATCTGCTACACATTAACGAATAACTTTTTTTTTCTTGGTTTGTTTTTCGTCGATCTTGTTTTCCGTTTACCCATTAATTTGGTAATTGTTACTCATTTAAAGGTAAAAATATTCATTAATGGGTAAAACCATTACTCATAAATGAGTTAAGCCACATTTCTTAAAAAATATATTTTTTACTCATCAATTGGTGCTTTAAAGTTAGCGTGTTGAATCATGCCTGGAAATTGTAACATCATTGCCGAAGGTGAAGTTTAGACTTTTAAGGTAATTTGTAGTTTTGATCATAGCTCAAATTTGATTTTTGTTCCATGGTGCTTATGTGGAAGGCTCTCTAGAAACTAAACGGAGCCTGTTTTTTCTTTTTCTACATGGCCGCGTACTCGTATAGATCATTGCAATGCTTCTGCCGTTGATGGCATCTGGTCAGTTGAGGTTCGGTTTCGTTTTCGGTCACCGGGTTCACCACGTCCATTTTCATCACCTCTTCATGTAGCACCTCTATTTCTTTCTCTGTTTCCTGGCTGCTGCTGTCCGACGATGCACCTCCAGCAACTACACCAGCATACAAACTGCCCAAGTAACAATTTAACAGCCTTTTGGCTTTCACTCTGATTTATTGTGGTTTTATAACAGCAATAAGCAATCTTTTTTAGATTAAATACAGCATTTAACAGTGCAAAAAATTGTAGATTAGTAGTTCAGCTTTATGCTGTTTTAAAAACCTTTTAAAGTCTGACGAGAAAATCAGAAAGAGTCTGGTTTTAAAAATGAATATAATGCAGCACTCTATCTCTTTATAAAACTGTTCAGTTAATGTTTGTTTGGTGTTTGTTTGATTGATATCACGACAAAATTCTCCATAAAGATGTTTTATCATTATAAAAGCAATTATGAAACCGTTCGGTTTCAAACGGGAGGAAAAAGCATATATTGATGCGTTTTGGTGTCAATGAAGTGTAACACAAAACCTCCCACTGTTTAAAAATAATACTTAAAAGATGGATCCGCCTAGAGACAGATAAAAACATAATGGAACAAAAGGAATCCAATTCCAGAACATTCTGGGAGGGCAGCTCCAACAACATCGGTCAACAACAACAGAGCAGCTGACTGAGACGAGCTAACTCAAGCAACATTGCAAGTTTTATTGAGGTTTTAAAGCACTCTACATGTCTAAATCATGGTCTACAGAACCCTCATAAAACCCACATTGTTACTTGGGAAGTGAATGCGGTTTACGAAGCACTGGAAGCCGTCAAATTAGACGCTTAACATTGATGGGAATACACAGAATATTGTCAATGGCAGCCTTCTCCAGTAATAGCGTTGCGATGATGATCCGAATAGCAACAGTGCCAAACTAGGACTGCGGAAAACTGCTGACAGGAAACTCACCCGGGAGAAGGAAAACTTTTCGGGAACGATTGAGCTTCCACCTGTTCCAAGTTACGTAGACTCACTTGCTGAGTAACTGCTTCCAATAGATGAATTACCCTTATCAAGGATGTCACGCAACTTGTTGATCCAACGCTGGAGTAGAACATCGTTGCAATTATCGCACAACAAAACTATCGAAATATAAACAAATGTTGACGTTTAACTTTTTCCAGGCAATTTTGCCACCATTAATGCCGTCATAAAACTAAACGGAATAAGATCAAGTAAAATGGCTTCAGATAAAAACAATTCTGTCTGAAAATTATCTTCATAAATGCCGCATTAAAATGTTTTGCATTTGTTACCGATTTCATGAAAGCAAAACAGCTTTTTCACAAATGGCTTTTGGAAAATTAATGATTATTATTCCATTTGCTTTTTAACAATCTTCGTTTTTCAAGATGTTTTTTTTCCTCTAAAATAACTTTATTCCCATCAATTCATCAATGAGCCGTAATAGAAATTACGAAAATCATCAAATTGTCTGGGCTGTGAGCAATGATTAACATAACATATAACTATATTTTGTGTAATTAGTCAAATCAACATTTTCGGAAGGCGGACTTATTATTTTCGATTTTCCAAAGCACATTTCACATTAGATTTAATCTGTCACCTAAAACTAGACCACAATATAAGTTCCGATAATTTTAGTAATTCTTTAACTTTAATGATGAGGAAATTTATGAGGATTTTTGAATACTGAATTTGGCAGGATCAGACGATATTTATGTATTTCTTTTTATTTTGATTGATGCTTTATTTTTAGTGTACTTTGCAAGCGTCAATGGCAAATGGCACAAGCATTGGTGCTAAATGGCTTTTATTATACTTTTAATAAGGATTTCAAATGGTTCTCAATGCATTCGTCATATAACCTTTTTGCAGCAAGTCATTCTTGAAATGTCTCGATAATGCACTCTTTAGAACCTTCTTCAGGGTGGGCCAACTAGACAGATTCTAGTTTTAATGAGGTTTTGGTGGATGTAATAAATGCAAAGCTATCTTGACCAGGGTTTTATGAATGTTATTTTATAGAAACCTTGTAGTACTTCATAAAACTTTAAATGTTACTTGGGTGCTGCCTTTATTGTCCTGTTTTTCTTCTCCCTACTTTTTGCCAACATCCGGTTTATTTCCAAGTTGCAGTTGCTGTTTACGAGCCTTTTGCTTGGGGCAGGAATTCATCCTTACCGATTGGGAAAATTAAGCGATGAGATAATCTCCTTTGCTACATCCATGTTAACACCTCGCAGTCATGTGAACATATCAAGGCCCAAGTCAACAGGAAATTTTTCCCGAATGACACGCTTTCCGTATTTTGCTAGCACCAACGTTAGACCACCATCTGGTACTTCTGGTGGCAGATCGCACACTCGCACGTATTGCACGTTGTCTGCGGAATGCGACTTTCGTACCTCAACTGCCTTTACATTAGCATATTGGAAAGTTAGTTGCTTCGGGTTATACATCAGGGCATGCTTGGCATACACAGTTGTACACACCAACTGCTCATTTGTTAATAACTTTTCACTCAGTTGTTGAAATTTGTTTTTCTTTAAAGTAATTCATAGATTAGCATCATTGTTTACTATAGATATGCAAAAAGTAGGTAAATCTTAACATTTGAATCAACGCCAATGATTTTTTACACGTAAAGTACGAGGTGTGCAGCGAGCATTTCTCACTTCATTTTAACAATGCAAAAACAAATACACTTTATTACAAGAATTAAAATCTACTTGTTTTTACGTAACAAACTTAAACTCTATTCTATCTACTGTTTCAAAAAGAACTATGTTACGTGAACTATGTGCGAAGTTATTAACAAATGAGCAGTTGGTGCGCACAACTGTGTATGCCAAGCATGCATCAGGGCATAATGCATACTTGTTTACTATATTTCGTGATTCTGACTATCTGGGAAATTGCTGTCTTCGGCAAAATTGTTCAGATATCTAAAACCTTTCGAAAGGTGAGTAGATCAGCGCAGAGTTCTGATAGTACCAGACACTATTGTGCATCTGAACATTTAAAGTGAGTTGTATCTTGAGATCCTGACCATCTGGAAAATTGCTGTCTTTGACAAAGTTGTTCAGCTCACCAAGGTCTTCTACGAGGGGGCAAAGGTTTTTTTTTGTTGGGGAGTGGAGTAAAACCACTGCGTCCATTATTTGAACTGTTGTGGTACCCCTATTTGCTGTTTGTATCATGCAAACTGACCACTATTTAACGAGTGAACGGCTAATTTCCTGGAGTCCAGTATAATATGGTTTATAAAACCAATAACTTTTCCAAGATTTGCAGACCAAATTTCACTAGGTTGTAATCTAATACTTCCAAGAAATTTAGATCTACGCTTGTGTAATGCACCACAACTGCAGAGCAGATGTTCCGAGGTTTCACGTTCCAAATTACAGAAACCACAGATATCACTCTGACCCCGACCAATGTTCTTCATGTGATATCTACTTGGACAGTGCCCAGTTACTAGGCCAGTGTATATACTATGAGCTCTTTTATTGAGCTCTAAGAGCTTTTTGGTGCATGTTATATTATGAGTCATAAATCGTGTTCCGTTCATAGTAACTATGTGACTACTACTAGGTTTCAAAAACGAAGCTCTAGTCTTATGTGGAAATATTATAAGTTGAGTTTTGAAAGCGTTGGGAGAAATCTTCCATTTTTGTACATAAGAAGATAAACTATCTAAACTTTTCTGCAGTTTGCTGCAAATAACACGAAGACTTTTTTTTATTATAGTCACTTTAACGCTCTTGGGTCATTCGTGACTTGTCCGGGGGTGAGATTTGAACTCGTGACTTTGACGTGAGAGGTATGGATGCTAACCACTACATTGGGGTTTCCCCCAACACAAAGACTTCTTCCTTCAGCGGAAATGCCTGTGTCATCAGCGAACAATGATTTGCGGCAACCCGGAGGCAAATCAGGGAATTGAAAGTAGAGGTGTTGGGATTAGAAATTATTTCTTGGCATATTTCAAAAGTTACTGGAAGGTGATCAGAACCGAAGTCAGCATGAGTAACCAATTGGCTACAATGTTGACATGAATCAGTTAAGACCAAATCAATAGTTGAGGGATTTCTTACAGAAGAAAAGTATGTTGGGCTGTTTGGATATTGAATAGTGTAATAACCTGCAGAACAATCATCAAACAGAATATTATCAGGCTTCTTAGAAGATCATCTACAACTAAAGACCATAGCAGTGGTGAGAGAACTCCTCCTTGAGGGCAACCTTTCGTTGCCTTTACTGTTATAGATGAGCTACCCAGCCCAGAAGTGGTTTCCCTTTTTGCAAGCATAGTCTGAATCTAGTTGACGATGCTTATCGAAATTCCTTGTCTTCATGGCGTAAACCATAGAGGAATAGGATGCGTTATCAAAATCTCCTTCAATATCCAAGAAAGAGCAGAGTGCAATTTCTTTAACTTAAAGAGATTTTTCAATTTTTTTTACTAAGGTATGGTCCGAATTGATACGCAAACTGAAAATTAGATAATGGATGCGTGAACATGTAAGTTTAATTGATGAAATCATTCAACACCTTTTCCATAGTCTTCAACAAAATTGATGAAAGACTGATGGGCCTGAATGATTTTCGATGCGTTTTGTCGCGCCTCCCATTTTTTGGCATGAATATAACTCTTACCAATCTCCATTTTGATGGAATATAATTTAACCTTATACTTGCCTTAAAAATCTTAGTTAGAGCCGGAATCAGCACTGCTTCAGCAAGTTTGTTGAACTAGAAATATTGTGCTATATGTCGGGATTATAACCATCCGGGAAGTTGATGTTGCCGGCCAAAAAGGTTGAAGTTACCATGGCCTGGGTCGTGGAAATGTTTGCTTAAAATTTTCTTGCGCGCGACTAGACATATTAACTTACAATTTGTGCTGTGAATTTTAACTAATATGTTCACCAAGTGGAAAACGTTTATTACCATACCAACTTTGTTGCCGACGGTAACTTTCCAAATGGTTTGAGATAAAGCGCATTTTGGAAGTTAACAAGAACGCAATCACGTAGTGAGGGAATTTTTAACAAATCTGTCCACCTGAAGAACATTGTCGAAAACAGCAACTTCAGATGGTCAGATTCTTGATATATAGCATAAACCGGATCCAAACTTATCAGTTCATCACTCGAAATGCTCTGGTTAAGTACTGGTTAGGAACTACTTTTAGAGAAAAATAAATCTTGGTTCATAGCACTTTTTGGAAGTTCATATGCACACTAGAAAGGGTCTCGTATAAGAGAGGAGCGGACTTACTGTTAAAGCCAGAGAAGTTCTGTTAGAAACCACACAGGCAGTTCGTTGTGAATCCCTCTCTTATACTAGACCCTCTCTAATGTACACTAGCGCTGTGTATTTATTGTCGCCACAGTTGAAAACTGAAAAACCACACTAGCAAAAATCGATGTATAATGTATAGCACGAGATTGAAATCGATTTACGATAATGGTGTTTTCCAGTTTTCAACTGTAGGTACAATAATATATTATCAACTGACCTGTCCCCCATGCATAAGGTCTTTGGTTACCTGTATAACTTTGTCGAAAACAGTAAATTCTCAGATAATCAGGATCTTGCGATAAAGCTTGTTTTGAAATTTCACATGCAGAATAGCGCCGCGTAGTGACAGAATTCTGAACTAATCTTATCACCGTCCGAAAGGCTTTGTCGCTGTCTGCTTGCGAAATGGTCGAAATCTCGAAATATACAAATTATTTTCGCCTGATATAGCGATTCTTCAGTGACGACAGTTTATGATGATGATAGGATATTATCTCAATTGGATGTGCAACATGATCTGTAACAAAAATGATAATTGCATTATCAGTATGTGAATCGATGATTTTCATTCGCTGGCCTGGTGTCGTTATTATCGATTTCGACGGACTTATTGCTCATCTGTCTAGCCTAGACTGAAATTGTGCCTACGACAGTGTGGATATCCATGACATGGCCTCAAATTTCTGCCAAATCATCCGTCAATGGTTGAACACAAACGTACCTACAAAGAGAAAACCTGTCTCGCCTCCTTGGAGTACGCCTCTGCTTCGAAAATCAAAACTTGAACGCAATCGATGGCAGCGTCGTTTGCGGGCCCCTAAATCCTCATTTACAAAAGCTAACTTCAAACGAGCGAGTGATGACTACCGAAAGTTGAATGCAGCACTCTACAAATCACACGTTCTACGGGTGCAGTTTGGTTTACGCCGGGATCCCAAATCCTTTTGAGGCTTCGTAAATAGCAAGAGAAAAAATAGTCAATTCCGCAAAATGTGGTCTATGACGGCAAGGAGTCCAAGAGTGAAGCAGAGCGTGCGATTTCTTTGCGACTCTTTTTGCATACGTCTTCCAATCAGAGTCATCGTCGAACTGGCTGCGTCAAACATATCGCTGGACGCAGTTGATCTGGACACGGTCGAAATATTGCCTGCAATGATTATCGTTGCCTCAAAAAAGTTCATTTGCTCCTGTCCCGGATGGAATTCCTGCTGTGGTTCTTCGTCGCTGTGGGCTCGAAACGACGTTACATGGAACCTAAGAATCGAGCGAGTCCAAAAAAGGTTCCTACGGCTTGCTCTCAGCAATCCACCATTGCGTGATCCATCTAACCTTCCAGCGCATCCCGCTAGATGCCATCTGCTTGGTCTTTAAACGTTTGATCGAAGACGAAAATTACAACAAACTACGTTGGTCGTTAAATTACTCAACGGTGACGTGGAATGCTCCTATAATCTATCGCTCCTTGACTTCCGTGCTTCAGGTAGGATATTACGGCAGCGGTTCCTGATGCAGCCGAGATTTCATCGTACTCTGTTTGGTTATAACCAGTCTATATCTGCAATCATGGTGTCGACTCAAAGT
The DNA here is from genome assembly GCF_037179485.1 of Ochlerotatus camptorhynchus. Lineage (NCBI taxonomy): Eukaryota > Metazoa > Arthropoda > Insecta > Diptera > Culicidae > Ochlerotatus > Ochlerotatus camptorhynchus. Next base: position 416,287 of record NW_027040667.1, on the reverse strand, counting down.
CGAAAAAAAATCCCTGACTTTCCTGTCGGTTTTCAGAAAAATTCCAGCCCACAAAACTCCGTTATTTTATCCTAAGAAGCTACAACGTGATGTGCTTTATTGTACCGTAGTGCAAATTAAGGTTAGTTTAAAATGAGCAACAGGGTAAGCTTTCGAAAATATCAAGAATAGCATACTCATGGTACGCACAACAGAGCTTGATACTAATACATTTTTTACAGAACATATGACCGACTACCTACGAAGGATGTGAATAGGCCTAGGGCTATAAATACATATTATAATATAATAAAGAATAACTACTGCTCACAACTATGCTCACTATTCATTACTAAGTAATAATAGGATTAATTAATCAATGTCACCAAGCTCTAAATTTGTGTTCATAATTTCAAAGCCAAATAAAAATCATCCCGTAGACGATCCTTTCTCTTTACATATAAAGTATTGTGAAATAACAGAGCAGTGATTATTCTTGCTTTGGCAATCGAGCCTGATTATGTACTGCTCATGCATAAGTCAGTAAGTTTTCGTACTCTCTGGAACTCCATATGACAACCGCAGACATGGCAACATAATTTAAGTTTAATTATCATTAACGTTTTATTCTCCCAATGAGTTCACATTACAACGAGAAATTGCAAATTGAATATGTGTTTATGTTCGGTTTACTTTTAAAAATGTTTATCATTTGAGCAGAACAATTTTCGCCTGCAAACTCTCGGCTTCTTTTTGAGCATTTTCTAATAACTTTCTTTGCTTATTCTCGAGATGCTTCGCTTCTGCTTCTCTCTGGCGTTTCAACAATTTCGCTTTGTCGGAATCGAGAGCTTCTTTCATATGGCGATCCTTGTCTATGTAGCGTCATCTATTCGATCATCGTTGCAGCTTCCGCGCGACATCATCGTTGCAACACTTTTTGTCACATGTGCATGTTGCATGCGTATTGAATACAAAATTGTTACTCCTTGCTTTAACCCTTTTGCCCTTTAACCCTTAAGCCATATGGCAAGATGAAAATAGAGTTTAGTGTTATACCAGAATTGAACGTGCTGTTTCAATCCGAATAATCCGATCCCGCGTAAGCCATATCTACATGGAAAGCGAATGCAAATTTCGAACTCGCTGAATAAGTTCATTCAAAATTTGTAAGTTTTCCTGTATGAGTAACACCGCCTGCATGAATAACACCGCCTGCATGAGTAACACCATCATAGATCTGACGTCGCGCTACGACTGACTCTTCCCTCATGTTTTCAAAAAGACATTCTGCATTTGCTGAAAATCTCTCTGCATTGGCGTTGCCATGCGATAAGCAGCAAATCATTTTCAAAAACCAACACAATAGTTCTAAATACGCCGACCGCCAACGCCTGTGCCAAAAAACGTTCAGTCGTTCCTTTTTGCGATCAAATTGAATTGAATGTGCACTTACCTGTGCAATATTGTTCAGATGATCAATGTTAATGAACCTTTTCATAATGTCTCTAACCATTTGAGACATCGCGTTGTACAAAAAAGGCACCATAAGGTTGTCCGTCTGAAATTCGCATAGAAATGGCTCAACTGGTTACAGACTACAGAGTTATAACATGTTATAACAGTTGTCAAATAATTGCAACACAGAAACCACCATCAAGATAGTGCTATAACATGTAATAAATCTGTAGTCTTAACGTACTATTAGCCATCAGCAGCGAGCCATTCAAACAGTTTTTTACATCTTGGTAGGAAGCCGACGTTGGTTAGATTTTGTCTTCAATAAATTTTCGTATTTGCGGAATAATTTCGATCGCCCTCTGATCAGCACCATTATTTTCCAACCATCGCTGGCCGCAAAACTTTACCGGGAATATGGTAGATCAATAATACATCGTGATAAACGCTGCTGGTACATCTTTGAAGATATTGTAGATACCACGCAAATATTTGACAACATCCCAACTGATACTGCGAACACTATCCTTGAATGCATTATGCAAAATATGTAGCCCACATCCTCCCAGATCTATCAGCTTCTTGCCACCTTTTTGTACCTCTACCTTCAATTCACATTGGGCCCATCCATGGACACTTGCAGCAACATGTTCGAAGAGATACCGGCAAGGGCTTCCGTAAACGCAGCGAGTAGATCTGATGCCCGGGATCTTCCCAAAAACTTTGACGTCATGTTACGAGTTGCCACCTCGTTTTTCGAATCATCCCAGAATCGGGCATTGAAATACATTTCTAGAGTAACATTTGCAATGGGCCTATGTCCAAAACGTAAACAAACCAGAAAATGAATTTGAAATGTTTTCGCCACTATTCAACTAATATTTAAGAAAATTGAAGGCATTTATATTCCTCACAAAAACAATAGTAACTGTATCTTAGTATTCAACATCCAAAATATGCGAAAAGCTTTCAAAAATATATGAAAATCGACAACGATTTAATTTCATAAATTAATAAGCCTTTTTGTGAATCTTTCAATGAATAGGCCCTTTTTTAAGCCGTTGTGCTTGTCGTCAGAAATGGTACGCCCTTTGCTAAGCCTTTTCTCAACGTCAAATAAATTCAAATCATCGGCCCTGTTTCAAGCAGTAGGGCCTAGCTTTGGTTTGAACATTTTCAATCATCGGCCCTTCTACGTTGTGGACCGTTTTAGCGTTCGGGCCTATTAATGAATCGAAAAAATTTCGTTGAGTGGCCGTTTCGGAAATCGAGTTATTTTTAATAATTTTTCTCGTTTATGCGGAACGATTTCCTACACGATTAGTAGCTATCAAGCAGTGCTAAAGAATGGTATCAAAACCCGAGTTGTTTACGTTTTGGACATAGGCCCATTTCAAATGTTACTCGAGATTTGTTGTTTTGTTGTTGTTTTATTTAGGGATTCGTCAAACCCTACAACTAAAAAGCTGGACTTTTGTCAGCTCTGCTTTATAGTACAGAGCAATGCCAAACATAGCCAGGTCACGTCCTAACTGAACCTTAGCAGCGATTTGTCTATCGAAAAACATTCTTTTTATAACAGTCATGTCAACGAGATCTTTGCCCCATTGCACCAGTTTTGGGGTAAACGAACTAGAAAGTGGGTATCAAAATCAATGTGAGGTAGACGCGTTATATAAGGTTATATATTGGATTTGACAACCACAGCATACCCCTGGCAAATTAGTAAAGGACCAACTACACTTACAAAATAAGGAAGGCCTGATTATTTTTCTGAACGTAGCGAAAGAGAAGACAGCCAAATGAAACAACACACAATTTGTGTTTCAACCCAAAATACTCAATTCGGCTATTTTGGTTCGTTTCAATTTCAACGTTAAATTGGCTAGAATAAATCAAAAATATCATTTTTCCCCTGACCTACACTAAAATTCTCTGACATTTCCTGACTTTCCAGATCATAAATAGAATTCCCTGACATTCCCTGACTTTCCAGGTTTTTGCAGGTAGTCGAAACTCTGGCAATGGTTCGTTTGTTTGCATCGGTTGAATCTGCGTTAAATTTTGGTATGTCAACGCCTCAATTATAGTAAGAAGATTGAATATAATTAAGATATTCATTAAGACTGTTTGTCAGATGATTTACTAAACAATAAATAAATAAACAATTCCTCGAATTTTGCATACTGGTTCTTTGTGTAAATTTCTTTCAATGTCGTCTAGTAGGAACTACGAATTGTAAGATCATCACTGCTAATCAGGGTTGCTTCCACTCACATGATATTTTGTACTTGTTAGATACAAGAAGATGTTGAAAGGCAAGTATCTGACGCATAAAACTTGTCAATTTCACTTCCAGAGTGTTACAATCAGCAATTTTATGATTCGTGAGCGTTCACTCAGAGTGAGCGCTCGCGAGTCGTAAAACCGCTGATTGTGACTTTCTGATAGCGAATTTGACAGGTTTTATATGTCAAACACTTACCTTTCAACCTCTTCTTGTATCCAACAACTACAAAATATCATTATAACATCTAATGATTTCAAAAATCAGAAAATCATTTTTTTATAGCAAGTGAGTGGAAGCAAGCCTGCTGCTAATGCTCAGTCTCAATCTGTTTATTCTAACGGCTGTGTATAGTATTATTGATACAGTACTGGTCTGTATTGAAATTTGCTGAACTTCAACATATCTTGTTCTTGAAAACAATATGTTATACTTAGGATGTGGAATTGGAAAATATCTGCAGTAAGGCCACAAAGTAACCACTTGACTCTCCAGTGAAATATTCCATTACGCTGCGGAGTATAACAAGTACAGAACTAGTAGTAAAAGTTTTAATTGCCCGTTTGTGACTTAAGTTCAACCTGTCAACCAAGAGTCAAATTCAGACTAGGTATGGGACTTTTGCGGTTTTATTACTATGCTTAAATTAGTTTAACAAGTAGCCGTAGAACTCTATCGAGCCGAGCCATCGTATAATAAAATGGGGAGAATTAAAAGCTACAAAACTTTGACATGCCCATTTTCTTTTCTGGAGCAGGAGCTAATGGGGGGGGGGGATGGGGGAATTCGGACGAAACGAATAATGCGCTCACCTTCCACCAGTACAAAGCAAAACTACTCATACCACATAACTTGGTCGTGCTTCATGGGAACCTACCTTTCGGAAGTTTCCTACACTTTACGACTCTCCTGCTTCCATCGCTCACAATGTCTGATGATGTGGAAAATTAAAGGCCCTCAGGCGTCTACATGTGCTCGAAATTTAATTAGCATATATTTCTAATTTTCCCCGGAGACCATGCGATCCGGACAGGAAATCGTCCGAAATTTATTCGTCATTAATTTTAACTTACAAATTCCGACACATTTAAATTATCTCCCAAAGGAGCACTGGGAGGAACCATGTGCATATAAGGGGGGGGGGGTAAAATTATTCAACTTTTCCACACAGAGCAATTGATTCCAATCGAAGTTTCAAGTTGCATCTAAATGAGTTCGAAATTCGGAAGCATGATCACACGGCAGTTCAATCTCACTCAGAGAGAGGGAGAGTAACTTCTACCCAGATGAAAAAGATTTTTTCATCTGAGTAGAGATTATTCTCCCAATGAGTGAGATTGGATGGCCGTGCAGGATATGATTTAAAATCGATTGCGCTGTGGAACAAAATGGATTATTTGAACCACCCTACTTCTCTTACATCCGGTTCGAGAAACCGGTAAACAAAACGTAAGCGACGGGATTTAAAAAAACTCAAATGGACCAATTTTCCAGAGCTCCCGTCAAGGGGGATTGCCCTGCGTCACGAATGTGGATTTAGATGAATTATTCAGAACTTATTTTCAAGGCACGCCATCATTAGGAGCGAGAACGAGAGTACAAGCAAATAAATAACATTTAGTCTATCTCATGCATATTCCAAATATTATAAGCAACCGGTAAAATGTCGTCGGTTGAATTATCGTTGATGGGGGATCTATTTGCCATTTGAGAAATGGCTATTTTACAGACCATTATGCTATGAATTTTCCCGGAGGAATTCAATTTCTTATTGCAACTCTGTTCCGCTATTTTGTTGTGAATTTTAAAACCGAATGTCATAAACATATTTGTCTTAGATCATTGAGATCAAATTGAGCCTATTGTCTTTCATTGAGCCTATCACTTGGCTACGAGTGCTGTAACCCAGGCTGGACCTCCGTATCTGAGTCTCGACGATGTAACAAAACATTGAGGTACTTTATTTGAAAATTTATTAGACATCCCCTTGAATGATCCCCCTATAAATTGTATATGTAACAGTCCTTAACACTCCGAATACGATGCTTCCGAAAAGCGTGTAACGGCAAGTTTGCAATGCCATAACATACACAGCAAAAAATAAATTTTAATATTACATCCAAGAGGATGCACTTCAATCATGTCGAAAACCTCATGTAATTTTTATGGCCACAACAATAAACAAATGCAGTAAAAGCAGCGTAATGTCAGTTCATGCACTGTATTAATGATAATTTTGTCCTTTTTGGGAGGTAATATTACACCATACTTTCGACACGATTGAAGTGCATCCACTTTGATGTGATATTAAAATTAATTTTTTGCTGTGTAGTCATTTCTTGATGAATTTAAAAAAAATGGTGGTACCTCTAGAATTTCTAGGGTCTGTAGATTATTTTGATCGTAAAAAAATGAAAATAGGGTCGTCTACTTTTTTTAAAGGGAAAAGAGTCGTTACACTTTTGACGCAGGACTACGTCTTTAATTTCTATAGGGTAGAGCGCTACTTCCTCGTAATCGCCCATTTCCGTTCTATCGATCAGAAAAGATCAATAATATCAATGATTTCACCGTGCACAAATCAATAATAGGTTTGTTCCGATGCGTTAGTTCATTAGCTACAACATAAATGCTGTTAGAGCGCATTGTATGAATATTTACGCTCATTGTTCTCAAAACAAAAGAAGCGCTCCTAGCGAATCCCCTTTTTCTACGTTTATCCGTAGGACGAAGAAAATCTAATGGCGTTTCAATGCGTTAGGACGGAATTGAAACTCGTAGAACGAATTTAGAATCAAGAAGCAGGGTTAGATTTTAGACAATATCTCAACAATTTGTGACTCTTTATCAAATCCAACGGTACGTATGGAAAGGTGAATAAATTTGCAAGTAATTTTTGATAGAAATATTCCATTTTTTTGTTTAGGCTCGTTCAGAAAAGAGAGGTAAAGCGCGGGTTGTGCTTAGTAGGACGGAAATTAGATCAAAAACCCTACTGGGGGTCGCAAAGATAGAGCGCAAATCGAAAAAACGACACATTGCGCATGCTCTCATGAGCGAGCTCAATGCTCCGTTGATCTCTCACCATTTCACCAATGAAAGGAAGGGAGGAGAAAAGCAGCGATAGTAAAAACGCTTGCAAAATCGTTTTCTTCGTAATTTGCTTTCGTGCAACGGACGGATAAGCGTCGGACACGAGTATGAGTGGAACAGCACGCATCGCACCAATACGAAGACGACCCCGACGATGAAAGCACCCACATAGACCAGAGTAAAGGCTTCCCGCAATAGGCAGCATGACTAGGTCGCCGTCATCCGGTCGGCATCGACTTGCACTGGTGTGACTACCATTTGAAAAACAACTGGCCCTTTTCAGGGCCATCAATTCAAAAACGGAAAGAGTTAAGAACTAAATGATCAACATATTTGTTCCGTCAACTAGCGTTCCTACGTCAACCTTCCGTTCGTGCCCCAAGGCAGAAACCCTTCTACTATTTTTTAAAGGTGTGTTCATGGGTTTGCAAGGGGCTTAAGATATATGATTTAGATTAATGGACGCAAATGTTCATAATTAGCCAGAATACAGTCATGATTGCTACATATGTGTAAATACCCAAAGAATTCCGTGAATTGATGCAATCGCCATTATACCTTATTACTGTGAAATCACTCGACACAGGAATTCGGTTGGCTCACAAAATAGGACTTACCTTTCCTGGAGTCTGCTGCTGAATGCAATGGAACAAGCACGAGCTTTCGTAGCCACATCATTTGTGCCGTGTTGCCAATGTTCCACATCAGTCGTACCAACATTGTATGAAAGTATCACAAACACTTTCATTAGTGGGGGAAAGGAATCTGTGAGTATTAATTCCCGTATTCATGTACCTCACAATATGGATCCTGGAGACAAAGAACGGTCCTGCGGAAGATCCAAATCATTAGTAAAAGTGGTCAATCTATGAAACTGATCCTAGAGCTTCGCGGTTTTTTCGAAAACATTAGGAGCTGTGATACAAGAAAGAATTTGGGGTCGTGATATAAACATGGTACATGAATGAATTTGGAGTCGTTACATAAACATGGCCATGGGACCATCATCTGGAAGATCCGAGCAGCTCCACAGTTTTTTTCGAAACCACGTGGAACTGTGATATAAGAAGGAAATTGGGTCCGTGTCATAAACATAGACCCGGATGGCCATGGGGCCGCCCTCTGGAAGATCCGGAGCATCCATAAAAGTGGTCAATCCATGAAGCTGATCCTAGAGCTCCAGTTTTTTTTAACACTTGGAACTATGTTATAAGAAAGAATTTGGGGTCATGACATAAACATAGACTCGGTTGGTTATAGAACCAGCCTCTGGAAGATCCGGAGCATCCGTAAAAGTGGTCCATCCATAAAACTGATCCTAGAGCTCCACGTTTTTTTTCGAAAACATTTGGATCTGTATGAATTTGGGGTTGTGACATAAACACGGACCCGGATGGCTATGGGACCATCCTCCGGAATATCCGAAGAGTGCTAATTCCATGAAACTGCTACTAGAGCTCCGTGTTTTTTTAATCGGCTTATAAGTGCTTACAATTTTCCCTCTACCAACACATCCGTGAGGGCTAGATCTCCACACCACCAGATGGCACGAATACAACTGTATTGCTAAATGTGCACGGACACACATACTCTGTTAAAGTTAGCTAGTTCAATTGAGTTCTCCAAGCAGGATCTCACGAACACTACACTAATAACATAATTTTACACACACTAGCGTATACTGTCATGTGCACGGTAAGAATCAAACATCCATTTATGAGTAAAAGTTAACCCATTGTCAATAAAAGCGGCACCACTAATTAATGAGTAATTCATTATGCCAATTAGGAAGTAACTGTTAGCTACTGTTAGCAGAAACTCATTGTTGTTAAAATAATTTACTCATTAATGAGTAAAGCCACCTTTATCAAAAATGGGTTAATCTTTACTTACAAAAGGGTACTTGACTGTTACCGTGCAAGCGTAGGGTTTGTTTTCGTTTTGTTGTTTATTTTTACTTTAGAATGACAGTTCTTACAGCAAACAAAAAATTTCATCTCACTAACACACGCAAATCGCACCAATACGAACCGGCCTGGAGAGGACTATTCAAGATTTTTGGCTAAGCTTCAGCCATTTTGAAATCCTCAGCCGATGCTGAACACTTTGTTTTAAAAAATGTCGAGTTCGTAAAATTTGTGAACAAAAACTATGGAGCTCTAGGAGCAGTTTCAAGGATTGACCACTTTTACGGTTGTTCAGGATTTTCCAGCGGACGTTCCTACGGCAATCTGGACCCGTATTTTTTAAAAAGAACTGCGGAGCTCTAGGATCGGTTTCACAGATTCACCAATTTACGGATGTTCCGGATCTTTTGGAGGACGGTCTCATGGCCATCAGGGTCACCAGGGTCCATGTTTATGTTACGATCCCAAATTCTTTCGTTTATCACAGTTCCTAATATTTTCGAAAAAAAACCCGCTGAGCACTAGGATCAGTTTCATAGATTGGCCACTTTTACGGATGTTTCGGATCTTCCGGAGGACCGTTTTGTTGTCTCCAGGATTCATATGTAGGAACCATGACTGTATTCTAGCTAATTATGAACATTTGTGTTCATTAATCTAAATCATAGGTCTTAAGCCCCTTGCAAAACCCATAAACACACCTTTAAAAAAACGTGCAACGGCTTTTTTCACTTTAAAAAAGTAGATAACCTTATTTTCAACCGTTTTTAGTTAAAATAATCTACAGACCCTAGCAATTCTTGAGATACCACAATTTTTTAAATTTATCAAGAAATGGTTAAGTTATGTCATAGAAAACTTGCCGTTACACGTTTTTCGGTGGCATCGTAGTCGGCGTAAAGTATTTTACTCACCGTATTCGGAGTGTTAAAACGAAGAGATAGCGATTTTCTTCTTGTAAACATGTGAATTTTTAAAGCACTTACAACTTTGTGGAGCATGGAAAACATTATAAAATTCTAACAAAAAAATTATGGTAAATAAAAACGCTTTTTAAGGGGGTACTACCGTTTGTACTCTATTTTCACCCTATAACAAAGATAGAAATTTTGTGCCTACAACAAAAATTCTTTAAATTACTTCATCTATAATGTTACAATGGATGTTCATCAGTTTTAACAAGAAATAAAAAAGTTTTTTTTTTATTTAAGCAATTTTTTTTTATTATTATAGTCACTGGGTCATTCGTGACTTGTCCGGGGGTGAGATTTAATCTCGTGACTTTGGCGTGAGAGGTATGGATGCTAACCACTATGCCGGGGTCGCAAAAATTGTAATGAAGTAATGAATCAAATAAAGTACTTAAAAACACTTTACAGTTATGCCCGGTTTACACTCGTGCTGATTCATAATGCTGATTAACCATAATTGGTTTAAACCGGACAAATTTGGGCCAGAAATTGATTTGCCGATATGAATTAGCTGCGGAAAAATGTTTACATAACCATCATTGTGAGTGATAGGCGCACGAGCACTAGTGAATCAGCACATGTGTAATCTGGGAATTACTGATCAACAAAGCTAGAGAACGGCACAAAGTACACACCTTTAAACACATACATCTGACGTAAAAAGTAACGAGAGGTGCAATGAGCTTGTACTAATGAAGAATGTGGGCTCATGCAGAATGTGATTATATCCCAAAATTGACCAATTTTTAAAGTTTGACTGAAAAATGAAATTGTGCCATACTACGGAACTAACATCCAAAATTAAACATTTTGAAACTGATTATAATTGATTGAGCTTATCTTGTATGTATTTATTTTGTGCTCTGTTTGTGCTTTATTTGTGCACTCCTACATCGCACGCCTCTCAAAATGAAATTCAGTAACGCGATATTTTACTGCATTCAGCTCCAACTTTTTTTTTTCCTTTGGTTTGTTTTCGGTCGATATTGTTTTCCGTGCTGAGCACCAATGCACCCGATGGCAGGGAGGCAGCTCCCACACCTGGACCCTACCTATCGATCCATCAACTCATGAACCGGTGACCAACGGCTTTACTTCCCTGATCAGAGGTGCTATGCCTCAGAACATCCCGGCGGCGCCGACTGGGGTTGAACCCAGGCCTGCTGGGGTGAGAGGCAATCACGCTTACCACTACACCACCGGCGCCGCTGTCAGCTCCAACCTTGAAATAAAGGGTTTTCCAATAGAGATTTCCTAACTTTGACAGTTCATTGCGGCCATATGGTTGAAACTACAAGTGTCAAATTAGCTGTCCTTTATTCAGTGTGTCTTGCCAAATTGCCATGGAGAGTTATAGCGTCCAACAGCTCGTGCAAATGATAAAATTGTTTTATCAAAGTAAGTGTTCCTTGTGAGCAACGTTCCGAGCGCTTCGCCCATTTCCCGTCGCAATAATCGTCCTACCGAGAGGACTATTCGCAATGTGGTGAACAAATTCAAGACAACTGGCTCAGTGAACGCTCAACCACCACCCGTACGTGAACGGAACGCAAAGTCTGCCGAGAATATCGCCGCTGTACGCGAAAGTGTGCAGGAGAACCCGCGGCAGTCGATTCCGCGCCGCGTGCATTTTGGGCCGGAGGCGTCATAGATCCGTACTTCTTCGAAAACCGACGCTAGCGTGGCCATCAACGTCAACGGAGTGCGCTAGAAGTCAATCCTTTAAATTTGTCGAACCTCTTAACGGAATTCCTTTATGAAGGGCTTTGAGTGGGTTGCTTTATTTCCTTTAAATTCACGAGACAATCGATATTATGCATAAGTGATTTCCGGGCATAATTATTTCGCGCGGAGACGATGTCAACTGGCCACCAAGATCGTGTGATTTAACACCGCTAGTTTTTTTCCCCCGTTAAGTTTAGCTGCAATGGGTCGATCGAAACATCTTAAGCTCGAGGAAATGGTAAAAATCAAGGCCTACCATGATGTAGGTCTCTATAATAGCGAAATCGGTCGAAAACTTTTCCCATCATACACATTGTGATAACTGTGACCGCATCGAGTATTTGAAGAATTGCAACGAACCAGACAAGAATAGCATCACAAATTCGGGCGGAGTTGGAGCTTCCGGTTAGCACACTTCGTGTTCAACAAATTATGTCGAGCACCGAGAACTTGGAGTGCCGTTAAAGACTAAGAAAAACTCAACACTCAACAATCGCTTCAATTCAGCAAAAAAAAAAATGTATTTCCTGGACCGATGAATGGAATGGTAACATTACTTGTACACATCTAACGAGGCGCGCTAGCTTAGTGGTTCTCATTTATGCTTACTGAGCAGAAGGTTTTGGGAGTGCATTCCCAGGCCTGTCCCTTTCATTGCAATTTTTCACTATACACACCTAAAAAATCATGTAAATTTAGGTGCTCTGAGACTGACTTATACGAGCGTCAATTTTAACATAAAATTCAGTCATAACAGACGCGAAATTCAACTCAATTGAACAAAACTTTTGTCGAGTATTGCTTTCCGTGCTGAGCACCAATCCTACCGACGCCAGGGAAGCAGATCCCATACCTGGACCCTACCTATCGACCCATCCAACTCACCGGGGACCAACGGCTTTACATTACATCCCTTCCGAAGGAGGGCGTGATCAGAGATGTTATGCTATGCCTCATAACATCCCGGCGGCGCCGAATGGGATTGAATCGAGGCCTACTGGGGTGAGAGGCAATCACGCTTACCCCTATACCACCGGCACCGCTGTCTATCCTCACTAGATTTAAATAAAAATAGTCTGCTGCTTTTTTTACTGATCCACATCACTTACCACAGTGAATCATTATCTAAAAATAACCCAACCCCACTACTAACATAACTTTTCTGACCGTGGCAATTGTGGACATGCCTTCGGTCTCTAGTAACATCAATTGCTGGGCTAATCATCCTTCTCCTTCCCAAAGGCCGTGAGGACGTGGCCTGCGTCGGTACTGATCTATAAATAGAATTAATCAGTGAACTTGTACATTGAAGATGGAAATCTTATCCAAAGCTCAATCTACACAGAGAAAAAAAATACCCTACATTTAAGTTCTTTTTTATTAATTTAGGGTAATTTTGCGGTTTGCATCCCACTCTCACTTTTTGTTGTTGTCAAAAACGGAACGAGAGATTCGATTTTATCATGACTATCGTTCAATAAGCTACTAGTGAGTATATGAGATATTCTCAAATTTTAGTAGTAGCGGCGCCGGTGGTGTAGTGGTAAGCGTGATTACCTCTCACCCCAGCAGGCCTGGGTTCAATCCCAGTCGGCGCCGCCGGGATGTTCTGAGGCATAACATCTCTGATCACGCCTTCCTTCGGATGGGAAGTAAAGCCGTTGGTCCCCGGTTCATGAGTTGATGGGTCGATAGGTAGGGTCCAGGTGTGGGAGCTGCCTTCCTGGCACGTCGGTAGCATTGGTGCTCAGCACGGAAAACAAGATCGACGGAAAAAACAAACCAAAGAAAAAAAAAAAAAAAAAAAAAAAAATTAGTAAATTAGTCAACTTTTAAGCGGTTTACTGAAAATAAGCTTATTGAACGGAACATGGGAGATGAGTAAAAAGAACTTAATTTTGGGGAATTTTTCGGTTCCGTGTATGTGGTTCTCTACACTGAGGCAAACAGACTTAAGAATTTCATTAGACTCAACTTATGAACGACACATGTGAATTACATAAGCGTGAAATATGAAAGATTTACGTCTAACATAAGGTAGCTCTTATATAGCTATTAGGTAGCTCTCGCCTTTAGGCTTTCCATTTGCCCAAGCGTTTACAAACGAGTGGTTCATACACAGGACTAGTAATCTCAACGTCCATGGTTCAGTTCCAGTCTGCTTTATTTTTTTTGTCAACATTACTTATCATAAGGCAAATCTATGAAATTTGTATCGATTTATTGTGGCTAAAATTCATAAGTGATTCTTATGGAATTCTTACGTTCTTTTACCTCGGTTTATACAATTTCATTGCACTCAAAAATTTCCACACGTTTGATCGAAGTGTTTAAACACTTAATTTTTTAAATGCACAATCACATTTACTTTAAGTGTATTTCGCCTTGGTTCAATGTGTTATACACGTTAATTTATTGTGTTTCAAACTTTTAAATGTTGAAAACCTTTTTCTATCTATTCAAGTGTATTGCACATTGAATCAGACTACTGTTCAAACAGATGGATTTAAAGTGTTTTTTAAATTAACTTTATTCTATCAACCCGCCTCATATATGAGAACAACCGTCGCACAGTGAGATCAAACGAAGACTCCAGCAGCAGCACACCCCAACAGTCCATGATCGAATCCCAAATCAGACCCATTAAAAAGATATGTGAAAGCTCTGGCCTCTGGCAGTTTTGTTTATATATTTGTCGATTCATTTTTAGAGTCGGTAAAGTCTCGGATAAAGTAGAAGTCGATAAAGTAGAATATTGTAGAATATTGAACTATGATGTGCAAAGCTATTGATATCACCAAATGAGGCAAATAGAATCCAAGTGTGTCACAATTCAAATCCATAGTGTTCAGGCATGATTCATAGCATAAGATTCACACATGAAATGAACTTGTAGACTTGTATTTCATTTCACGCAACCGAGCAACTTGCAAACAATGTTGTTTACAAAGATGGAATTTTGCATACAATATTTGCTACATTGCATGAAATGTGTCAGAACTTTACATGATATATAATCTAAACGTATATGCCATTCCAGTCCAGCCATTTGCTGCCGCCGCTCACCATAGTCGTTCCGGACCTGTAGTCGGATGTGGAGAGGGGGTCTTCCAACCCAGTCACTATGGCGAGTATCCGCATGGTATTGTTAATGTTCATTCGCTGCCTGATGCTTCCGTGATTTCTAGGGAGAACAGACGTTCGATTGTAAGCCGCAAGCAGGACATCGTGATTTTCTTCCAAAACGCCGGCGGAATGAATTCTGATGTTGACGACTACCGGCTTGCTGTATCGGATCGTTGCTATGATGTGATTGTCCTATGCGAGACGTGGCTCGATTCGCGAACGCTTTCCAGCCAGGTGTTCGGATCCGATTATGAGGTTTTTCGTTGCGATCGGAATCCAAACAACAGCCGAAAATCTACTGGTGGTGGCGTTCTTGTGGCTGTCCGTTCCGGATTGGAGGCGAGAGCAATCGAAAATGAATCGTGGAACAGTGTGGAACAGGTTTGGACAGCCATTAAACTGGGTGATCGCACATTATTTTTGTGCGCATTGCACATGCCACCAGATCGAGTTCGTGATCTTGAACTCATCGAGACTCACTGTCAATCAGTCTTCACAGTAATGGAAAGAGCGACTCCAATTGATGAGCTATTCATTTTTGGGGACTTTAACCTAGCAGGCGTTTCGTGGAGACCATCCCATAGCGGCTTCCTCTATCCAGATCCAGAACGTTCTGTATTTCATGCAGGAGCTATCGGCCTTCTCGATAACTATAGCGTAGCAACGCTTTCTCAAATTAACTACGTAGTCAACGAGATCAACCGTAGTTTGGACCTCTGCTTCGTGAGCACTCAGGACAATGCTCCGTTCATTTCCACAGTACCTTGTCCACTAGTTAAGCTTGTTCCGCACCACTCTCCTCTGATTGTCACTGTTGAGGACAATCTCGTTCGTGATTTCGATAGTCTTCCTGCTGCGGTTTCTTATGACTTTCGAAAGGCCGACCATCGAAGCATTGTAGATGTGTTGTCAAACATGGACTGGGAGAACATTCTCGATCATGACGACGTTGAGGCCGCTGCGCAAACTTTTTCTCATGTCTTGGCATATGTCATTGACAGACACGTCCCGAAAAGAATTCAACGCAAAGACTCTCACCCTCCCTGGCAGACGATTGAGCTGCGTAGGTTGAAGTCGATCAAGAGAGCAGCATTGAGAAGATTTACGAAGTATCGCACGCTTCCTCTGAAACATCACTACGTGAGGCTTAATCACGAGTATCAGCGAGCCAGTCGTCGATGCTTTCTGCGATTTCAACGAGGTATTCAGCGTAACCTTAAACTTCACCCGAAATCCTTCTGGAACTACGTGAACGAGCAACGCAGAGAATCTGGCCTCCCATCGTCAATGGAATTGAACAGTGAAGTCGCTTCCACTCCGCAGGATATTTGTCGCCTTTTTTCTGTCAATTTTGCCAGTGTGTTCACTGATGAGAGACTAAGTGACGACCATGTTTCCCTCGCAGCCAGGAACATCCCACTAAATGGTCAAACGCTGAGTGCAATTGATGTCAACGTTGAGATGATTTCTAACGCTGCAACGCAGCTCAAATCGTCCTTCAACCCTGGACCCGATGGAGTTCCGTCCGTGTTTTTGAAGAAACATATTGCTTGCTTGTTAACTCCACTTCACCGTCTATTCCGGATGTCTCTCTCCAGTGGTATATTTCCATCCTTCTGGAAATGTGCACACATGTTTCCTGTCCACAAAAAGGGAAGCAAACGAGCCGTGGATAACTATCGTGGAATTACATCGCTGAGTGCTGTTTCGAAACTATTCGAGCTTGTTATTATGGAACCGTTGCTCTCTCACAGCAAGCAGTATCTGAGTGCTGATCAACACGGGTTTACTGGCGGTCGCTCTATAACCACCAATCTGATATGCCTCACATCCTACATTACCGATAGTATGACTGAACGGGTACAGACGGACGTTATATATACCGATCTATCCGCGGCATTCGATAAGTTGAATCATGACATTGCGATTGCTAAACTTGACAGGCTTGGGGTGAGCGGTAATCTCTTGAGTTGGTTCCGTTCGTATCTTACTGGTCGCCAACTTATGGTTGCTATAGGAGATTGTAAATCAGCTAGCTTCTTTGCCACATCAGGTATATTTACCGCAGGGAAGCCATCTGGGACCGTTGATTTTTCTACTCTACTTCAACGACGTGAACCTGGTTATCGAAGGACCTCGATTAGCATATGCAGACGACCTCAAAATATTTTTACGAATTTGCTCGATCGCTGACTGCCACAATCTTCAACATCAGCTTAATGTCTTTGCCAGTTGGTGTACTTTAAATCGAATGGTAGTGAACCCAGCAAAGTGCTCTGCCATAACGATCTCACGAAAAAAGCAACCGATTGTATTCAGCTATGACCTGCTTGGAACGACACTCGAACGCGTGAATCAGGTGAAAGACCTGGGTGTGGTGTTGGATTCACAGCTAACATTCAGGCAACACATTTCTTATGTCATCAATAAGTCGTCTAGGACTGAAGATTCATCTTCAGGATACCTAAGAATTTCACCGATGTCTACTGCTTAAAATCTCTTTACTGCTCCCTCGTACGATCGACGCTTGAGTATTGTTCTGCGGTTTGGAATCCGAATTACAACAATGGTTCCGAGAGAATCGAATCTGTTCAACGTCGCTTTCTTCGTTTTGCGCTTCGTAGACTGCCCTGGAGAGATCCGCTTCGGCTGCCCAGGTACGAGAGTCGCTGCCAACTGATAAACCTTGAACCTCTCCGGATTAGAAGGGACACCAACAGAGCTTTGATTATCGCCGACACTCTACAGGGACGAATAGATTGTGAGGCTATCCTAAGGCAAATTGACCTAAACGTGCAACCCCGACCACTCCGTAACAACCTCATGCTGAGACTGCCACTGCGTCGCACGAACTACGGGGAATATGGTGCGATTTGCGGACTACAGCGTGTGTTCAATAGAGTTGCATCTGTATTCGACTTTCACCTCACACGTGATGCGCTTCGTCGGAGATTCTCATCTGTTTTCGCCGGCCGCAATGAATGACAGAGAAAATTAGAGTATTTCCATTTATGTTTTTTTTACATTCTGCCCATGTTGCTTTGTTTTTCTTTCTGTGATTATTTGACATGTAATTTTACTATTATTATTTTTATGATTAGTATTATTAACATCATTTGGGCTACAGCCAGCCTGTTGATGTATGGCAACAATAAACAATTTATCAATGATATGTGACGCTCTATTTATGTGCATCATATTGAACAGAAATTTACACTACTTTTTCAAACTGTGTATCATTGAATTTCACGGCAAATATATGATTCAAAAGTTGATTGATTCAATAATCCAGAGAGTGGCCGTCTTACCACGGATTTTCGTTTTCTTCTGTTCTCTCGTTCATGAATTAAAACCTACACACTTAAAAAAATCATGTAAATTTAGGTGCTCTGAGACTGACATATACGACCGTCAATAAAATTGAGTCATAATAGACGCGAAATTCAGCTCAATCAAACGTACTCTTTGTCGAGTAACGGACTTTTCAGTCTCGGAGCACTTAATTTTAGATGCCATGTTTGTTTACGTCCCATCCTTTATGTCAAAGATGGATTTCGTCACGTGTAAAATTAGGTATTTCTAAGGGTGTAGCTCCTTTACAAAAGGGCTTTCATTTCAATTCCAAACCGTATTTTTACTTTATTGAGACACCCTTAAACTGGCCAGTCAGTGGTGCCTTTGTAAAGCTCTGATTCGACCCTTCTCCATGGTTCGGTTTACCCCGCACCGGTCTATTGTACATACGCAGACAACAAAACGGTAGCCCATTATGACAAATAGACATGTACGTACAACCAGACAAGGCAGCCAACACCCTCCCCCCACGCTCCAGACAGTGTTCCATCATCATGAATACAACCACATGTTGCTAGCGTAGTTATTTTTCCATCAACCACTTTTCCGGCACTCATCTTATCGAAACGAGCCACAATCAACCACCCAAAGATAGACGTTAGTTACCCTCCTACGTTTCACACCCGTACGGCTTAGACTTGAGTTCGTAAGATCTGTATCTTCAAACTACTACCCAGTGAGGGAGGCAAAAGGCATTCGACGTATTAAAAATAAAGCTCTCGCAGCTTGCACAGCAACAAAAAACTGTTTATTATTTTTTAGTGTGTCGGTGCGCTACTTTCCAATGGGCTCCGGTTCTAGTTGCGATGGTGGTGAAAACGAAGTGGAAGAGTTTTGCAACTTTGAACTCGCAACTATAGACTCGCAACCGGTTCGGAAAATGCCGACCATTGTGTAAATAATATATTTATTATTCCGGGAAGTAGCACACGACGATGCAATGTCATACCAACCAGAGTGAGAACATAATTCTCGCTTGATAGCTCTTCGTTTGCATTGTTGCACGAATTTACTGCCCTCCCTGTTTGAAAATTCAATTTAGTTTGGAATGTTTACGATTGGATGGGTATGGTATTTATGTAGTTGTTAACAGTAATTTCAGTAATGCATGATTTAATAGTAAGCAATCAGGATCTGGTCGTTTGACCATTGGATTGCAGGAACTATTCACTTCTATATTGAGCAATCGGCCGTCCTGTAGTGCTTTTTTATGAGTGATGACTTCCTTTTCCTAATTTGATCACGTTTACACACTACAGCATATATAACGTGATATTCTATCTATCTATACAACAACGAAACGGAGGTTGGTGGAAACTGGCTGCTGTCAGTAAGAATTCGTGTAAAGGGTGTCCACGATAAAATTGCCACACTATGAAATTGCTCTAACTTTTTAACCGTTGGGTAGAATTTAATGAAAATTTGGGTGGATTTAGTTCATAGTGCATTATTTACATCCTGCAAGTTTTAAAGTCCTGTGATCAAAACTCGCGGAAATGGAGTCGAAAGAACAGCTCGTGCGTGATAAAATCTTGCGCATTCATCACGAGAACAAGGATCTCTCGCATCGTTCCATCGCTAAAACGTTGGGAATCGCGAATTCCACGGTGTCGCGAGTGATTAAGCGGTTCGAGGAACGGTTGACCACCGATCGGAAGCCCAGAAGTGAAGGAAAAAGTATTCCGTACAACACCAAAAATCACAACCGCGTAGTTGGGGCCTTCAACCGAAATCCGAACGCCTCCGTTAGGGATGTGGCTAAGAAGCTGCACCTAAGTCGAAGTTTTGTCCAGAAGGCCAAAACTAAGGCTAGGCTTCGAACGTTCAAGGTACAAAAGGCCCCTAATCGCGACGAGAAGCAGAACAAGTCCGCCAAAACCCGTGCCAGGAAGTTGTACCTCAACATGCTGACGAAAGTTGAATGCTGCATCATGGACGACGAAACATATGTGAAGGCCGACTTCAAACAGATCCCCGGCAACCTGTTTTTCACGGCCAAGGATAAGTTCAGCGTTCCGGAGCATGTCCGCACTCAGAAGATGTCCAAATTTGCGAAGAAATTCCTGGTTTGGCAAGCCATCTGCACGTGCGGGAAGCGGAGTGCACCTTTCGTGACCCAGGACACGATGAACGGACAGGTGTACATAAAAGAGTGCCTCCAGAAGCGACTGCTTCTTCTCCTGAAGGCCCACAACGTCCCAACAATCTTCTGGCCGGATTTGGCCTCATGCCACTACTCCAAGGACGTGCTGAAGTGGTATGCGGACAATAAGGTCAATTTCGTGCCGAAAATGTTCAACCCTCCCAACACTCCGGAGCTCCGCCCCATCGAGAAGTACTGGGCGATTATGAAGCAGCACCTTCTTAAACGACCTAAGGTAGTGAAGACAGTCGAGGAACTGAAGAAAGTATGGGTTTACATGCAAAAAACGGTTGATTCACAGGTTGTGCAGAATCTTATGGCCGGGGTTAAGGCCAAGGTGCGGGCATTTGCGTATGGACTGTAAATAAAATACGAGTAAAATGGTAAAATGAAGTTTAATAGTTATTTCTCAATCCCTGAAAATTGGATGGCAATCGAATGAAAACTCGAATTTTGCGAATCAATTTTGTGTGTGGCATCGTGGACACCCTTTACTATTGATTTTAGGATGTTTCCAAAGCAATCGAGTATCGACATTCCTCGGTAATTTTCGACACGATCGAGACTTCCGGATTTGTGAATGGGTACACCTAACTGAAGAAATGTTAGATACACTTACAGTTTTGAAACTTTGAAAATATCTTTTAAAGATTTTGCATGAATAATGATCCTAAAAAAAAAATGTTGCATGTTCACTACATCCTGTTGTAAGAACTACTTTTACATTTCTTGCAAGAAACATCTACAGAGAAAGTAAAAAATTCATGAATACATAGTCTCATGCCATTTGTTTTGCGTATTGTTTTTTTTCTTATCCGCAGAATATGTGTATCCAACTTACAATCGCTATTTTGTATTTTTGTTAAATTTATTGTTTAAATTTTGCAGCTTCATTTCATTTGTGACCAATCCCTTGAACTGTACATTATTGACGTAAATTATTTCGAAATGTTAAAAGAAAAAATCCCTCCGGTGTGCTTTGAGATGACTTTGACATTTGAGATGCATTAGTTTCCAAAAATAAACCATCTACCTCTAATTATTCCATCGAACTGACCCAGCTTGTAAGCTCCTTTGGCATTACCGTAGTTATAGCTGCTAGGTAATGCCACTGCCTGCCTAGCTTGGGGGTTGCTTTTCTGACCCTGGAAGTGACAGCTTTTGTCTGCTGTTGATGGAAGGAAAAATAGTGGTGTGGTTCAGTTTGATGCAGAGACGATGACGGCGATGATGACGGAGAGATTCACATAAATGGTGAACTGGTGGAAGTACGTGCCTTAGTAGCTCTATCATTAGGTGCTATTTGCATTAGGGTGGTTCAGATGCTCAAGTTTGGTTCACGCAGTGCAATCGATTTCATAACAGGTGCCGATCAATCTTGTAAAGTTTGAGCAGTTCCACTCCACCAGTAGAATCGATCAGACTCGATCTTCTCTGATTTCCATGACACTTTGCATAATTGATCACTATTCGGCCATCTTGACTCCCGCCACATTTTTCAGCAAGGTAGAGCAAGCAATTTTGCAACCTAATGCGAACTATGACTTGTTCAAGTCTTTCACAGTGTGACAAAGCAACAGAGTCACAGTTGAGGTGATTTTTCACTGTGATCAACATGGCTCATGGCTGCACATCATAAACATTATGTGACGAAATAATGTCAGGTTTTAAACGTTTATATCTTGGCCATTTCTTGGTCGATTTCAACTCTTTTTACACAATTTGATTCAGGTTTGATGTAAGATTTGTTTGGTATAAAGATAATAGTAATTAACTTCTAGTAAACTTTTGAAAATTGATCAAACTTTTTGAACGCAATCAACTAATCACGTGCTATAACTATCGAGAGAACAGAGAGACGAGTCGATTGTGAGGTTATAAAATAGCTTACCTGTATTTTTTGTTTCATTTCGTCTGTGGATGTGGCGGAGTAGGATTTCTCTCAAAATAGTAGAAAGTGGGGTTACTCACCGGACGAATACAATTTTCTTCGATTTACCTAAAAAATCTGCTCGAATAAGTATAAGAATTTCTTTACGATTTTTAGGTGTTTGAGTATACTAGTACACGGCCAATGAGAGTAACTCAAAATTTACTCAAATTTGACAAAAAAATAAGTAAAATTTTCGTCGATTTTTCAGGAAACACTTCATTAATACCGTAGAACTTCGTTTAGTTTGAATAGCTAAAATTACATTTAAATGGCGCTTACTTTGAATTTGTTTAACGGAAACCTGTACAGTGCCCAATGGCGCGACGCAATACAATTTTTAGTTGAATTCGACGGGGGGTAAATTTTTTCTCGATTTTCGTCATATTCGAGCAGATTTTTGAATGCAAGTTGTAGTAGTGAGTAGCCCCACATTCTACGATTTTAAGTGAAATGTTCAGTGTTGTCATGATGGTTAGAACTGGTGTCCCTTCAGGGTGCAAATGGTATTTGTAAATGAGTAACCAGTTCCAAATTTACCATGACATCTGTGGGTTGCTATCTTCATCAAAGATTTTCAGATGGATAGGGCTGAGGATAAGGCCCAGGGTAAGGTGAACAGTTTAGTTCAGAATTCGTCTTCCAGGTTGCACTAATATGCCATTTGTTTTCAAATTATTTGCTTAACTTGACATCTTGACTAGATAGAAGGTTTCTGTCTTTGGAAAAGTTGTTCAATTAAAAGAGACTTATTGCTTGCTTTAACTTGACAGTACGACTAGATAGAAGTTTCTTGCCTTAACTAAAGTTGTTCTGAATGACAAGACCTATCATATTTCATTCGAAAAAATCCCTAACCACTAGTGCCATTTGATTATAATGGCTTGCTTAAGTCGACATCTCGACTAGATAGAAGGTTACGGTCAACACGACCTATTGTAAAGTGGACAGTTCAGTTCTGAATTCTCACACCAGCACCAGTATACAATTTGAATTATAATTACTTGCTTTAAATTGAAAGCTCAACTAGAAAAATGGTTGCTGTTTTTGACATAGTTGATCACATTTATAAGTCCTATTGTAAGGTGGCCAATTTAGTTGAACATTTATTCAGCAGGCGACACTAGTGTACGAAGTGACTTGTTATGTTTGGTCGAGTTGCTCAGATGCACAAGACCTATCGGATGGTGCACAGTTTAGTTCATAATGCTGTCACCAGGGAAGTAGGTGTGCCTTTGAAATAATGATTCTTTAAATCGAAATTTCCTCTTTCATCATATGAAGCACGCTGCATGTTCATCAACTTACAAACACTCAAAGAACGCTGCGATTTTTCAATGCTCTTCTTCATCAATGACATTTTTTACATCGCATAGAATCATCGGTATTACTCTCACAATTAAACTTTTACCCTCCCTGTGAGCATCTTCGAACACGGAACTTATTCTTAGAAAAATCACTCAGAATAAATTACGCCAAAAATGACCCATTAATCGAATGATACGACCGTATAATCTACACTGCGAAGTCATTAGCATCACTATGTCAAAAGAACAAATTAAAACCCAACTAAAACAGAATGTAAATAATCCATAGCATTTAAGTAAAACATTGTAACCATGGTGGAATTCGATTTTGAAATACGTGTTAGGGAAAACGCTTTTTGTAGGCAATCGGTGATAATTTTGATCACCATTGCAACAGTTGGACATTTGCGTAATTTTCAATAAGGACCTATAGAAAATTGATAAAGTGTTAATTTTAGATGATTCGTAGAAAAAAATTCCAATCGATTGGCTTGTTTTGAATTAAAATTCATCAGCTATTGACAAAGTTATAAGCGGTCAAAACCTGACCACTTTTCGTGACGCGGTTGATTTTGGTTTTTTTGAAATTGCACCCCCAATATGTTGCCCAAGACGTAATACTACGTCAATAATGTTGATCCTCAGCAAAACCGAAAGGTCGATGTTTTATGGTTTTTTAGTCCAACTTTGATGACTTACAAAAAAAAAAAAATCTGAGCGGTGAACTTCCCCTTATAGTAGTATTGCAGGAGGCTTTGGTTGTGAAATGAAAACATTTCAAATTATGGTTAATTTTCATCGAATATATTTATGCCGCGGATACACTTGTATGACCTACTATGAGCATGAGCATTATTTGCATAATAATTATGTATCCGCGACATAACAATGAATATGAACACACTTGAACAGATAAATTCAATTTTAATTATTGATACCTGTTTGTCAATGTTAATGTGAATATTTCCGGAAGTGGACTCGTGGTGACAAAACATGCTTTCATGAGATGAACAAAATGTTTGGAGCTGAATCGACGGAGCAAGATACAAAATTAATGAACAATTGACTTGTTTAATGACGATACTTGTATCGACCTGTACCGGAACATCATAATTACTACGGGAATAGAGTAAACGAGGGCGGTTTTCTGAAACGAATGGTGGTTTCCATTGGTTGTTAGACTTCCCATCACACGCTGAATCTGCCATTCAGCAGCTAGAATCGATAATGTTGTGCTGCTAGAAGTCCAGGTGGTCCGTCGTCGTTTGGTTGAATAGGAGGATCAATGCTTCGTCGGCAGTATCACATATTTCTGCTTCCAACGGCTTGGACACAAGGGACCAAGCTGCTGGCAATGAGCAAACCGCATCCAAACTACAGCTTTTATCAAATATACACCGTGACTAAAATGTCCATTCACTCTTTTTTTTAGTGGTAAAGAAGTGCCGAAGCCGTCGTTTTCCCTACTTGACCCCAGGATGTTGAAATTTTGGAAGATAATAGCGTTCTCTAAAAAAAATTAAAGGGTTGTGTCCTAGACACGACCGCAGTATGACGTAGAACCACACAAAATTGATGTTTTTCATGCATTTTTCACTATTATACTTTATCTTAAAATTTTCAAGTATTTCAATGTTTCGGTTATGGTTAACTCAAAACAATTTACACATTTTTCTTGACAAATATCCATGTGAAATTCCACATGATTTTTATTTAACCACACATAAACAGAATCCACTCAGAAGTACGCATGAAATTTATACGCAAATGAATAGTATGTGTGGTCACGCATGGTTTTTATATGTACCGTAAAACGGGGTATCTTTGATAATACGGGTAACTTAGATAATATAATTTAGAGATTAAATTTACTCGCTACGCTTTTTCCAAATTAGAAACATTGGTTCCATATTATAGCTTAGGGTATTTCCGTTGATATCATAATATAGTTTTATATAGTTTTTATATAGTATGTCTTACATATTTTACAAACATATTAAAAAACAATTTTCGTGTTTTTCGCCTGTTTGAAAAACCACTCTAACCATCACTTATGAAATGTATTTCAAATATAGCCATCACAAATTCACTGTTGTATTCTTATTGCTTATGATGTTTTCTGATTATATACTCATACAAAGTTTCATATTTAAAGAACTAAATTGTTTGAGTTTCATCCATTTTTTTCTACATCCATCGAGCATTATGAAAGTAATCCCAAATCAAAAAACTGAAGTTCGGTCACAAATCTAAAAAAAATAGTGCGAATGCTTTAAGTTCCGTTAAACATATTACTAAGGAATTGACTATTGGATCCTCAGTACTTGTTTTAAAAATATAAAATTTGAAAAACATTCATTGCTGTAAAAATTATTTGGAATATACTTTAAACAACTATCAATGTTACCCCGTTTTACGGTACATAGGAAAGATTGTTGATGAGTGGGGGGGGATTAGAAGAGGTTGTTTTGAAGGGGGGAGGGGGAGATTGTTGTGAAGGGGGGAGGGGGAGATTGTTGTGAAGGGGGGGAGGGGGAGATTGTTGTGAAGGGGGGAGGGGGAGAGGTTATTGTGACAGGGGGAGGGTGTTTACATACATTACGCCGTGATCCACCTTTAGCCGCTGACCAGGACCGCTGACTGCAGGACCAAGTGCCACGCCGTCCGAAGCGACAATGAGCAAAAGCATGACAGCAGCGCTGTTTTATATCTTTTCAGGTGATTTGTGATTGTGATCAGTGATTTGATTCAGAACCTGATAGGATTTCCCGCCGTTTTTTATGAATGGGGCGGAGCCAAAAGTTTCTTTTGTGCAGAATATGTAAAAAAGGATGGACTTTGGATGTTAATATAATTGCATATATAGAGGTACCAGATATGTTTTACAGTCAGTTGTTGGTAATGCATCGTACATTTTTTTTATAATGTTGGCTCTGCATGTAAAAAATAAATTGTTCATACATTATTAGGGTTTGCTTCAAATTTATTTCCCGAAAAAAAAAGATCGTCATAGTCCATGTCTTTCTCGGGTTATTGTTAAGGGGAGGGGGAGGGGATTGTTAAGCGGGACGGGGTTTTACATGCACGTTTTTTCAAGTCTCATTCCTTTACATGCACGTTTTTCCAAGTCTCATTCCTCATTGTGGTGGACACGCCGTGATCCACCTTTAGCCGCTGACCTAGTCCTGCTTGATGCAGGACCTAGTGCCACGCCGTCCGAAGCCGTAATGAGCAGAGGCATGAGAGCACCGCTGATTTATATCTTTTCAGGTTCAAGCAGAATGATGTGCAACCAAGTGGTATTCGTTTATGATGACTGGGTTTGGGAAAAAGGCTTATTTCATGAAATCAGTGATAAAATTATCATTTGTACATTTTCAAAAGTTTAATTACAGAAAAATTGGAAAAATATTTATTTTAACAGGTTTGTAATGTAATATCCTATCGATTGGCGTATTTGGATTTTAATTTCATCTATAAATGACAAAGTTACAAGCGTTCAAAACCTAACACTCCTTCACCACACATATTTTTTGATTTGCACCCCAGTATAGTCGACAAAGACGTAGTTCTACGTCAAAAGTGTGACTGGACTTTTTAGTCATGGTTTTGATTTGATAAAAGTGCAGATTGGTCGCTTGTGTCCAAGCCGATAAATGCAGAAATATGTGAACTAAACAATAACATGATCTTGATGATGATGCTTCACAAATCACAGAGTGAAAACCACCATGGGCGTTATTGCTAATTTCGCGAAAGCACTGGATGCGGATCCCCTTCAGATGGAAACAACTTACCGGATTACGGAGAAGAAAGCTCGTTTGCATGCATTCAGGATGAATTTCTGCCTGAAGCGAAAGGCTCGGAAGCAGCCAGTACAGCAATAACTGGAAGATACGATAATGAAACAGATGAAGCGGTTGAGGTGCTGCAAGATGCGAGGTAGTGAAAATGGATGTGACGACCCACAAGGCTGAAAAGAACAGTGGAGAAGAAGCATTCAGCAGCCACCTGTTTGCAAGAATCGGAATGTTGCATATTGCTTCTACAAGTTCTGAATCCTGGACTACACCAAGAAGCAGTGGATATTGGATGAATTTGATACGAAGCGGCTTGCGCTGTACGACTTAAAGCAGAAACAAAACTCAACTTGCTTTCCAGAGAAAAACATGAAAAACTCATGAACATTTACTCGGCTCCTTGACGTTTGTATTGCAAATAAACAAACTGAAATCAAGTACGGCACTGAGATACTCAGAATGGCCAGATTTGAAATTAATTGTTGAATTTTTGAACTGCTCTAATGTACATAAAAGCGACCGACATGATGTGGTAGCAAGTCATATTAGGACCTTTTATGACGGAGCATCAATTAGTTGCCTACTTCCTGCACGACTTGGTTGGCGTCTGATGCGTAAATGAGATCGATTGTGTTGGGCTGTCGGCAGCGCGTCATGGTGAACAATACCTATAATTATACGATGAAGGGGTTGAAATTTACCGTTTGCGTTTCAATCTTTCGCGTTTTCGAGGTGCTGACTTATTTGAAGCTAATGGTCTTGCATGACTTAAAATCATTAGTCAGCCAAAACGATTCAAATTTACAAGTGCCATATCGATCTTTTTTCTAGAGCATTACGTCCCATAGGGACCATCTATAAATGACGTAGCATATTTTCGACGAATTTTAGACCCCCTCTCCCTTCTTATACCTAATACATGGCCGGTCACAACTTCTGGAACCCTCCCCACTCACCCTCAAATGCTACTTCATTTTTGCATGTTCCCATATAGAAATTTACGCCACACTGTTCACTGAGCACATTCAAAGTTGATGGGAGCTTTCTAGGCCAGTTCAATTTTTTAATTCGCATTTTATGTAACATACATTCGAATTTGGAGAATCTTCATCTCGCTTTTTGGCACGGATTAGAAACACTTGAATTGTTTTAGCTTTAAGGTTGTTTCATGTAGACAATAGTCCGATGAATAAAATTAAATAATAATAACAATAATAATAATAATACTTTTTATCCATATATGTTGAGAAATTTCCTGTTGAAAGTAACTTACCTGACTGGGAATCGAACAATGCAGCATGGTATGCCTCACATTTACTAAGCAGGCTATCTCAAGAGCTCTGATATAAGGATATGACATTGCTTTTAAATTTAAACAATTTAAAATTTCTTATCACATACACTAGTGTAGTGGATCCAGGAGACCACTGGATCCAAAGATTCTGAATATGAGACTGAGAGCTCATTTGATTGCATACCCGTATATACATATTGAGAAATGAAGCAGAAATATTTCAGCTCCAATTTATTTCAAATCGAGAAAAGGGGTTTTATAACACTAAAACGATTAAATGATCCTTAATCTTTTGAGAAACGCTTCTTTTCTGTGTTGCTTTTCAGATTTACTGTCCTGCTAGTGTTTTTTTTTAGTAAGAGAACTAGAGTGTCGAGAATAAACTTCTTAAAGAAGATTCTAATAGATGCAAGCGTCGAGCATGAGCGTACAACATGCTCGACGCTTGCCCGTCGCTCCACTCCTCTGACGAAAACAAAACAGAACTATAAATCTGAGTAGCTACGGACTTTTTTGCGAGTTGAGGAAAGGAGGGTAGTTTGGCAACTCTAAGTACCAAATTCAGTGAAAATTTCGAATGATTTTCAACCAAATTGATAGTTTAAAGTCCTATTTACAAAATGAATTCCAATTGAATATTAATAGTAAACTTTTGAATCTTATGTGAACATATGTAAAATGTTCGTTTTGTAGCCGAAATAAAACCGTTGGGGTAAAATGAGCACCCTTTCGGAGTAGTAAGAATATTCTTTTTTTCATGAGGATTTAAAAAGGGTCTTAAATGAACAGTCTTAGCATAAAAGATTTAAAAGAAACAATTATTTTCTGTACAATAAATTAAATTTAAGAAGTACTGTCTGAAGACCAGCCAGGTGGTGGACCTAAGAGTTTCTAGTCAGCGGTGGACTATTGAGGATCATTCTCATGATCTTATTCTGAATCCCTTGTAATTTGAGATGGTGGCTTTTTGCGCAACTTTCCAAGATTGACATCGCGTATTCCATTACGGGAAGGATGATTTCTTTGTAGACAGAAAGCTTATTTTTCAGGGACAGGGTGGACCTCCTGTTGATGAGTGGATACAGTGATCTTATCAAGATGTTACACTTGGTTTTGGTTTTGTCAACGTGTTCCCTGAAAATCAGCGTACTGTCTGTTAAACCGTTAAACCGTAAACCGAGACTACGTTAAACCGAGACTAGACTACCTCTTTTGACAATTCCACCACTGTGTCGCTCAGGCAGATCTTATTATTCTCCGACGGAACAAGTCTGGGAGATTTAGAGTGTGGAAAGATGATGACCTGGGTGTTTTCCGCGTTGAAACGGATTTCCCAGCTGTTGAAATATTCAGGTCTCTCTGATATTTGGCAGTCAGAGCTTAGATGATCCTACCCTTGTAGAAGATGGATGTGTCCTCTGCGAACAGATACAACGATCCACCATAAGGGAGAGCTGGCATATCGGAGGTGAATAGGTTAAATAGTATGGGGCCAAGGATGCTTCCTTGTGAAACCCCGGCACCGATATTGAAATCATTTGATGTTATGCCATTCAGAGAGACTCGGAACGTCCTGTCCGATAGATAGTTGTTTATTATCTTCACTAGAAAGATTGGAAGACATGCCGTCAACGAGCTTTGGTACCGCATATTTATACCTGCTAACCTATCAAAATTCTCGAACCAATGAGATTCCGTTCACATACGGACTACTCATTATTTATTCCACACTAACTCTCTCTACTTCAAGTGGCACACAAATTATATACAAATATATATAGCATTAAAAATTGAAATTAGCTTTAGCAGTTTTCACATGTACAGTACCGAAAATTCCGGTATTTTCGCATGCCAGTACCGGTATTTCGGTACCAGAAAATCATCCGGTATTATTGGTAAAACCAGTACCGGTTCTACAACCCTACAGACTAATCCAGGCCTCCTCAATTTTGAGCTACGGAACTGTTCGATAAAGTTTTAAAATTAATGACTAATTCAAAATTAGAAAATTTATTCCAAACATATACAGGCTTTGTTCAGTTAACCCCATTTAATAATAATAATACATTTTATCATTTAAATTGATGCATCGGTGTAACGGTTATTTGTAAATTTTTCCGACCTGTTCAGCTGTTCAAAAACCCGGTAACATTCTATCGACTTTGGTTATCTGAATTCAGTGTGTCGTAGATACGCAATAGAGGAGTGTTTTTTCAAATGCTTAATGAGCATTCACGCAAAGCTAGTGTGGCAGTACTTACAATAGGCTGCTGCCTACAACCAAGTTTTTCCAGAATTAATATTGCATTTGGGTAAATAACAAACATTGCTTGAAAATTTAGCTATCGTGAAACTTACAATATTATTTAAAAACCTTTCCGGCGACCATTTTCCTGTCATGCGACCATGTGTTCATGCGGTGAATCATTACAAATCTTGTTTACTATTCTTGCAAATCTGTAATAAAATCATACATTTTCCGATTGGGTAAAACACGTGCGGTTTAATCGTACGCATTTAATTTTATTTGCAAGCTACGATCCATTACCAATAATTCAATAAAATCTTACAAATGTGCTGTGAAATTTTGCTTTTGCAAGATACTTTTATCAGAGCTGCTTAGAGTTGTAAAAAAATGTCTCTTCCTGCTGGTGCGACAATATGTTCATATCTACCTTTGCCTGATGCGGCATGGCAACGTATGCTGCTTGGAAAAATTTCTTAACACTCGAATAGGCGCGAAACCATTTCCTTTGAAAATGAACATTTTTTTTTTATCTCTCTTCGAATTGTGCTCTTGCTAGAATTGAAAAACATTTGAGCATTTCCATCCCAAATAGCAAAATAAATTGATTTTCAGACTCGACCCTCTCCGATTTGCATGAAACTTTTCAAAATTGGTTGTTATGGTCAATGATTCTCATTTGAAAAAAAAACTTCAAAATGGGGTATTCGATATTTTTCCAGTCGAACTGACGTCTGGGACAAAGTTTTCTTCTTTTTCTCCTTGGTTTGTTATCCGTCGATCTTGTTTTCCGTGCAGAGCACCAATGCTACCGACGCCAGGGAGGCAGCCCCCACACCTGGACCCTACCTATTGACCCATTAGCTCATGAACCGGGGACCAACGGCTTTACTTCTCTTCCTAAGGAAGGCGTGATCAGAGATGTTATGCCTTACCACTACACCACCGGCACCGCTAAAGATTCTCGTTCTCCCCTTGTGCAGAGAGTGGGAGTACGGTCTTCTCATTCATACATATGCATAAACTCTCATGCTTTCATTCACTCATTCGCTCTACATAATTCTCCTAAACCACTCAACGGAGCGATTTCCTTCTGTCCACACGGATACAAATACGCATTTCAAACTCTCTCTAATGTTGCGTAACTAGTAACTAGCAACTAGTATACACTTTTATTTAACTCTTTTAAGCTCTCTCTTCTCTTCACTACACTCATGTGCTGGTAAGGTCTGTTCCACCATTAACCCTCCGTTATTCGCGCTGTTGTACTT
The DNA here is from genome assembly GCF_037179485.1 of Ochlerotatus camptorhynchus. Classification (NCBI taxonomy): domain Eukaryota; kingdom Metazoa; phylum Arthropoda; class Insecta; order Diptera; family Culicidae; genus Ochlerotatus; species Ochlerotatus camptorhynchus. The sequence continues at coordinate 384,397 of NW_027040667.1, read as the reverse complement.
TGTTCAACACACATGAATTTTCCATTGCCATTTTGTTGCTGAGTTACCAATCGATCTGAAACCAACGAGTATTCCTCAAAAAACTTGTTTTGATATAAACAAGCTAAACTTTGATTACAGTAAATACATAAAAAATGCGGATACTAGGGATAATGTAAATGGAAATCGCGTAAACTGTGACCATACTACGTGGGATTTGACTTAATTGATTACAACATGGAATATATAGAGATCCTGACCAGATAGAAAGTTGCTGTCTCCGACAAAGTTGTTCAGAAGATCATAGCCTTGTCGCTGGTGGACAGTAGTTCAGAATTTTCTCACTACGTAGCGCTAGTATACATGTGAAATTGTCGCATGTGATATATCTAGAGATCCTGACCAGATAGAAAGTTACTGTCTTTCACAAAGTTTTATAGGAGGTCAACGCCTATTGCTTGGTGCTCAGTAATGCAGAATTTGCTCACTACGCGACGCTAGTATACACGTGAAATTCTTATATAAAATATCTCGAGTTCCCAACCAAATAGAAAGATACTGTCTTCGGCATAGTTGTTCAGGAGGTCGAGGTTTTTTCGCCGGTGGACAGTAGTTCAGAGTTTTATCACTTGCATGTGAAACTTTTGCAAATAAAATATCTCTAGATCCTGACCAGATAGAAAGTAAGTGTATTCGGCAAAGTTTTTCAGGAAGTCAAGATCTTTTTTTTTTGGTAACAATAATTCAGAATTTTCTCACTATGCGGCGCTAGTATATACGTGCCTTTCTCGCATATTCAATAGCTCAAGATCTTGATCAGCTAGAAAGTTGCTGTCTGCGGTAAAGTTGTTAAGGGGGTCAAGACTTTTTGGCTGGTAAACAGTAGTTAAGAATTTTCTCACCATGTGGCTTTAGTATACATGTACACTTCTCGCATATGCTTTATCTCGAGATTCTGATCAGATAGAAAGTTACTGTCTACCACAAAGTTGTTCAGGAGGTCAAGGTCTTTTGGCTGGTGGACAGTAGTTCAGAATTTTCTCACTTCATGTGAAATTTTCGCATATAAAATATCTCAAGCTCTTGACCAGATAGAAAATTACTGTCTGCAGTAAAGTTGTTCAGGATATCACAGAGTTTTTGCTCGTGGACAGTTGTTCAAAATTTTCTCACTACGTAGCGCTGGTGAAATGTGGAATTCTCGCCTGTGATATATCTCGAGATCCTGACCAGATAGAAAGTTACTGTCTTGAAAAAAGTTGTTCAGGAGGTTAAAGCCTATTTTTGGTGCACAATGTTTCAGAATTTTATCACTACGCGCCTAACCAAATAGAAAGTTACTGTCTTCGGCAAAGTTGTTCAGGAGGTCAAGGTCTTTTGGCTGGTGAGCAGTAATTCAGAATTTTCTCACTACGCTGCGCTAGTATACACGTGCAATCCTCATATATGCTACAGCTCGAGATCCCGAAAAGCTAGAAAATTACTGTCTTCGGCAAAGTTGTTTAGGAGATCAAAGCATTTATTCTGGTGAACAGTAAATAGATCATCGGGTATGGTATGATCGGGAGTGTGTGGTTTTATAAATTTCTCCATTCAACTGCGCAAAAGTGCCTCACTCTGTGAGTTAGTCTCGTTGTCCGTGCACACGTAAATACAGGGATTTTTTTTGTTTTAGACCCCTTGATAAGACATTTTGAAATTAGCCTTAAATGAAAGGGAGACTCTAAATATTAATTTGGGGAAGTTTCAGCGATATTGATCTTTTGAGATAATGTTTTCCATCTGAGATACGTGTTACCAGAGGTATACAAGTAAAACGACTCACCCCAATTTATGTATCCACAAATCTGCATGAAAATCGTCACCAGTAAAAGAAATCCAGAATATATTTGTCTTATACCACATAGACTGATGTAAATTGTAATTTTATTTTATTATATTTGATTTGCGAGAATTGTCCGCCAAGTTTTGAGAAATTTCTGAACTACTGTTCATCAGCCAAAAGACCTTTATCTCCTTAACAGTTTGCCAAACACAGTAAATTACTAGCTGTTCAGGATTTCGAGATATTATATATGCAAAGATTTCACGTATATCCTAGCGCCGCGTAGTGAGAAAATTCTGTACTGTCGACCAACGAAAAAGTTTTGATCTCCTGGATAACTTTGCCGATGATAGTTTAGCAGGTCTCGAAATACATCTAATGTGAGAATTGCACGTGTATACAAGCGCAATGATGTGAAAAAAAATGAATTTCTGTCCAGGCCTTGGCTCCCTGAACAACTTTGCCGAAGACAGTAACATTCTATTTGGTCAGGATCTCGTGATATTTTATTTGTGAAAATTTCACTAATAATAGCGTCGCTTAGGAAATTCTCAACTATTGTACACCAAGCCTTTGACCTTTTGAACAACTTTGTCGAAGACAGTAACTTTCTATCTGGCCAGGATCTCGCAAAAAAAAAAACAACATGCGAGAATTTCACGAGTATTCTAGCGCTAGGTAGTGAGAAAATTTTGAACTACTGTCCACTAGCGAAATATGTCTGATCAGAATCTCGAGATATTTTACATGCGAGAATTTCGCGAGTATACTAACGCCACGTAGTGTGAAATTTCCGAACTATTGTGGACCAAGCAATAGGCATTGACCTCATGAACAACTTCTTCGAAGACAGTAATTTTCTACCTGTTCAGAATCTCAAGCTATAGCATACGCGAGAATTGTATGTGTTTACTAGCACTACGTGGTAAGAAAATTCGGGGCTACTGTCCACCAGCCAAAAAGTCTTGATCACCTTATAAGTTTTACGAAAACAATAACTTTCTATCTGCTCAGGATCTTGAGATATTATATATGCGAGAATTCCATGTGTATACTAGTACCGAGTAGTGAGAAAATTCTAAACAACTGTCCACCAACGAAAAGATCTTGACTTCCTGAACAACTTTGCCAAAGACATTTACTCTCTATCTGGTCAGGATCTAGTGATGTATCACATGCGAGAACTTAACATGTATACGAGCACTACCTAGTTAGAAAATTCTGAACTACTGTTAACCAGCAAAAAGGCTATGATCTCCTGAACAGCTTTGCCTAAGACAGTAACTTTCTATATGCTCAGGATCTCGAGCTATTGTATATGTGAAAATTGCACATATATACTAGCGCCACGTAGTGAGAATTTCTGAACTACTCCACCAACAAAAAGACCTTGACCTTCTGAACAACTTTGCCGAAGACAGTAACTTTCTATCTGGTCAGGATCTCGAGATATTTTATATGAGAATTTCACGTGTATACTAGCGCCGTGTATTGAGAAATTTTTGAACTATTGTGCACAAAGCAATAGGCTTTTATTTATTAGTCGTCAATCAGTGTAGACCGTTTTACAGTTTTACTTAAACGTTAATTGTTACAATTTTACTTCAATTACTTGCATAGCATTTATATTTTATTATTGATGCCTAGCTAACCTCGTGAAGAAAGTTTTTTTAAGCGTACTTTTATTCATTGTTATGTCAATATATTCACAGTATGTATTATAGCAAGACATCATTCTATTCAATGGGCTGTTTTTGGCATAGTCTGTTCTTTGATTGTTGATGCTAAACAAATTTCTATTCCGCAGTGAGCGAGTGGGAGCATAAAAAATGATATTTTCCAAAATCTCTGGACTGTTAACTCTTTGCGAAATCACATCGTTTATAAAAGCAATCATTGCGAACTCTCTTCGCTTTTTGAGCTCATCTAAATTAATTAGCATACAACGCGATTCATAAGATGGAAGTGGAAAACTCGTCCAACCCAACTTTCTTAGAGCGAACAACAAGAACTGCTTTTGAACTGATTCAATGCGGTTTACATGTGTATGGAGCCCAAACTATGCTACAATATTCGAGAAGAGGCCTCACATATGCTACGTAAAGTGTTTTGATTGTGTAGGGATCATTGAAGTGCAAACTAAATCTTTTAATGAACCCGAGCATGTTGCTTGCTTTGTAGATAATGTTATTGTAGTGATCAGCAAAAGTTAACTTGGAGTCGAGGATAACACCTAAGTCTCTGACTTGATAGGATCTTTGGATTGTTTTCTGGCCAAGAGTAATTGTGTCGTGTATTACAGCTTGCTTTCTTGTGAACGATATAGAATTGCATTTATTAATATTTAGTTCTAACAAATTTTTCTTACACCATGTGTAAAAAACGTCAATTTCTTGTTGAAATATTTGAAGATCAGGTGCTTTAGATATCTCCATGAAAAGTTTCATGTCATCAGCATATATAGAAACATGAAGAAATTTAAAAATATGTTCTATATCGTTGACAAATAAAATAAACAGTAATGGACCAAGATGTGAACCTTGTGGCACACCAGATGTTACATTAACTATGGTGGACAGATTTCCTTCAAATCTTACCTTTTGCGTCCGCCTTGATAAGTACGACTCGATCCATTTCAGTAGCCTAGGACTGAAGCCTAATTTGGATAGCTTAAAAAGCAAGAGTGGTATATCAACTCTGTCAAATGCTTTACTGAAATCAGTATATAGCGTTTCTACATAATTTCCTTTATCCATTGAGTTTAAACAGTATGACACAAAATGTATCAAGTTGGTAGTTGTAGATCGTCCTTTAACAAATCCGTGCTGTTTGCTAGTAATTACCGACCTAATCTGTAAGAATACATTGTCATTAATGATGGATTCGAATAATTTAGGAATGCTTGACAATATAGCAACTCCACGGTAATTTTTTACATCAGACTTTTTACCACTTTTAAAAATTGGAATTAAAAATGATTCCTTCCAAATCGGAGGAAGTACACTCGACTCCAAGGATAAATTAAACAGCCAGAACAAAGGTTTTGCTAGCTCCTTCGAAAGTGACTTTAAAAAAATAGGTGGTAAACCATCCGGTCCAGCACCTTTTGAAGCATCCAAGGTTTCAAGACCACGTATAATTTCCTTGAGAGTTAAATTATCCACTGCGATGTTCTTCATTGGCTCGGGGAGATACGAAAAATATTGATAATCTCGCTCATTCTCATCATGAATTGTATAAACGTCCTGAAAGAAGTCAGCAAATAAGTTACTAATCTGACTAGGAGTATTGCCCAACTTACTGTCTAATTGCATTTTGGATGGAAAGCTCTTGGATTTTTGCCTTTCTTTAACATAGTTAAAAAAGGATTTTGGGTCTGACTTAATGTTAGTTTCAATCTTTCTATTGTGCTCTTCATATGCATTTTCAATTTCTAAATTAAGTTGGTCACAAATAGTAAGATAATAGGTAAAATTTTCATCATTTTTGTTTCTCTTGTACGCTTTATGAGCTTTCTGCTTTCTGTTTCTAAGATTTATTATCTGTCTATTGTACCATATTGGTGTTTTTGCATTGGCTTTTTTCTTTTGCTTCATGGGCTCTGTCTGTTCTAGAATAGAATAAATAATCTGATAGAATACATCAACTGCATGTTCTGTATCATGACTACGGATTACAAGTTGCCAATCTATACTGTTCAATTTATTTTTGATAGCTCCATAGTCTGCCTTACTGAAATCGAAATAGGGGTCTGACAAATTATTATCCACCATTGCGGTTTTTCAAGTATCATTATGGAATATTCAATAGCAGTGTGGAACACTTCATTTTTCCAAAGAGGAGAAGGTGACTCTGATACGCAAAAATCGTCAGTCATGGTAGTAAATAGCAAATCTAAATAGCAGTTATTTTGATTTTTTATATGATTTACTTGATTCAATCCAATTTCTGCGCATTTTTCAAACAAAGTATGAAGTGTTTCATTTTCCCCCATAATCGGAATCAAAATGGATTCATTTTCGTCATCTACAATAAAATTAGCTGCCCGTTGATTAAAATCTCCGTATATGTGAACGTTTGCTTCAGCCTCGAATTCCGACATAATACTGCTAGCAAGACCAAAAAATTTTTCAAATGCTTCTTTTTTAGCATGTTCTGGTGGAAAATACACAACCGCGAAAATATGAACACGATCACCAATAATTAATTTGACCCATACATGGTCAAACTCCTTGTTCTTGCAAGATGAAATTTGCTCAGATTCATACTCCACGCTAACTGCTATTAACACACCTCCACCGCATTTTTTGTTGGATAATAATTTATCGCGATCATCTCTATAAACATTAAAACGATCGCCAAAAACTTCTTCGTTATTAATACTAGAATCCCAACTTGTTTCTGTTCCTAAAATCACAGGAAAAGTGCAAGCATTAACTTTCTTGTAAATCTCATTCACTTTGGTGGCGCTTCTCATTCTATTAAAATTCTGACAGTAAATGACCAACTCCTTACTTTCATCATTACGATGCAATTCCAAATTTTGTGCTTCAGTACTAGGCGGCAAACTAAAACTATTTAAATTAATTACCTCTCCTTCCTGCTGTCGAGAGGTCGTCAAATCGTGAAAGTTGTCCAGTTCTTCAAAAACATTGTCATCGTTGGGACTTTCCTCTAGATGACTCGTCAATTTAGTCGAAAACACGAATGCCTGCATGAACTTGAACATGCCTCACATGCAGTAGCTGAAATCATCCGGTTAGGCGCAGGAATGGTACATGGAGATTCGCTCTCCGGATATGGGTTTAGAATTTCACCTCGATGAAATTGCATCGTTGGACGATAATTAGTCGGTGGCCTGGAGAAGCGATCTTTCGCTACTGCAAGAAGCTCTCTATCAGACGGAAGTAAGTGGGCGCGATTCAGTCCAATGTTTCTGCGATTGATGTCACTATTATCCCTGTTACGACTGTTGTTGTAGAAGTAAACATCGTAGTTGTCGTTTCTGCTTTGATTTTGGTGCTGGTTGTTGATTTTGTTATTGTTGTAGTTGTTGTTGTTGTTGCTGTTGTTGTTGTTGTTGTTGTTGTTGTTGTTGTTGTTGTTTTTGTTGTTGTTGTTGTTGTTGTTGTTGTTGTTGTTGTTATTACGGATGTTGTTGTTACGGATGTTGTAGCCTAAATTTTGACGTGATGTGTTCTGCTTCCTCCATTTTTTAGCCTTGTCAGCCAATTTTTGCTGACTCAAGCGGCGCGATACACGAGCGTCGTAGTCCGTCCAATCTGGTCTCCACACCTTCCGGGTACCAAGAAGTCTCCATCCTGAGTCAGTGGCATCATTATTGTTGTTATTTTTATTTGTATTGTTTATTTCTGAGTCCAGGCTGGGACACAAATCCGGAGACAGAGTCAAAGGTGCAGTACTATGTACTGTCATAATGTTTGCTGATAATGACTTCAGCTCGTCCAGAATGTCCAACTCTAACATTGGATTATTGCGCATTGGAGCACTAGTTGTCAGGTCCATAGTGAGACTTGAGATTTTATTAACTTCATCGCTTAAACATCTCAAGTCACTTGATATACCTAACGTCATCGCTTGTAATGACGTCGATATGCTTTTATTGGATGCCTGCATTGCCATATCATTTAGCGATGTCATATGGTTCTTAATGGCAATAACATTTCCAGTAGAACAGCTGCTTTTATTCGCTGCCAGCTCTTTTTTTATGTCGGTGAGCAGAGTGTCGAGGTGATCGATCGCTTTATGCACAACATCAACATTATTTTGCTGAGCGGAGCGATGTGTGACTTCTGAGTTATTATTTATTATTTCGGTTAGTTTCGCCTGCTGATCGATTAGCAATTTGAAGTCAAAGTTCATTGTGACTAGCACTTGACACGAACTGCAGCACGGTATGACATAAGATTGAGTGTCAATCTTTTTGTCATTTTTACGAAGCGAACCACGTTTTACAGGCACTCCCACGCAGGCGGCATGAAATGTGCGCGTACATCCGACGCATTCCCACATTACCGTTTCGACGGAGGAATCAAGTGAGCAAATTTCACAACTCATTTTGAACAAAAACAGTACACAAGACTAAAAGCGTAGCGTATGCAAAAATAAATACCACGAAAACGCACGTGGTTAAGAGCGAATTGAAAACGCGACTGCACTGATTGACGACACGATATACCTCCTGAAAAACTTTGTCGACGACAGTATCTTTCTATCTGGTCATGATCTCGAGATATATCTCATGCGATTTTTTGTTTCCTTTGTTCGGGACCTAACACTACTGCAACCAGTAAATTGATCTATTCTAGTATATCCCGTGTCCTTAGTTTAGTGCATGTCGTATTACTCCATCACTATTGAGAAATGATGAAGTATTCGATTTTTTTACAGTTGCCACTCTTGCATTTATCGCAAGGATCCGACTCTAATTGAAAGGTCCCGCTATTTATACCCTTCGGAGTGTTGAAACACCCTCCAAAGGCGCACCCCTTTGTCAGTCAAAATTTGATTCCTTAGCAACAAAATTAAGGTATGACATCGATAATGACTATGCATCAGAACCCTAGTCTTAACCACTTCAAACTAGGGAACAACGAATAGAAGATTAGGAATCACATAGATGAAGACAACTAACTCATTTTTTTTCCTTGTGTCAAGATCATCCTCGGTAGACAAAGCCGAGTCTTGTCACTATCAAACAAGGCATAAAAAGTAACAAGGACTAAGATGTGTTCCTTGGATTACTAAAAAATCCTGTTCCCCTAGTTTAAAGTAGTCAGGACTAGGAATTGGTGGTAGATCTTACATCCCGTAACGTACCACGAAAAGGTGATCTACCCACGTTACGGGGCATCACATGCGATAATTTCACCTGTATTCTAGCGCTACGTAGTGAGAAAATTCTGAACTACTCTCCACCAGCAAAAAGGTTATGATCTCTAGAACAACTTTGCCCAAGACAGTAACTTTGTATCTGGTCAGGATCTCGAGATTTTCCATGTTGTAACCAATTAAGTCAAATCCCACGTAGTACGGACACCGTTTACGCGGTTTCCATTCACATTTTCTCTATTATCCGCATTTTTGGGGGTTAACTGTGATAAAAGTTTAGCTTGTTTAGTTAAAAACAAGTTTTTTAAGGAATACCCGTTGGTTTCAGATCGATTGGTAGCTCGGCTGCAAAATGGCAATGAAAAACTCACACTGTTGTACAAAGTACAACGCGCGAGTACTCGTTTTACAAAAGTTGGCGCGAGTAACGGAGGGTTAATCCGGTAACCTTCAAATCACTGTAATTTTTGAAATATTGCACGTAGGTTGTATTGCTATAACAAACCGCTGTCAATCTCATTATGACTGATCGAATTACATATATTTTGAGGTTAGCCCAAGGAAAATAATAAACAACTTTACACGGCGATAGACCTCCGTTTGTGTGCGTGTGTTAAACGTCACTAATCTCTATAGCTGGGAGTCATTAAAAAAAGACTATTATTGGTGTTAATATTCCATGTTTAGCGGATCTTGACTTGTCAATACGGGAACTTGCAAAAACAAATTGGATTTACCTGTATCCACTGTGGTCAAATAATTTTTGGAACGTCCAGAGGAAGCCGGGAAGTGATAAAAACATTGGACGTGCTGATATTTAAGGAGACCCCGAATCTCTCTGTTCGAACGGTGGCTCGTAAAATAGGAATGTCACCTGGTTTTTTCTTTCAAAAATCAAAACAGCGTTTGGGGCTGAAGTCGTATAAAGTAAAAACAATTTCAAATCGCAACGAACAACAGAATTTGACAGCAAAATCACGGGATCGACGTTTGCACTGCGAATGTTTGACGAAGTGCTCATGCGTTGTTATGGACGATAAAACTTATGTCCTGGAGGATTTCAAGCAGCTTCCAGGGCTGACTTACTATTCTGCTATAGCCAAAAATGCTGCAACTGAGTATTTCAGGACGAAGAAGGCATCGAAATTTCTCAAAAAATTACCTTATTTAGCAAGCAATTTGCACGTGTGGCCAAAGAGTAAATCTTTCTCACTACAGGCACAATCAACAAGGAGATTTACCAGAAAGAGTACGTGCAGAAGCGATTGCTACCCTTCATCAAGCCACAAAGAAAACCCTTTGTTTTGGCCTGATTTGGCATCATGCCATTATGCTGAAACTGTGATGGATTGGTACGAAGCAAATCAAGTGAATATTGTCCAGAGTTACGTCCAATCGAGAGATATTGGGCTGTGATGCAGTCGAAGCTTTCTAGAAAGAAACAAGAAATCAAATATATCAAACACTTCCAACAACACTTCCAATCTGTACAAACCCTAATGGATGGAGTTAAGCGGAAAGTTCGAAAATTTTATGCAAATACCGAATAAGTATGTTTTGACTTCGTGAATGTTTTAATCACATCCCATGTATCCGAAATAATCAACTACAATTTAAATATAATGCGAAATTTGTGTTTTACTTAATTTTTGATGTGTCCGGATTATTGTGGATACAGACCTTACCGTTCGACGACTAAAATTTAGCTGCGGGTTAGCTGTCTTCGGTTTTCTGCCACAGCGTGCCCGCTGATGGGTCGTGTGGGTCTCCTTGAATGACTCCACCACCCGGGAAATCGTCAAACGGTGCATTCCCAGGTGTTTCCCGATCCATCTGTGGGACACATTCGGATTATCCACGGTGGCATACAAGATTTTTTGGCGGATCTGCTCTTGCTCCGATGCCATCTCGATAACCGCTTGATGAAATTCTGCCAGCGTAAACATTACCCTCTTTGCTAGTTTCAGTTAAAATTTTATCAATTTTTACCCACACGCTAAAAAGCTACAAACTAACAATATGTATTTATTTTTTTGAGTACAGTCTTTAACTTTTATTGGGGCCACGATGATGTAGAAACTAAATAAATAATAAATAAATAATTTTGCAAAGATTCATGCAAATCGGAGAAGGTTACATCAGATCGATACGTTATTTGCCGTGGAACTGCAAATGCCTTGTGATAACAAGTGTCCAATCAACAATGCACGCAACTAATAAATTTCGAGTTTTTCAATCGTCCCCGAAATGGGGGAACTCATAAAAAATTCAGGCAGAAAAAATATAGGTCAAACGAAACCATGAAAACAGACAAACAGCTTTCTGGTTCAGTAGAACAAATTCGATATCCTACGTTCGGGGAACTATAAAGCAGACGGGTAGGTATGGGCTCTAATGCTGGCCCATAAATCTAAAGATGGCGATAAAAATCTCCTGTTCTTAAATTTTTCTCTGAACAATGTGGACAATACATATGGATATTTTGATTGCTAGTGAAAATTGTAAGACAATGCTATCCTTCGAATTTTATATATGGGCCCAATATTAGGGACATTTAGGCCGACATTAGCGACATTAACCCTATATAGGAAATAATAACGTGGAAATTTGCCATCCCTCCGGAACCAAGTAGTGAACGAATCCGAATCAGTTGACACCGGACACTGAGTGTCGGTTGGTATTATCTTTTTGCCTGTGCCATATCCTATCACGCGATAATCCTCCCAATCACTGCAATCGATTCACCGTAAGTCACCGATATCAGTATGCGAAAGGATTTGACGGAATTCGGTTTCCGAGTAGAGAAATTGGTCAAATAATTCATACTTCTCGAAATTTCATCGATCCCCCCCGTGCAGATGCGTGTATGTGTGTGTGTGTGTTGAAAATTGTAAATCCAACCAAAATTTCCGGCATGATGCCCAGGACGAGCAATAACGACGACGAGATCCTTTATGGTCACGGGGGTATTCGGAGCGATGTGTGCTTTACGTGCACTGCTGAAAGATAAAATGAAATGATGGGTGACTTGGTGATATTAAATTTCACGGAATTCGTTATCAAGTTGAACCGGGGATGAAGCTTTTAGGTTTGAATGAATGCACAATAAAGACATCATAATATGCTTGCAAATAGTAGGATCAAACGAAAAATTTTGATGATACAAATGGTGATCAAACGTTTCTCGTTGCAAAGCTTTCCTTAGAAATGTGTTCCAATTTACTAGGAATGTGTCTCATGTTCCATTCAGTACTTTCGCAGAATTTGTACAGATGCAGCATTCGGCTAAATTAGAAACTCTATGTATATCTTTCATTCACTAAATCGAGCTGACATCGTAGTTTCCAACAAGTGTGCTGTTTCGTTGTACAGTCGGGTATCCTTATTGCCGGATGTATTTTTTGCCCATATTCATTTATTCGGATTTCTAGATGCTTGAGCGGCAGGTACAATGCGGACAGGATATGCTATGCTTTTCAACGAACTAACGGCGTCCAACTATCCGTAAAAAAGAATACCATCCGGGAATATGAATTCCTCACTGTAATCCATAAGAACTGTTCAATGGACACACACTTTCAGTTACATCTTTTTTGTTTATCTATCTAACTGGCAAGTATGAAGCTCTACTTATAAGCGACATAGAAAAAAAACAGTAGGGAACCCATAAGAAACCAACGCATTCCACTATTATAGGAACCAAAATTAGCAATTACCACAACTACTGTAACAGTGTTCCTATTAATGGAGGACGATCTTTCTAAAATTTTATGCAATTTTATTACAATGTAATATTTTTCTATCAAAATAGAGGTTGAAAGCTGAAGATTGACGTATAACGATTGTGTGTACATCGTATATTTATATTTAAATTGATAAATTGGTTTAGTACCTCCACTACTGGCTCATCCACCCTATACATATTTGATGCAGCCAGTGTTCGAAAAACTCAAAAACTCAAATATCATGCATAAGTTTATGCGCCTGTGAGTTTTCCATTTCAAAATTCAACGTCGCAAAAATCACAGATAAGTTTTCTGGTTCAATCATTTATTTCTTTATATGTTGGCGCAATTAATTGTTACTACTATTGTGTGTGGATCTGTAACGCGGTCACGACGCATGGTAGTCTAAAATTTCAAGTGAAAACTTTAAAAACATATTGCCGCCTCTATCTACAAACCATGAAAACTATAAAAAACAAATTCAATCAATGTTTTTCAATTCAAAATCTCAATGTTGCAGTATTATTATACTTTTCATGAAAAAGTATTTTTAATTGCCTTTCTTTGATATTGCCTTTCTATGATCTTCGAAATCGGCCCAGTGGTTCAAAAGTTTTGAATTTTTGAAAAAAAGTGATTTAAAAAAACGATTTTTAGGACCACCCTAACATAGAAAGGTCCAACCTAATGACGAAAAAAAAAACTACGGGTCGAATATTTTGCAATAAGGAACAAAACTACCAATTTTTCTAAAATATTTTTAGAATTGCTTTTTAAACTGTAACTTTTTTAAAAGCAATGAGAAGCAAAGAATCAAGCAAGCAACTTTGATGGGATGGATTTTTTAAACTTAAAGTCGATGTAGTCCTTACTGTTTTGATGCAGTACCATAATATGTCTTAAAATTTTTAATAGTTCTAAATAATTCTCATATTACCCTGAGGTTGATCAGAATTTCAATGTAATTCTTGACATCATAGTAGACAGTAGGCAATTTTATATTAAAGTAAAATTCACCAAGCTGAAGTGGGAATCAAAGCCTAACATCGTGGTACTCACACACAGTTTACCTAAGCTACAGGTAACTCAACAGTTTGCATTACCATTACGAATAATTTTATTATATAACTAAAATGAAAGTCTGAAAGCGGAATTTTATTTCCTATGTCCCAGATCATGAAATTGTTTGTTTGTCTGAATTTGCTTGGATTTCTTTACAGGATATCGTCATCCTTTTTTTTCAGAAATCCATTTGAATCATTCTAGAATTCCATCATACATTTTCTGGATTCCCCTAAAATAATATTGATACTTTCCAAACTTTTTCAGTAACATTCTAAGAGTTTTCTTGTAATCTCTTATAAATCACTCTCCGATTCCACAATCCTCTCAAACTAGCAATAATTTCCAAGGATTGGCATAATTTTGTTTTCATCTTTCTCTATGAAATTCCCTTAGAATATTCCTAATAATTTCCTTGGCACACTCTTCAGAATGACCGTCACACTATTTTCAGACCTATCCAATAATTCCCTTTGAGCTGCTTTGTAGGTTAGAATTGTTTTGAATTCCTCTCTAGTATTTGACAAGTACTCAAATACTTTGCCAAAATAACATTGAAAGTCTCCCAGAAATTGTCAGATGTTCTTTAGGCATAATTCCGATAAAATTTCTTAAAATTTTATAAAAATGAATCTTCATAGAAAAATTGGACAGAATTCCATTGAAATTATTCTCAGAATTCGTATACTCCTTAAGTTTCATTTTAAGAATTTTCTTTGGTTTCTCTTCCGAATTCTACTTCCATTCTTCACAAAATATCCATGTAATTGTCACCAGAGTTTTTAAAAGACAACTGACACTGTCTTCAACCAGAGGTTGCACAGACTGAAACCTTAACACTAGAAAACTGGCAACACATCACACCCAGTAGACCAGTAGGGAAATTTTCAGGTTGCGAAAAGTTCTACTGGTTGGAGCGGGAATCGAACCCTCACTTCGTGGCACTCACAATACGCCTGAATGACGGGTGACACCGCACGACCACGAAGCTAACAAAGATGGATGGAACTCTACTCAGAATTAACTAGAAATTCTCCTTTGGTTTCGCAAAGAATTCGCCTCACACTTCACTGTAAACTATTTTCAGAATTACCTTAAAATTTTGCAATTCTAGGGCACTTTAGAATGCTGAAGAAATTCAGACTGCTGTAGCTCAATATTCACAGATACTTAAAAAATGCTAAAAATTACCAGCTACCAGCTACCAGCTGAATTATCCTCAAAAATCTCACAAACATACTTCAAAGTCCTGGTGGTTGTCTAGATTCAAAAGTAAAATTTTCCAAGTCTCAATTTATTGTTTTCAATCCTGAACAGTTTTCGATTTTTCTAAATTAAAGTATCATGAATATCCATATTGAAATTTTGATTTTTTTCAATATAGAAACAATCTAAATAAACATTCCAACTAAACATTCAGGTAAAATATTTTTAAAGTTTGAAGATTTTTTTTCAGCAAATAATCTTTAGAAAATGTCTCCATTTCCATGATTATGCAACCTATGCAAACATGTTTTAACAATTCCATGTACGATGTTGCAATAATTTCCAACGTTGATTGCCTTTAATAATTAAAGAAGCAGTTTTTATTTTTTGATTAGAGTGTAAATCAATTGCAATGTTAATTTTAAAGCAACTTGTTTGAAAAATCTGGGAAAATCTGGAACATATTTTAAAAATCTGGAAATATTCGTGATCTGCCTGTGTATCTGGCCAGATGTCCGAAAATCTGGAAAATCCAGATAAATCTGTAATACTGGCAATGCACCCTCCGCGCTAGTTGTCTCAGAGCCATAAGAGGTGTTCAGAGAGCAAGAACAGAAGCAGACAGAGAGAAACGTAGAGACAAACTTTCCACTGGGTCGAGAAGCTGCTGCCAACGACGCACTCCGTGTCGTGATGACGAAGATCAGATGTCAAGTCATGCCCGCTGAAATGTGCTTAGAGAACCTGAAAGTCATCGTGGAAGGACTTTTCTCCATTTCCTAATCAGGCTGTCGAAATACACGGAAAGTGAGCAAGGATTGTCGGAGAGGCAGTTCGGATTTCGAAAAGGAAGAGCAAAAGTGGATGCAATTCGGACAGTTGTCGAGAGAGCATGAAGGCGTCAAAACAGAGGTGGAGAGGAGATCGATATTACGCTGTGATAACGATCGACGTCCAGAATGCATTCAACAGCTCCAGCTGGGAGGCCGATGCTACTTCCAGAACCGGGTTCTGATCTACGGGCCAAATATGGGACAGAGATCTATTAGAATCACGGTGGGAATTCAACAAGGTTCCATCCTTGGTCAGACGCTCTGGAACGTGATTTAAAAAGGTGGTCTAACGCTGAAGGTTGTAACATTCCCTCTTGTTACGTCCGCTCAGCGCACAAGTGACTCTAACCACACTCTGGGTCGGCTTCTTTCCGCCGAGGTTTGCGAAATTAGAGGAAAAACCTTAAAACAATTACCGTGCGGGACCGTACACCTAAGCACAAGAGAATCATTAACGGTCAATACTAAATAATGCTATCACATTATGATCTGCATCACATCTTTTTCCTATACATATATCTTTATTTGACCATTATTTGCAAACACCAGGTCTTAAAATTACCTTTAATTATTAGAAAAAAGTATTTAAATTGCACATATCTTGAATCAAAATCCGTACAGCGTTCTACGATTGAATCAAAATCCGTACAATTTTGAATCGAAATCCGTACACTGTGTTGAGGATGAATCAAAATCCGTACAGTCATGAATCAAAATCCGTACATGAATGTGAATCGATCCAAATCAATGAAAAAAAAAAACATGTTGCTGTCTTGAATAAAGTATTTTTTGAGAAGTTGCTTGGCTAGGAGTCCAAAACAGCTATACTCGTTTAAATACACTAGTTTACAGCATATTTGAACTTTGTACGCTGATGATCATTTCCAATCATTTCCAATGTAAAATCGTGCGCTAAATCCAAAAATGTTGTCCAAAAAAATCTCAGTAGGATAGTTTTGGAGATATAGGGGAAACAGCCCTATTAATGCGTTACGTTAGCATCGTTAGAAGCCTATTGTTGTGTATGGAGGTCTCCATATACAATAATAGGCTTCTAAAGCGCTGGCCATACTGAGCAGTTAAAACATGTTAAAACGGTTTTCAAATAATTGCAACACAGAAACAACCATCAAGATAGCGCTATATCATGTTATAACTCTGTAGTCTGAACGTACTATAACGCTGCTAACGTATCGCAACAATAGGGCTGTTTCCACTAGCTAAAAAATGAAATCTCACTTAAAAAAAACGTGTTTACTAAAACTCAAATATCTCCGGCTGTAATCAAGTAATATTAATTATTTTAACGCCAAATTAAACGTGCTAAATTTGATTTCGATCGTAATAACATTATTTTTCCGTGAAAGTAATGGTAGAACCACTATAAACATTTTAATTTACATTGCTTAAAAACTTAAAAAAAACAAACAAACTATTAACTAACAACAATACCACTAATCTCACTGACAATTGATGTTGAATTGATCGAACGAAAAATTTCTTACCTCGAATTTAGCGTTAAAATAATTGATATATTCTCATTACAACGGGAGAAATTTGGATTATAGAAAACAAACTTTTTTAAAGTGAATTTTCATTTTTTAGCCCTATCTCGAAAACTATCCTACTGAGATTCAGCGCCATAAGAATCATTCGTCAAAGGTTCAAGTTCATTTTTTACTATTATTTTTTTAACTAGTGATATCAGCGTTAGATTAATTGATGCTCCAATCGATTCAAAGGAAAGGTAACTGATTTCTTTTTATTTAAGAAGGTGACTGTTCTGGATTTTTATGCTAACTAATATCATGTTTAAGGATTCCTCCAAATTTGATTCTATATCAGTGCTTTGGGTTAAATATTCTTACTAGAGTCACAACTTCGAGGTCTTAGAAATTTGAAATGTGATAACGTGCAAGATGCGCCATACTTTGGAACTTGGGGGTACTCCAGCTCAACGCTACAAAACATTATTAACCGGGACTAAACTGGGCGGTGTAGCTTGGACAATGTTGTCGAATAAATAATAGCAAACTGAAGAAAAGACTGCCGAAACATCTTTAATACACTGATAATGGAAACGCTCCACCAACCTACTGGCATCAAGCGATAGAATAAGCGGTTCCTAAGATGGTAGCCCTATAATGACGGATAAGTAAAAAAAAAAAATTACAACCATCTTAGAAACCAACAAAAAAAGACAATGAACTGACATCAAGGATTAGTTTTTCGTTTTGTGCATGAAAACTAAAATTGGTAAATTAATTTAATTTAAAACGTCAAGATTATAATCATAAAAATGTAGATCTTTCATTGCTTCTTTTCCGCAGCTTTCTTCTGCTTCTTCTCCATTGTTGCCATTGACTTTTCAAGTTATAATGCTTTCTTGCTTCCAACTTTCTTCCCTCTTCTTTCTCTTCTTCCTCTTTTTCCTCTCTCGCTCAACCTTTTTCAATTGTCGTTCCTCAATCCTTTGTTTCTTTGCGTTCTCTTTATCAATCTTCTCCCGTTCACTTTCATGTATATTTCCGGCCATTTCTCGCTGGTGGTTTCTGCTGGGAATGCTCTCTTGCCCATTTCTGTCTGCTCTATGTAATTTGTATATGCGTGTTGGTGATATCCTGTAGGGGATCTGCGTTGTTTTCCTTTTTGGCTGGTTCTTGACGCTCTTCATTAAAATATATTAATAATATAACATTTACAATAAGCGGTGCCGGTGGTGTAGTGGTAAGCGTGATTGCCTCTTTCACCCCAATGGGCCTGGGTTCAATCCCAGTCGGCGCCGTCGGGATTTTCTGAGGCATAAAATCTCTGGTCACGCCTTCCTTCGGAAGGGAAGTAAAGCCGTTGGTCCTCGGTCCATGAGTTGATGGGTCGGTTAGCTAGGGTTCAGGGTGGGAGCTGCCTCCCTGACGTCGGTAGCATTGGTACTTCAGTACGGAAAACAAGATCGACGGAAAACACATCGAGAAATCGAACATTTACAATACGATTAAAATAAAAGAGTAGTGATTCAAAACGCCATCTCTAATGGTGGTGAATGGAACAAAAAATTTCCTGGATGCTTCTCGGTAAGATTTCCCCGCACGCATCATTGCCACTGTCTTCTCCAAATCCTCCTTAGCTTCCCTGATCTGCTGAAAAGCATTGGAAAAAGTAGAGTCGTCATTGTTAATGCACAAGTGTACGGATTTAGAATCAGCTGTTATATATGGATCGAAATCCGTACAGTACTAATTTTGATAAATAAATACCATATGAATGATCCATTGCTTAGAATTGAGATATAAAACGATTAACACTTACCTTTCCGATCGACCTTCAGGAAACTACTTGCAAAAATCACTTAAATACGCTTAACAACTGAAAGTAAATGCGAGAGATTTTCTTAGGAAATCGTTAAGAACGCAACCGATTGACAGAAATGCCCGACACTTGATAAGGTTTTTATTTTTCTTATTTTAATTGTGTGACATTTTGTTTTATTGTTGACGTAAACATCAAGCTAATGCATGAATGAACATGGATATGTATTCATGTATAATATTTACATTGTTATGATGCATATAAATAAACAAATTCAACAGGGTGTACGGATTTCGGTGCTGTACGGATTTCGGTCCCGCACGGTATTTTTTTACTGACTGCGATTTAATGAATTTTTGCCCTAACGGTCCCTAACAGCCCTATCTTTTCCTATGAAGAATACTACTCACGATTTTAGTTTGTGTGCGGTGTCAGTATCGGGCCCGTCGATGAACGTTAGCTGGCTGGTTCCGTCACGAAAATATGTATATAGGATATGTATGCGAGGCGAAAATATGTAAAGACGAAGCTGTGAAATTTCTTAAGAAGCATCTTTGTGCGAACCGGCGATTGATGCTAGAATTGTTTAAAATTACACGCAAAAGTTGCAAATTATAGCTTAAAAACAGCATAAATAATGAATGCAACTTTCAAGACATATTGCTGCCAACGCAAAGATGAAACCGTTGAATTAGACATTTTTCTGGGTTCTACTATATTTAATCCATCCGCCTGCTGATTCTTTCCAGGTTCGCTTTATGTGAACAAACCCATTACAAGCATGCAATAAATTATCCCAATTTAGCAGTGCAAACTCAGCTGGAAACTCCCGAGACTGAGCTGAGCAGTTTCGTAACGGGGTGTGCTTTTGTTAAGCTGTTTCGGTATTTTACGAGCAATACTGTTTCTTTTTTAATATCGTAGGGGAAATGGATGTAATGTCGGCCTAAATCCCCCTAATTTGGGCCTATACATACATTCAGCAATCGACTAAATTTTCAATAGCGACCAAAAATATCCATTAGTACCCTTCATCTTGATAAAATTGATAAATAGCAGATTTTTAGCGATGGGTCCAATCTTAGATCCATAGGCCAACATTAGAGCCATTTCCCCTAGCAAGGTTACATGTAACTGCGTAGTAGGCTAAGTAGCTGAATTTGCAAAAGCATTTCGGTAGGTACTTGGGAAAGCAGACGAGGAATTAGCTTCGGGTGAGAAAGTTCAAGTGACTCAGAATTTGGGAGTTGTTCCATGTTGAGAATAACATTCCCTCATCGATCGGTATGAAAGCTCCAAATCTGGCATTTCGTACCATTTGTCGATGCGGATGAAACAGCAGATAGGGGAGAAGGTGAGATGGCAATTCGTCTAAATTTAGAATCCTTCATCTGGAGGAGCTCCTTACTGGCGAACAAATCTCGTAAAATTGTTCCACGTTTATGAGGAGCTCTAATATTCACTCAACTGTCGTCTTGGTCGGTTGGCGGTTGGTGGGACGACGCGTTACGGTAGTGGGTGTAGTTAGTGGTTGGAAAAGTGCTTCCACCGAAAGTTTGCTACTTTCCGAATAGAGCACGCTGTTCTGGTTGGATAGAGCTGTCTGTATCTTGGAATGCTTGTTGGGTTGGTTGTTGGGTGGAAGAAAGTGTGGGACATTGTAGAAGTTGAAGACAGAATGTAAGCTGCTCGGTTTGGTATTGTGGGAGTGAATCCGCATCTGTGAGGCACTACTGGCGGTGAAATTTAACGAACATGGCATTAATTTCAGTTCATCTTTGTGGTAAATGTTTCGAAATATTGGAAGACGAGTTTATTGGATTATCGTCACAATTGTCAGTTTTATTACTTCTGATCGGTTTCTTAAGGCGGAGTTTGCTAATTTTAGTGATTTTAATTTTCCTTCGTTAAAACCTAAATGTCCCACCTTAGCTGATAGCCTATTCCTATAAAATACGGATTATGCCTTCCAAATTAACACGCAGCACACAAGAAGATGTGGGTTATGGAAGATCAGGAAATATTGATTTAGATCCTAGCATCTTTTAAACAAATTATGTGATAAAACTGGACTTTGATCATGAAAAATGTGAAAACAACATCAAGTCCGTTTGTGCCATCTTGCAAAGTAATCGCATATCAGTCCCACCCTGAAATTCAATAGTCCATAGTTCAAGTTAAAGTTCTGCTTTTCGAATTGCCATATTTTTCGCTGATATAACAAAACATGCAAGCTTCGTTGCTACTGATTTTAACTTGAAAAAAATATCAATAAATTTACTGATTTTTTCAAATATTTACATGGTAATTGCACTTCGTAACTTCGACGTCCATTTTCTCAATGCCTACTTTTTTCATATGGGACTGATATGCGATTATAGGCAGTATATTGGTCATACAGATCAGCGTATTACAACCGGTGTCAGAAGATTTAGACACTGAGACATGCACTGCAGCAAACGTGGAGTTGCAGTGTCATTGTTGTTTGTTATGTGGAAGCTGATCAGTGTTCACTCGGCTGTCGACAAAAGCAGACCACTCTCAATGTGTGTCACGCGATCATCTGTTTACTCGGCAGCAACCATTGTGTGGTCCTCCTCATTGTTCTTCATCAGCAGTTCTTTCAGTCGATGCGTCGTCGACTTTGGAAAGCAACCGTTTCATGATGAATGTGTGAGTGCTGATCACGTTTTGCGTCCATTGCTGCAATGGAAGCGCTCTGACCCCCGTTGGCGAATCTGCCATATAAGTAAACCACTGTAAGTGGCTCCCGTTTTGGTGGAGGAGGCTTATTGGATGGCGGAAGATAAAATCTTTATTGTGTTGAACCTTTTGACTATAGTTTTAAGATGTATTGTATAGTGAACAAGAATCCTCGGCTCTTGCTGATATTTGTGCTGTTGAAATTTCGAAGTGATCAAGGTAGAATCAATCAGAAATAAGGTTTCCAGAGCGATTCACCTTCAGGTATCGTATCGTTGTAGAATTTCTGCTAAGAGTTCATAGTTGGTGACCAGCTTAAAAAATTTACAATGTTACGAACTTTTAAGACTGTAAAATCTTCGTCAAGATTGAGCATTTACATCCACTTCCACGAAATACGAAGGACGTCGTTGAAAGTAACCCTTTCGTTTGCTTCTAAAATTAAACATATTTTGGAAGAGTAGTAAATATTTGATGGGCAATTGTCATGTAAATATTTGAAAAAAATCATAGTAATTTTTTTGATATTTTTTTCAAGTTAAAATCAGTTGCAACGAAGCTTGCATGTTTTGTTATATCAGCAAAAAATATGGCAATTAAAAAAGCAGAACTTTAACTTTAACTATTGACTATTGCATTTCAGGATGGGACTGAAATGTGATTACTTTGCATGATGGGACAAACGGACTTGACGCTGTTTTCACATTTTTCATGATCAAAGTCCGTAGTTTTATCACATAATATGAAAGTAGACGCCAATTGATAGTGCCGTTGTTATCTCAAAATTGGCAAAAATCCATATGGGACTGATATGCGATTATAGGCAGTATACGAGCACAGACAAACAGACGTAACTCTTTGAAAAACTTGTGCTTGAAAACATAGTATCTCAAAACATATAACCTCAGTAGTGACATCTCTCTGGCTTCTCGCGGAAAACAAGCTTGCTCGCTAACTCGTAAACAATATTGCATAAAAGTTCTATAGAATATATAGAAACGTCAAAGTGATTCGATGCCAGCGCTGCGGCGAGTAGTTCGCGGAACTGATAATATTCAAATAAACCGTTAAATGCATGAACGAAGATACACAATGAAGAGTTACGTCTGTTTGTCTGTGATACGAGTATGACAACTTGACGGAGAGACATAGCTAATTTTGGAATATTTTTCTCAGCGTCCAACATATTCAAGATCAAACATGTCGACAAATGGTTCAGCTCTCTCGTTTCTTCGTTACACAGCAGCGGAAACTCAAAAAAACCACTAAACACACTCTAGCTGGTCCGACTAGAGGGATCTCAGTGTAAAAAGTACTGCGATTACTTTCCATCACCAATTGGCGTTGACGGCACCGCCGAAAACTCGTCCCTTCTAGCAAATATTGACAGTTTCTTATGGGAATTTTCAGTGGAGTGAAAGGATATTACGAAGTCCGCCATGTTTCACGCACAGTCTGACGTTTGCTTAAGGATTTTACCATTGGAGTAAAGAACTACAGAGTCGCCGTCAACGCCAATCACACACAATGGTTTCAGTTCACCACAGTCTGGAAGACGCAGCACCAGTCCCTCACCGGTCAAATCAACTGAAATCAGAACCTACGGTTCCATTAACCGAAAACAAACGCGTCTAAAAGCGGACAAGGCACATTTCGATTGCATTTATGAAACACAACCTCAACACACAAACACGATGACGACAACATTTGACAAGCGCCTTTCGTCCGGGAGGCGGAACGCCAGCACGTAGCAGCAGCACGTTCTTTACGAGCAAGCTATCTACTTTTTCTGTATAGTCAAATTTCGCTCGTTCGGCTATGTTAAAGTGGGCTAAGTTTTAGTTGGGCTCCCGTTAGTTGGGCTGTAGCCAACCTAAATCGAAGTCAAACACAGTGACAGTGCTGATTCATTTTTGAGAGGCTCATGTATGAGCAATTTGGATAGCCGCTAAAGGATTATGATGGTAATAAACAATCGGTGTATCCCTGTACAAATTTTCAGCTTCACAGCTCAGCCCAACTTAAGAAAGCCTTTCACTAAGTGGGCTAGTAATCCTAAATACAGAGATTTGCGGAAATATTATCAGACGATTTAGCAACTGATATGTTTTGTGTGCCGCGTATCAGTTAGTTTGAATTCTCAGTGAACTGGTGAACTATTTTTGCCATATTTTGCCCTAACCGCGGTCGTGGAACTGCAACGAAGTGTAATAATGTGAGTTTTTACCGGTTTCCAGAAAACGCTGAACTTCGCAAAAGAAAAAAAAATGTCGGGGTGCCGTCGGATTTTTCCACCGTCGTGTAGTGTATGTTACAATGATAATTATTTGGTGGTATCTAGTTAAAATTTAATGCTTCTTACAGTACCACTTCGAGCACAATCAATTGTATTTTGCTAAATTAATTAAGAAATATTGCTGAAAAAAAAAAACAGAAATATTGTGTACAGTTTAATTGCACACTTGACACTAAACTGAGCAAATAAGCGCGTTTTCACTTATTGAAAAGGGTGATAAAGTGCAAATTTTCTTCTAATCGTCTTCAGTGCACTCATTCTTTATAATAAGGAAGCAATAAGTGCTCCAGAGATACCCAAGTAACACATAAAACATCTTTTGAAAAAGAATTAGAACGGATTGTTGTATAAATGTATTATAAGAGATGCAGAAAACATCCTACGTTATATATGAGGTTTAAAGATATTTTCTTCATACTTCTTCGATTCAACATTTTCCAAAATAGTTTTCTTTTGCTTTTATCTTAAAATGTTATTTGAACGTGCATCTTACTGTTTTAATACCACTATAAAACTTGTCGTATACAAAATCAATCCAGATTGACGTAACCATTGACGGTGCCATTGAGCCGGACTGTCTCTTCATGCCGTGATTGACAGTTTCTTATGAGGTATTCGGAGGTTTGTTATAAAGAAAGTTGAAAATACTTTTTTATGACATCTCATAAATTAATACAATTGAAAATGTGCTGGTTGTCTTATAAGGAGTTGAAAATACGTTTAAATAACATTCTGGCAATTAGATGTACGCTTCGCTACTAACAAAAAGTCTTCATGACGGATCGAAGGCGTGATGAACGAGAAAATAATTTTCATGCAATTTTCAAGAACATGATAGATACTTATAACAAACCTTTCATCAAGCGGTGTTGGTCTAGTTAGGTAGAAACAAGTTTACCACGCCAAGGACCAGTGATCGAATCCCATGCTCACGATTTTTTTATTGTTTTTTTTTGTCGCTGGTTTTTATGATGTTTCCAAAATACATGTTATAAGACCAGTATTTAGTTGTATAAGCTCCGCGTCTTGCGCTTTTTAGGTTGTATAAATGTATTAAATGATGTATATTAAAGTATTAGTGATTCTTTGCGTTAGTCATTACAAAGTATTTTCAACTTCTTTATGACAAGCCGTGTTGCTTGGGTAAGGACGGAATCGTGCATTTTATCACACTATTTGAATTTTTGGGACTGTCCTGTTCCAGATGCAATCAGCAATATAATCTGAACTGAAAAATCTATAAAAATTATACATTTACAATGTATTATATTATTGTTAATTATGCATAAAACTCTCTTATGTCATACGCATTTTATTGCGATAATACATATTTGCTTTTAGTTTGAATTTATATCCCCCCGATTACAACACTTTTCAACTCAATAAGAAATCCTCTAAATATTTTCTAATCAAAATGCTCGTTTGGCTCACAGTTTGACAGTTCTCGCTGCTCGATTGGCTTAAAATGGCCACTTCCGCGAATCTCTATGTATAGGATTACTAGTTTAGCCCAACGAGCGAAATTTGACGGTATTTCTCGCGCAACACGAGGAAACGGCCTATCATTGTTGATCGATTCTCTTCATCGATTTCGCGAATAACCCGACTGCAAATGAATTTCTCATTCAGGCGCAAGCTAACATCATCGTCTGTCGAACTGTACTGCAAGTTTAGCGAGAAATTCGTTTATGTTACCATGGTAAACCAAAGAGAAATTCGAAGTGTTGCGCGAGATTTCACCTTTTTGGCAATTCAAACGATAATACACTACCTGGAAAAAACCTGGAAATTCAAGGAAATCATGGAAATAATTTTTGGACCATGAAAATCAGGGAATCTCACGGAATTTCATTCAAATTCAGGGAAATATTTCTCACATCACTTTTCAATAGGTCCTATTTACATTGATCGATTCTCTTCATCGACTTTCTCTTTGGATCGCCACGAACGTGTTAAGATATTTCCGGATATTGTCGACACACAGATCGATGGAAGAAGGAACAATCTAGCATCTAATACGACAGAAAACGACAGAAAATGTTTTTGTAGCCGAGTTATTTACGAAAGAGAGTGACGGTGAAGCGAATCGATCAATGTAGATTGGTCTATTTGAAAAGTTACGTGAAACTTCTTAGTCGCTAATTTTAAAGAACTTAATTACTCGGTGTAGTTTGTGGAGGTTGTTAATTTCTAATATTAAATACAGCTGCGAGCTTGTAGTTGTTCAATGCTTGATGTTGCAGTTTTGCAAGTTGAGCAAAAATTACACAAATAAAACGATATTTCGATGGTTTTGGGCCTAATGTAAATTCAGCTCCCACTGGGTGTTGTCACATTCCTGAGTTGAACTGAAATCCTGAGCAGGCATGGAAAATTATCTACATTTATAACAAGCATGAAACTTCTAACTTTTTTCACCAACAGCATTCCGGAAAATGATGTGAAGGTTTTGTAGGTTGTAATATTAGCTACAACTTTTGTTAATGTTTCAAATCTGTTTTTCTTATGTATGATGGCCCAGAGCGAACAGAACCAACCATTGTTTTTCAGTGAATGTAAATTACATTAACTGAAAAACAAAAACAAGTTCTGCCCGCTCTAGTTCGTCATACATAAGAGATACAGATTTTAAATATTAACAAAAGTTGTAACTAAACGTACAAAGGCTTTATACATCATTTTGCGGAATTTCGTTGATGAAAAAAGTTAGAGGAAAATGAATGTAAATGAATGCACGAAATTAATGTAAATAACACTAGTTTACAAAACAACATAAAAAGTGTGAACTTTAGTGGTTGACCAACGTTTCTAATGCAAAATCCTACGCTGAATTCAATGCCGTGGTCAGAAAAAAATCAAGTAGAGCTATTTTTGAGATATACAAAAATTTTGATTTTTTAAATTTTGGACAAAAGTACGATTACTAAAATATCAATATCTTTGGAACTAGTGCACCAATTTTAAATCTTTTTTTATGAAAATGAAGCTAAATAAATTTGCTAGCGTTCACTAGAATATTATGTCTTAATTAAAAATTTAATTTTAATGTCATTTAAAAATTTACAGCATTTTTTTTTTCCTGCGAATTTTCCATAAAAATCTTGTTTTAATCAACATTTTTAATGGGATAAAAAGATTAAAAAAAAATCATTCCATAATTTATTCTTAAAGTCCATTAAAAACTGGAGAAAATGAGCCTTTAATGGATGAAATCGGTTGGAAATTGTCGAAGTTATGAAATTTTTTGTAAAATCATGGAAATTGAATGTTCCAAGATTGGCCGTTGTCCCGCTCCTAGGTTCATGCACCACTTCCAGTAAGCCTTTCTGCGGACGTGTACGCATACGGTGCATTTCACTAACACTACCAGCTGTCACGCAAAATTAAATGGGATATTTTCAACAATATAATTTACGCTAGTGTTTGTGAGACCGCTCGGCGAGAACCTAACGCAACCAACTCAATTTGACAGCTTTCTTTCTTTAACATTGCTTAACGATGTATACGACAAAATGGGAATTCAAGTGTAAAAATGATCCTCAAAAGTTTTGTTACGCGTGTGGCAACTATATATTTACAAAATCGGTCAATTTCACTGCTTCGTTGCAAACTGCATACAGGCTTTATTTTAAAATTGATCCTGGAGACTTTGACGAACCGTGGATTCCAAAAGTATTATGTAGTTCGTGCAAAACGTGCTTGGCTAGGTGGATGTCAGGCGCAAGGTAAATTGATTTTTTGAATAACTTTCATATAAACAATTTATGTACAGCATGGTAGTGCTTTGTTCTTTCCTGATCGACATTATCTTACTTCATCTATTTTTGATAAGTGTTAATGTCTTACTTACTAACTCACTTATTTGTTATCTGTCAGTCGCTATTTGTCCTTTGACATGTCCACCATATGGCGTCGACCGTTTTGTCATGCAACGGATTGTTATTTCTGCTTGACAAAAGTTAAGCAACAAGGACGTCACAAAACAGTTGAGTATCGACAAGTGGCTTCTATGACAAAACCTGTTCCACATTCAAGTTCGGTCCCGTATCCTGTTTATCCAAAGCGGAAACGAGCGCCCTCTGTTGAATCGACCGTTACAAAAAGTGAGGAGGAATTCAAGGAGGAATGCGAGGAAGACTTCGAGGTGGAATTGGAAAGAAACCCAAAACTGTTTACACAATCCGAATTTAATGATTTGGTGCGAGATCTCGACTTATCGAAGGAGAAATCCGAATTGCTGGCATCACGCTTGAAAGAACACAACATGCTGAGCAAGGAGGTCAAAATTTCTTGTCACAGGAATCGTCACAAGAAATTTGACAAATATTATTCTACAAAGGACAAGGCATGTTTTTGCCATGACGTAAACGGCTTGTTTGAAGAGTTTGGTGAGCCATATGATCCAGCTGAATGGCGTTTATTCATCGATAGCAGCAAGTTGAGCTTGAAAGCCGTTTTACTGCATCAAGGGAATGAGAAACCTTCTATTCCATTAGCTCATGCCGTTAATATGAAGGAAACGTATGAATCAATGGCTCTATTGCTCAATTTGATAAATTACAATCAACACAATTGGAAAATTTGTTCCGATCTTAAAGTGGTTGCCATGTTGACTGGATTGCAACAGGGATACACAAAATATATGTGTTTTTTGTGTAAATGGGACAGTCGAGCTCGTAAGGAACACTACGTCCGAAAAGATTGGCCAAAACGGGATAATTTCACAATTGGTAGACAAAGTTTAACCTTCGAGTAGATTGATGCGTCTGCTCGATCCAGATGTGTCCAACAAAAATCAATCCTTTGAGCGCATTGGAGTGCCTTTGAGTAAATGCAAGAATAGCCAAGTTTGATTATTCTAGGTCTACATGGTAAACCTGTCAGCACGGAAGATTAGCTTCTCAGTGAAGATTTAGTATTGTGATGCTGCTGCTGTGGCAATTGAGATGGAATTAACTTACAAAATGTTGGAGGTGAAAGCGCTGCTTTGATGACTTCCCACCGGAGGAGTCCGTCCGCGAATTAGCGTTTGGTTAATCGTATTATCCGGAATAATTTTCTTGTGAAGCTGGGTCTAAAAAGGGGCTCATGGGTGAAAAAAATATAATGGTACAAGTGTTTCATATGTAAGATGTAGGAACACTGGGTAAATTTCTACTCCTAGGTTGAGTTCGTAAACAGTTAGAAAAGAACTTCTAAGGATGAGAAAATCACCATGCTAAACATGAGCATGAGTATGATTGACCGCCCACGGTTGCTTCTCTGTTATTACCAGATCAGCTGTGATTACACAGAGAACCAATAGACGATGCTTGGGACTAGCAATCATCCTCAATGTGTAAAATGTGGAGCAAATCGAGGCATGAAACGGATCGTGAACATGCTGAAAACATTAAGCGATTAAGGGGTAGTCCACTCTGGAAATTTCAATTTTTTTTTACTTAAAAAATACTTTGGAATGTCTACTTTGACATAGACTTGACCGCAAGTCCGCAAGTGACATCGTTCCGAAGTTATAGGCCGATTAGTGGACTCGTGTCCAGACGCTCCAAGCGCGCTCAGGTGAGCGCTCGGAGTACCCGCCCGTTACCGGCGAAACGGCGTGTCTTAGTAGTT
This sequence comes from Ochlerotatus camptorhynchus, assembly GCF_037179485.1. NCBI lineage: Eukaryota > Metazoa > Arthropoda > Insecta > Diptera > Culicidae > Ochlerotatus > Ochlerotatus camptorhynchus. Next base: position 354,994 of record NW_027040667.1, on the reverse strand, counting down.
CCAACTTTAAACTCGATTATCTCTAAACGATGTTTTCAAAGTTGGTGGGCGCTGTATTTTAGAAACGGCTCATTCAATTTAAACGGTGTTTGAATTTTCGAGTTAAGTACCTTTTTTTCTAGTCTTGTACGTAGCCGATTTTCAAAAGAATCAAAAATGGCTTTTTGGTGCAAGCTTTTATCTCCAATTTTAGGGTACCAAAAACGGACTGTTTTTTTCAAAACGTCGCCAAATTTTTATTTTTCAACCTAATCAAAAACGGCTACGTACAAGACTGGGTCATCTATCAGAGAATAACCACAAAAAAATTCGTTGTTCCAGCTCCAGTGGTGTGACCGCCAGACGTCCCGCCCCGCGACGACTCAGAGGGGAGGTCTCCTGGGGAACCTGGTGCAGCGGCTACAGGAGACATCCAATTGCGTCAAAAAAATCTCAATTAAAGAGGATATTTCAATTGACAAAACCATGCGATCAATTAATCGTTATTTACCCTCAAAAAAATTCGTGAAAATGATCTATTTTTCATGCCGCCAGAGTGGACTACCCCCTTAAGCAAGCTTTTTTCTGCATATTTATATCGAAAAGCTTGTAGTTTCCTTCACATATCGTTATCCCGGTTACTGCTTAAAGGGTGATACGGTCAAAATTTGGTCAAGGGAAAACGCGTGTAAATCGGTGAAATCGTTTATTTTAAAAATCAAATTAAATTTCTTTTTCAAGTTCAATAAGTATAAAATTCAGGAAAAATATTCAGTTAGGCTTCCGCTTTTCCAAATCCGAATTGCCGGGCCTTACCCTTGACCCCTGCCATCAGATTTTGTACAGCCACCTTGTCCACCTTCTTCGCCGCAGAAAGCCAGTTTGCCTTGAACTGCTGCTCGCCCTTAGCAGTTTTTTGGTCTTCTTTAGGTTCCGCTTGACAATAGCCCAGTATTTCTCAATTGGGCGGAGCTCTGGCGTGTTGGGAGGGTTCTTGTCCTTGGGAACCACCTGCACGTTGTTGGCGGCGTACCACTCCATGGCCTTTTTACCGTAATGGCAAGATGCCAAATCCGGCCAAAACAGTACGGAACAACCGTGTTTCTTCAGGAAAGGCAGCAGACGTTTATTCAAACACTCTTTCACGTAAATTTCTTGGTTGACAGTCCCGGAAGCTATGAAAATGCTGCTTTTCAAGCCACAGGTACAGATGGCTTGTCAAACCAGATATTTCTTTGCGAACTTTGACAGTTTCATGTGCTTGAAAACATCTGCTACCTTTCCCCTTCCTTTTGCCGTATAAAACTCCTGTCCCGGAAGCTGCTTGTAGTCGGCTTTGACGTAGGTTTCGTCGTCCATTACCACGCAGTCAAACTTCGTCAGCATCGTCGTGTACAGCCTCCGGGATCGCGCTTTGGCCGTCGTATTTTGTTTATCATCGCGATTTGGAGTCACTACCTTCTTGTAAGTCGATAGTCCGGCTCGTTTTTTGGCTCGATGCACGGTTGTAGACGATACACCCAGCTTATTTGCGGCATCTCGGAGAGAGAGGTTAGGGTTTCGCTTGAAACTACCGGCAACTCTCTTTGTCGTCTCAGCGGCTTCCGGTTTTCGATTTCCCCCCGATCCAGACTTCCTGGCTGTCGACAAACGTTCCCCAAACACTTTAATTACATTTGTAACGGTTGATTTGGCAACTTTTAGCGATTTTGCCAACTTTGCGTGCGAGTAGCTCGGAGTTTCGCGATGCGCGAGCAAAATTTTGATACACTGCTCTTCTTGCTTGGACGGCATTTTGACAACTGAAGAGTGAATTCCAAAATCAAAATAGGAGCAACATTCTACACACACACACCTTCAAAATGAGGGGTGTTCAGGTTTTTTAAATGCAAAATTGAAAGAAATACGTCAAGTTGATATTGACCAAATTTTGACCGTATCACCCTTTAAACTGATTACCTGGTGCTTACCACGTTTAAAATTTGTGAATCTAGAAAATTGCGGTGCCGTCCCGTTTTTGGAAACACGCAATTTCTGTCTTTTTTTCAATCTATAATATGTATCGAATTCAATTTAAGATTGTACTTGACCACTCTTCATGGGTTAGAGGTCCATGGAGTATTTCATGAAAACAAATTCCAGAAAGCACTAGTACATATCTGAGGAAAGTAATAGCTGATCGTCGCTGAGGTCATGTTGCCAAAAATGGGTAAACGGACCAATAGTGGAGGTAAGTTAGTTCAATGTAGTCCTATAGTATGGCTTATGAAGACTCCTTAAGCCACTATAGGAACACATTGCACTATCGTACCTCCACTACTAACACAAATTTTTCCATCCCTTAACATCTATGAAGTATAGTATGGGTTCCCTGCATCTTCTAAGTACAGGGTGAAAGGTAATTCCTGTCAGTAAAGTATATGGTCGTAAAAATGAGAAGATGATGTGAACTTTAATTTTCAGTGTATTTCGTGTTTCGTGTATCTATAAAATTTGTCTTAACTTAGTCCAATTCAAATCTTTCTCCCTTTCCTTTAATTACTTATCTTGAGGCATTTCGTCCCATATTTTCATATATTAGACCCAAGTATGCCCCATGATGGTGCATTCCTATAATGTTTTTGACGAAGGGAAGCAAGTGGTTCGACAAAACATGATCGATGTAATATTTACTGTTGATTTTAGCACCAGGTTCAATGAACAGCAATGGAACTTTCAATGTTTTGCAGAAACATCACCAAACCATCACCCTGGGAACATTCTGGAACCATTTGAATAGCCAGTTTGTCACGAGTAATATCAGCAAGATATGTAGCATATACCCGATCATTTTGCTGGTTGTGGTGATGCTGTAGCAGGAACATTTTCTCATCCTAAAACAGAATTTCGCAATCACCATGACGTTTGAGCAGTTTCCGACATCTTTCGACCCTAGCTATCTTTTGCTTTCCGGTCAAACCATGCACCCACTGTTTTTTGTAAGCATCATCTTTCAAAATACTCCTGATCGTTGGCTGCGACATTCCGAGTTCTTTGGCCATCTTACGCCCAGGCTTACAAGGATTCCGCCGAATTCGCTCTCTCAATCGTTTGATAACTTCCGGAGTCCTGACACTGCGTTTTCGGCCTGGTCTGGGAGGGATTTTCCACGAACCGTTTCCTTGTACCGTTTAATGGTGCGAACGATGAATCTTTCGTTTATTCCGAGTGGTTTCAGCGTCTTCAAAATAGAACACGGTCTATGATGCTTCAAAACCAGGCTTATCACGAGTTCCCTTTTCGCGTCCATGATTATCACGAGTATCAAACGAATGAAAATTCAAAACAAACTTGTATGCCGTGTTGACATTTGAACACACTCTAAAAGAAAAATATGCAGACATGTATGTGATTAACCCAATTGATACTACAATTGCTTAAAGAACACTGACAGTACCTTTCACCCTGTAGATGGTGGACTAATTTTTCTTCCTATTCCCTGCGATAGTAAGGATGTGGCCAGGTGTATAATGCTATGCTTGTTTTGCAAATTTCGATGTGTGGGAAAAACCACTTATCCCAAGTGTTTTTTCACACGATATTTCTGCTAAATGTATTGGTTGACGATTTGTACAATCGCATATGCTATGATATGCTATGCTACTATGCACAACCCACCATTTGCCTCTATTTCTCGAGCGGATGTTTTCACAAAATGCAATGTTTTCACTTGAATATGGCTTCTAAATTTATTTACCCTTCGGTACGTACCGTAAGGTTTGATAAAGAGTAACAAATTGTTGAGATATTGTTTGAAAAATCTAACACTGCAAGGCCTACGAATTCTATATTCGGCCTAATGCATTGAAGTCACTTAGGCCTATCGGTTGAAGATACACATTGATTCAGTCGGAGCACTTCTTTTGTTTTTTGAATAATGTGTTAGTTCAACTATTCCCCTCTAATAAATAGTCCAAGTTTATGAAAATCGGTATATCGCATTCCTGAGAACGAGTATTTGAAAACAATTCGTTCGTGCTGGTACTTTACGGGTTAAACGTGTGGGTAAAGTTCGGTTTGCTAATTTCATTCTACCATGAATAGAAGAGTGACATTCATTTCAAATTTCTTTGAAACAGATTCAAATGCTAAGCTTTCAAATGAATCCAAAATTACTTGAAGAACGAAAAATATACTGAGAGGGCGTACAAAAGGAGTCTGTACATCAAATTTCTGTTCTCGGTATCAAAAAGCTATGATCCCATCATCATTACCCGTAATCATTGCACATCATCTACATATCAAGACTCATCTTCTTATTGTTGGCTTTTTTCTCGCGAATATAATTGGAATTCGCTGTTTCATGTACATGCAGAAATAATGACTGATGCAGTGTATTCGCTTGCATGAATTTTGTAGCAAAAATAAATAAATTATCATATCTTTCCTGTTTGTCCTTTTCAGGTAACTTCCATCATAAATCAGATTCATTCATTGGATTCTCGAATCGATCACATAGGTATGTATCTAACAGTGAGCGTTTTTATTCTGAGATGCCACCAGCAGCGATGAAATAAATTCCATTTAGATTCATTTCCTACAGAGTGGAAGTGTTGCGACTGCATTCCGGTTTTATTACCTTACTGCACTTTTCACACTCGTATTACCTACACTCGACTAGCATAGATGGCTCTCCAGACGCGATGGGAGCGAGTGAGCGAAACGAGTTTCGCTTTTTCCATCACCCAATCAAAGACTGTACTTTCCTAAACGTTATAGGGTAGCGGAAGCTAATCTCGGCATATGCTTCAATTTTGGGCCAGTCGTTAAGGCTCAGGCTAGTAGTCAACTGCTCTGCGTCCTGTGAATGAATTGCTTGCATGGTTCGTAAAGTCGTCAAGTTGCTTTGGTAATGGGATTTAACTGAAAGGGTCCAGCATAGGAACATACGCAGTGATTAGATCCCGTAACCCTTGGTATGTTATGTCTGTATCTCTCGGTAGTGTCTGGAGCCAGAGCGATGAGAAAAGGTAAACAGATGTGTGCCAGGTCAACTGAAAACTGATGCAAGAGCAACTCAACGTTAGCCCCGCTGCATCAACGTAATGAGGGTGCAAATACCGGTGGATTTAGATGGTGTTAGATGGGAAAGTTTATTTCGCTTCCGGACGGATTCGTTAATCGCTGGTTGGTGGTATTCAATGTGCGGTACAATGCAGTATATTTGCAACAACATTTTACGAGCACATGGTTCGATGATAGAAGAGCGCTTTAAAATGAGCCAAGTGGACACATTTTACAGAATGACAAAAAATGCGTATTATTTACTCATAATTAGATTGAATGAATGGCTAGCCTTGGGTCTTTCGTGACTTGTCCGGGATGAGATTTTAACTCTTGACTTTGACGTGAGAGGCAGGGATGTTATCCACTACGCCGTGGCCGTCCCCTGGCGTACCTTTATGTTTTTTCCCTACTTAGCTAGAATTTCTGAGTATTCAAAATATTATTATTCTTCGATCAGAAAGTTAAAGTGAGGATTTTCCGCATTATTGCTAGCACCGGTGGCGATGTCGGCTCTTGACAACAAAGAGTTGATGGAAGGGCGTCTAAATTGCGACCTTTTGTGTTTTTTAGGGTATTTATACTCCGTCAGTCGAGATGGACTGCTTCCAGGGATTTTGGATATTCATGCAGAGCGCTGGAGGAGCATGCAAACGTCTGTTTTTGACTTATCTCATTTTTTTTCTCTTCGTAAAGCGGAATCAAGTGAGAAAGTGTGGAATTCAAAATGGCAGATCTTTAATAAGGTGTCAGATTTCAATCCAAGATAGCGAATCGGACTTCAAAATGGTGGCCACAGGGCAGCAAAGACGCATGGGCTTGACGTGTATCAAAGAAAGGAAGTTTATCTCTGCTTCGAAAAGTGAAAAAAACACGATGAACAATCGGAAGTTTGATTAAGCATGGTTAAAATGGTTAAAATCATCTAATGAAAATTAGCAGCAAAATAAAAAAGCGTCATCTTTCCAGCGCAACCTACTTCCATCTATCTTCAGGAATGTTTCTTGGTATGCAAAATTTCAACTTATGGTGTATGCAATTTAGCGATTTATACCCCTATATGAGAGATGGAAAATTTATTGACTTGTTATGTTTACAGGGTGATCATAGCTGTCTAGCTCATGTAATTGTGTGGGCAGAGGTGGGCACAGCTAACTGAAAACTTAGCTTTCATAACACATAATCCCAAGGGGTATTCAACTCTGCACATCTCAATCTGTGCCGAGTACTTTATCTGTGCCAATCGTTGTGCCAAACGTGCCGAAATGCCGCAATCAAGGTGTCAGTCTCAGTATACCATGAGCTTGGCAACCCTACAGTTATGACTTTTGAGATTGTTTGTTTACACCTTCAAGATCTCATGGATGGTTCATAATAATTATGGTGTACGAGTGTCCTGTTGAATGCCAACCGAGTGTGTCATGAAGGAACTGACAAACACAGTAGTAAATACATTTTGATTACAGCAAGGATTACTAGTTCAAGCACCACCACATCATCACAAACATCGATTCTGATCTTTGAGTTCATCTCGGAATGGGTAGAATGAGAGAAAAAATCATTAGCCTAATACCTAGATTTTTTGGGCTATCAGTACGGCCTACAGAACTGATCTTAACCAAGCTTAGCCAAGCCAAACCCACACCAAGACATGGAAGACAAGCAATCAAGACAGGGAGGACACTCATTTTACCATAAAATTAACCCATCTTACTATTTACTGCTAAAAAATGTACATGTTAGAAATATAACAAGATGTGTGGTATGCATGTGTTAAATAGTATAGATAAAAATAAACACGAGCCTTATTTTATTTCGCTGTGGGATGATAAATGTTTTATCTTACATAATAAGTGTAGAGAAGGGGGGTGTTAGATTCTGTGACATGCAATTAATTAGATATAGGAAAAACGTGACAAGGGGGGAGGACAGTGGTTGGCGTTTGGAAAAAAAGAACTTCTTCGTTGTCTTTATCTGCTTCAGAATGTTCAGCTTTTCACTCTCGAAACAAACAGCCATTGCATGCATCCTTCATTTGGCCGGCTGGACCTGAAGTTCATCAAAAGTTGTTCGTTTTTGGCTTGGAAGATTGAGACAATCCAAGATGGACAGAATTGCAGTGTCGCATGAAACCAAATATATGCCAACTGCCAGTGCGGTCCATGGTCAACGATGTTTTCGTCGGTTTTCCATCACAGCTGCAAATTGGGCATACTACTTCAGCACGATTTATTGCCTTGATTCCTGAACACTTGAATTTTCAGGTCCTGAAGCTGTCCATGGAAATTATCATAAAATCATCCAGGAATGTTTCTGAAAAGGGATTGTGATATGCTCACTAATTAATTGTTTTGTTAGAGTTACTGGGAAGTAGAATGCATCAGTACTTTTTTTCAAATAGTGGAAGGTCTCTATCCCTCGACTTCCTATGATCGCTGCCAAATCACTTCCCCTTCCTGGAACTCGAACTTCTGGGGCAGCTTAGTATACAACGACCCATATAGCTCATGGAGGGGATCCCCACCTGCAGCTGCTGCATACTACACATACCCTCAGCAATTTTACCTATCGATTCCTTCGTTAGGTTTGTCAGGGACTGGCGGCATAAATTCTGCACTTTTAATATATGCTTGATGTTGAGATTTATTTAGCCATACTGCAGCTCCAACTGATTCCTAAAGTACACCTAAAATTACCAACTGTGTGTTTGAAACAGTTCTACACAGTTGGTACTTGAGCGGGTCGGTTTTCATCTCTTTTTGCCAGTGGTGGCGGGGGGGGGGACACCCCTCACCATCCCTCTCCAAAGGGGGAGTTTGGTAAAGAGAGATGAAAAAACCGATTTGTACCTTCCTTAAAAGTTGTCCTAGCTTGCTATTCTAATATCTATATACAATCTTCACACTGCCGTACTCTAACGGAACTATCAACTCTATGCTTTCATCTACTCCATCTATCGTATAAAAATTACCACTACAGTCTGTTATTTGAAATTAGCATCTTCAACTATGTAAATCGTTGACTTCACGTAGAAGTAATACTAAAAACATATAGTCAAAGAACAAATATACGATGTACTCACAATTGTTATACGTCAATCTATAGCTTTCAACCTCTATTTTGATAGAAAAATATTACACTGTAATAAAATTACAATTTTAGAAAACTTATCCTCCATTAATAGGAACACTGTTCCAGTAGTTGTGGTAGTTGATAACTTTGGTTCCTATAATAGTGGAATGCGTTGGTTTCTTATGGGTTCCACTATTATAGGAACACTAACGCAACTATAGGTGCAAAGGAGTGAAAATCTTAAGGAAAATTAATGATTTTCCGTAATTTTTGGGCTAATTTTAAGTTTGAAATATGCAAATATGCTTAATTTTAGGACAACTACCGATAAAAAAATAATCTTATCCGAGTCCTCCTCACTATTCCCGCACAACCTTCATACCGCAACTATAGGTACACCACTATTACAGGAACAACTATCCTACCTCATCCCATGCCTCTTCCATTTTAAAAGTGGCACCAAACTTTTGAGATTGAGATGTACAATCAACTTTTAAAATTCTAGGATTAATCACTGCTGCACCAGTATTGACGGATATTTTCATTTGGAGTAAACAAACCTTCGATCGATTAGAAAAAATTCAGCGCTCAACAGTGTTATTTTTCGTGTCATACGTATCAGCATGTGCCTTAACGTGCTGACCTGTGTGTCATATTATGTTTTGGCACAGTGAGCAGAGTTGATTCCCCCTTGCATAATCCGCTAATTAATTATATGATTTGAGTAGTAACTATACTGAAGATCCGAGAGATGTCGCCCCTTCAGTGGTAGGAAAATCATTTTTGCAGTATGGAGAATATCAGAAAATCCACGATTTGTGACTAAACATGCTTTCACAGAAGGAAACAAATAAACGAGTGTTTACCTTATCACTATAGTAATGTTCTCGTGCAATTTTTGTGCATCTAAAACTGCCCATAAAGACGATAATGAATAAAAACTAAAAAATTTCATGCATTTCCAAATGGTTTGCTACCATTCCCATACATTCGAAAGTGACTGGCCCTCTGGATGTGGATGATGTCAAAAACAACAAAACATGATTAATTGAAAGTATTAGCTTCGATACCCGCTAAACGATGGATTCATGATGATATTACCGGAAGCTAACGATAGCCAGTAACTACCAAACAGGGAAATAACTCTAATACTCTCGAAGCTGCAGCGAAAGTGAAGAGACGATCAGCGATCTAGCAACGCCGATTAGTTGAGCTTAAGAGAGGTGCATCGAGCCCATAAGGACTATCCATAAATGACGTAGCATACTTTAATCAAATTGTATACCCTCCTCGTAGCGTACTTTGCTTGGGGGCTGTTTCATTTAGTTGAAGGACGCTTTGCCGATGGACGTTTCGCCGAAGGACTTTTCGCCGAAGGACTTTTCGCCGAGGACGTCTCGCCGAAGGAAGTTTCGTTGAAGGAAGTTTCACCGAAGGACGTTTTGCCGAAGAACATTTCGCCGAAGGAAATTTCGCTGAATGGATCATTTCGCCGAATGGGTTCATTCTAATGAACTCCTCATGTTTAGGAGAAGGAAGCATTCCTATATATCAAAAATATTGATTATTGAAAAATTGCTGAAATCAGTACAACTCAAAAGAACTGCTCATGTTCAAAAGAAGGAAGCATTACATTTAAATAGCTTCCCAGGTTGAAAATCGATCCTTCTTAATATTTTTTCGAGACTGGTTTCAAAATTTGAGAAAAGTTTAAAACCGTATAAAATGGCTTGCTCTTCGGCGAAATGACCCATTCGGCGAAATGAACTTTGGAGAAAGAATATTGGTTCACCATTTTAGATTGAAATCCACGATATTAATTATAGATCTGCCATCTTGATTTTCAAATGTTTCCTGAAACGACAATATCTGCGTTTTGGTTCTCAAAGTGCACAAAGAGAAAACAAATTAAGGAGAGCTCCCAACCATCACTACAAAATGTTGTTTTCCCCTCTTCTGTTTAACTTTTGGTTGATGAACCATTGTTCTATGTGTAAGGATTGGTTCAGGAAAGATTTCTAAAGCTAAACGGCCGAAGAGATCAACTCGAAATTGGGTAGTTGGGTAGGATGTGAATTAACGGATTTGAACACGGTTTTCACTCAAGTGCATAGAATTCCTTATATTTTAAGAAAAAAAAAAACGAAATTAATTATTCATCGCGGTTTCAAAGGAATTCTTGACCATTTTCTTTAATACAACACATCAAGTGCGCCGCCAAACCAGTGGACGAGACCGTTGTGCGCCACAACGGTCTCGTCCACTATTTTGGCGAATTTATCCCACCAATTTTTCATCTGAACTCCCGTACAAACTGGACTCCGTTGTCATTGTACAATTGTTGTACTTCCCGGCTGTAGTGACAACTCGCAAGATCAGGCCAAAATGTCACCGGACCATGGAATGGATAACCATCATGGAAGAAGGGCAAAAATCGAGTTGTGATGTGATGTGATGTGATTAGAAGCCACCACCAGTGAAGGACTTGCCATAACGTACGGTTTCTCTTAATGGCAAGATCAGACTATGCAACCCTGCAATCTTTACTGTTCCGTTGTTTGAAGGGCCAAAAACGGAGGTGTGGACCTGTAAGCTGATGCACTTACACGATATCCACTGTAGGGATAGAGAATCTCCTTCCAACGGAACGCTCTTATTACAGGCCATACACATAATGCAATACACATTAAGATTTCCGTCTGGTGGTTTGTTCGAAATAGGGTGCATCAGACTCACTGTAGACTGTTAGAAGATAACTATACCCTCGATAATATCGATCCAAGGATTTCCATCAAAGAAGGCATAACTATTTCCCATGACTTGGGCCTGGCAACCACGACTCCCTCCTCCAGCCTACAATTTGTCTGATACCCTTTATCCCCCCTTCCGCATTGTAATTGAATATGTGCCATTAAAGATTATAATGTGAAATTGATATTATATGTTAATACTACAAACCATATAAAATTTTATGTTATTCACGTTATTTTTTTTTAACATAAACTTTTGACCAATATTTGTGTGATAAATGAATTACTCACCCCAACTCCTTTAAACCTCTGCTTGGGCCGTTTTGACTGAATTACACACCTCTCGTCACTACGGTTATTTTGATAATAACATCACCAACATGCAAAAACCCATTATCCCCACCTGAACCTCTGTCCCCTTTTCATAGTTTTTCTTTCTTTATTATTATGTATTTACTATTTTTAAGATTATTATTATTAAATTAAATTAAAATCTTAGCACTTACCAATAAATTTGCACGAAAATTTTACCATTTATTGTTATTTTTCACTAATTAGGGCAAATGGCTCTAATGTTGGCCCATGGCTCCAAGATTGGGCCCATCACTAAACATCTCCTATTTATCAATTTTATCTTGATGAACGTGTTAATGTGGCTGTGCCAATGCATATTTTTGGTTGCTAATGAAAATTTGACCTACTACTCAATTTATGTATTGGCCCAACTTAGGAACCTTTAGGCCAACATTAGCGCCTTTTCCCCCTGTGTTTCATTATTTATTATTTTTATTATTATTCATCAGTATCATAAATGATTATTATATTTTTTTAGTTGTTATTAAATATGTATTAATTCATACTTATTATTAATTAATTCTTTAAACTCAAGGCACTTTTTATCAAAGTTTTATCATTATTAACCAAATTTATATTATTATTACCATAATTCGTTTTTAATTATTTATAACTGATTGTTAATGTTCATTATTATAATTATTATTGATATCCTATTCCGCTGTTGTTCACTGATGCTGTAACATCTTCATCTTTTACTCTCAAACTAATTATTTATTCATCTTCTTCCCCATCTGAAATCTCGCTTTGATCCTGCTTATATATCTCCTCTGCCTTCTGTTTTAATTTGACTTTGTCTTCAGCAAGCCTCTTCCAATCTGCATTGTTCATATTATTGTATCTTTCTGACTTAATGGATCCTTCCATGTAAAACTAGGTCTACCTTCTTTTTTCTTATTATATTTTAATTTATATGCGATTTTGAGAGGATGATCTTTTTGTCGTAATATTATATGACCATAATAGCTAATTCTACCAACTCGTACCCTTTTATTTATGGTCTTGCCTTTGAACTCATTTTTAATGTTTAATTTTTACATTGCTCCCCTATTGCAATTAATCCAAATGCTCTTCACTATATTTTTTCATATTTAGCTAATTGCTGACGACTTCTTTTTTTAAGTGTTGATACTTTGGTTCCATATAACAGTGCCGGAGCTAATACTGTATTATAGATTAATTTTCCAACTTCTCAAGATGGCTTAAACTGTTTACAAAATACAATAACAAATTTTGAAGCTTTAACTACGTTTATGCATCTTTGCTTAGCCGTTGCTGGTCTGTTTAAGGTATCCGTTATGTTAACTCACAAATATTTGACTGATTTAGAAACATTATACCTTTTCCCATTTAAAACTATAGTAACGGCTTGTTCCCTAAGCAATTGTTAAGAATATTAACCTACGAGTATCTCGAAAATAACAACTTTAGGCAATTAAACCATGATGAGCTTTTTTGTTGTAAATTTGATGTGTTTTAATATTAACACTATTTTAAAGATATTCGATAACTGTAGGTGGTATTTTCGAAAATACTTATTTTTTCAATAATTCATAACTTTTTTGTTTATGATTTACCCAGCAAATGCACAGTGTCAGTAAGTATTACTTTATCTAAACTACAAAATAAATATAAAAAAAAATAATTTAAAAAAAATATGCAATTTGAGTAATTTTAATTTTTTTTGATAGTTTTGATTTTTTTTGTAAAAAAAATTATAATCTTTTACAGTGTATATTTTTTCTTTGAAGGCACAATACTTGTCCGCAACTTCTTCGAAGACACCATCTCGATCAAACAAATCGTTCACGAGATATATATTTTTCTATTGATGCGTATTATTTTTGCATAAGCCCTCTTCAAGTGTTATTCGTGTGCAAAACTAGGGAACCATATATGTAAAATGGCATGTTGGGCAATAACAAACAACTGTGCAAAGTTTCATCATAATCGTAAAAGGTCGATCCGAAACGGTTTGCGAATCTGTGTGGAACTGCTCTTCTCGGGAAATTCTGTCTTTCACTTCGTGTTTCTTCAATACCCTATCGTCAACTTATGTTTTGAAGAAGGGCAAAAATCGAGTTCATCATTTTCTCAGTGACGTGACGAAAATCTGTGTCTTGTGACCGCAGCTGCAAATTCCCTGCCAGATCATAAATTTGCGTGCGAATTTATCCGCAAAAACTAATTTGAATCTGCCAGGGACACCTCTTCGAGTCACTTTAGCCTAAGGCTAAAAATCTCTTTAATAAAGAATTAAAAAAAAAAAAAACCTCTTCGAGTCTTCGCCTTGTAAAATTTTGGTAATGGAAGCTGTTCGAAGTCGACCTTTACATAGGTTTCATCATCCATAAGTATGCACCCACCGGACTTGGTCAGCAGGTTGTCATGCAGCTTTCGAGCACGGGTTCTAGCTACGGTATTCTGCTTGAGTGATCGATTTGGTTGACTACTGGCGCGGTATGCCTGTAAGCCTTCGCGGTAGCGAATTCGCTGCACTGTTATGGGCAGCATCATACTTTTTACTCAAATCGTGATCGGATATACCTGGGCTGCTTCTGATGGACCTCACGACCTTTCCAGGAAGCTGACGGTTGGGAGTTCCACTCCGGCGTTTACTTTGAGGCTTCCGATGCGTCGTTAAGGTTTCAACACTTTAGCCAGCTTGGACGCGTGTTGGCGTGCCTTGAATTCCGAGAAATCAACAAGAAAAGTCATTGTTTACAAAGGTTGTTACGCCCTAATTCTAGCTCTATCTAGAACTGAAGAAACACACTGTTATTGTTATTGTTGTTGTTAAAAAAAATAAAACGTCAAGCTTCCGAAAACGTCCACTGGGAGCGCTGTAATAAGCAAAATATTTTGTTCCATTACTAAGTGGGCCATGGTTTAAGCTAGAGTCGGTGTATAATGAGTCACGCCAAGAGAAAAAACAGTTGAACTCGCATCACGGTTTTCGAAAGATTTCCTTTCTTTTCACTTGGCAACAGAAGACTTCTACATCAACTTCAAATGACTTCTAGCGAGGAAAAAAAAACCGTCGGAGTAAATCATTATATAAAAGATTTTGTCGAACTATCTTAACAAAAAAAGAGAAGAAATTCTCATTACTGATCATTACCAAACGTATCCCATGACAATTTAATGCTCACTGCTTGTGTATGATCATTTCTTCGATTATATTTTATATTTTATTGCAATACCTTTCGTGGACCTTTCATATCATCGTAATGTTTGTTTACTTTACACGATAGGTAGTCGGTTTGACAGTTCAATAGGTAGACTTGGCTTCACTCTTGGCGTGACTTGGTATACACCGACTCTAGTTTAAGCAAAGATGAATGCTAAGATGAAACTGTCGGAAGAAAAACTTTCAATTTTAGTGTCCTCTTTCACGGTCCCTTTCATTCTAGATAATTTTGTGGTTTTGCTGCCCCCTCGGTAGAGATGAAATTTTGCGCTCATTTTGATCAAAACAATCACAACAAAATCAGAGATGTCCCATCTTTTAATTACTCGATTAACAACTAATCGATTTTTTTTTGTTCGCTGTGCTGCCATTTTTCCACCAATGAGAGTGCAGCACATGTTTAAAACGATCGGTTATGATCCTCTGGAGATGTTAATGCTTACATATATCGGCATGATATAACCGATTACAAATATTTTACTTTTCGGTTCGTTAATCGATTAATCGATTATTCAAATGAAAATCGGCCATCACTAGATGAATGTGAAACGTCTATAGGAAGGTGATCAAATTTTGAGATCATAGGGGGGTGTCGTCTAATTGTAAAATCAACAATTATCAGTTTTTATTTTGTTAAAATGCATCCAAAACATCATTTTTACAACAAACGTTAAAATTACCTAACGGAATAATTGATCAGACCATTATTCCGCAAGAAAAAAGAAATTGCATTCAGAATGCACCACCTTCATGTCGATCACGATACTGATGTAATCGATCTTTCCTTTACCGATTTCTTTTGAACTGCGTACTGGGTCAAGAAATGCTAAGGAAAAGTAATTTCTTTAGCATTCCGTGTCCTAATCCCGTAGCACGTAAAAACGTCATTACTTTTCAGCTGCATACCAGGCTTTAGGAGTATACTAATAGATGAAGTTTACTTGGAAACTCGAAGAAAATTTTACTCAGTTGTTTACATTTTTGCGAGTTTGAGTGAACGGAACTTTAGAGTTAGATTTAACGGCCGTGTAGCTTTGAAAAGTCCTATATGCGGGTGTGATCTGTTACTCAATCTTACGGGTGACCTCATTATTGCATGTCTCTAGTGTTGATTATGCCTAGCTTAGCTTACAATTACACTTATTGTACACGTTGATTAAAATTCATTTTTTTTCTGCAGACGGCTGAGAGGTACTATTTCATCAGGAACTAATATGAGCATCTGCAACCATACTAACGTTTCTGAAATGAAAAAAAAAATCATTAAGTTTAACCATTACAAGAACATACGCTCCGGTACCTCTCAAGTCTATTTGGAATCAATCACAACAACCGGATTCGACTGCCCAGCTTCTTATTAAGCAAAGCTCCTCCTAACTCAATCATCCACCCGTGCAATCCACATGGTATGTACATATGCGGTCATCAATTAGCGGTCTCTCAAATCTCAGTGTTTCTTAAACGCCGTTGGCTCCCCCAGCGTGAATCAATTACATACTTCGGACCGGTTTGTCCAGCTGCTGTTGAAACTGATACCGCTCTGCCCACCAGCTCCGCTGTTCGCTCTGGTGGCCCAAGACCAGACACTGCAACGCAACGGAAGAAGATCGACGACCGGGGTAAGCGTGAAAACTGAGCGAGCGGTCCGCAATGAACATATTTGCTGAATGACTTAATCTTAATTGAAATCTTTATAAGTGCTAGTTCTTATCATCATCCTCTCCTGGAACCCACAGAGTGCAGCCGGAAAGTCGATTGCGGTCGGTGAACGATTATTAAGCGTACCTGGGATACGACACCAATTTATTGTAATAGATTTGCGGGAACGCGATTCAATATTCAAATAATGTCACCCGTTGTCATCGTGTCACTTCTGTAGACACGACGAGCAAGCATTCTCAAACAAAAGGAACACAGCAAAAAAATAATTTTGATATCACATCAAAGTGGATGCACTACAATCATGTCGAAAATTTCATGTAATTTTTATGACCACATAAATAAACAAATGCAGTAAAAGCAGCGTAATGTCAGTTCATGCATTGTATTAATGATAATTTTGTCCTTTTTAGCAAGTAATTTTACACCATATTTTCGACATGATTGTAGTGCATCCACTTTGACGTGATATCAAAATTATTTTTTTGCTGTGAACTGTTTGCTAACCGTTATTTAAGTCAATGTTTGAATGACAAGTATAAAATGGTGAATGTCAGCTGCTTTGAAGTAAGTGCATTTAAGTGTGTTTAGGAAGGTTCCCATCGGTGTGAATTGCGCTGGAATGTATTTATAGTTAGTAAGCACTTAACTTACTCAGGGATGCTTGTAAAATTTCACGCGCTACACAGAAAAAAAAGTTGTTGAATATTACATCCAAACTGCTGCAACCAGGTCAATCCATCGGTTGTGTAATATAACGTTGTACGATGTACATCGATTTTGCGAACAAAATTACATCCATTGAAGTAATATTGTATCTGCTTATTGCTATTACATTATTATTTCAAACATCAGCTTGAATTACATTGATCGATATTACATTTTTTTTGCTGTGTACGAGGCCAGAACGCAGCTTACTATTTCGTCCACTTAAACACCAAGCAAGCTGATAAATCTGCTTGCATGTAGATTAGCAAGTTTTGCCGGCGAGAATGTTAAACTATACATATCGCTTGAAAAACCAACTTGCGATCCGAGGCCCGGAGGGCCGATTGTCATATATCAATCGTTTCAGCTCGACGAGTATGTTTCTTGGCAACTACTGAACCAAATAGGACGCAACAACCACCAAATGAAATGTACTATAGAAGACAACGCGGATTTAGCGATTTTTTGTGATTTTCACAGATGTGGTGCGGATTTGTTATCAGACTTCTTATGGCATGGACTTGCTTACCATAATTTTTTTTTCCTGGCCCGAATTTGGCGTGTATTTACTTGTCAGATTCGTTCTGCCATGGATTTAGCGGGTTTTTAATTTAAAGTTCCCGCGGATTTGTTCATATCAAGAAGACATGTAACTTTGCCAGAATCCAACCAACAGAAAAAAATAGCGTTGCGCTTGAGCGAAGGTGGAAGCATGGACAAATTGAACAAATACACAAACCATGGGGGGTCTGAGGTTATAATCTTTGCTATCAAATTCGTTCGGAGTATTTACCTTTCTGCGGCAGATGGCGCGATTGTGCCTGTCTCATAGTAAATAGTCTTGATATGTTGTCAGCGGTACTATGGTCCCATAGAATGGTATTTAAATTCAGCTTAAATTCAAGGAAAATAATAAAAAATCTAAGGAGAATCCCAAAAGAGATCTGGAAAAAAGTGAGGCTAGAGTTCCAAGGTAATTGAAAGAGAATCCGAGAGGGTAGATATTATAATCTCTTGTCAATCTATTTAAATGTAAAGGAAGGTTTAAAAAAGGTATAGAAAAGGTAAGGCAGGATTTTCAAAGATAAGCGATAAAAAAACATTTCCACTCAACTGTTAAAGCTTTTTGCTCTGTTTATATTGTTCTGATGAGCTTACACCAAGGTTGCAAATACTCATTTCAGCTAAACTAATGTTTTTCGGAATAATAAAACCAAAAGATGGTATGATGGCATGTTTTACTTGTAAGTTACAAGAAGAGGTTACAAGTATGTGTTTGAAACATAAAACCTGTAATTTTTTTCTTTCTATGAGTCACAATCAGCGATTTTCTGATCGCTGAGTGAGTGAGTGAGTGAGTGAGTGAGTGAGTGAGTGTGTGGAAAATCGCTGATTGTGACTCTCATGAAGTGAAATAAACAGGTTTAATATGTCAAACACATTCTTTGCAACCTCTTCTTGTATCCTACCAATACAAAATATGATCATGGCATCTAACTATTTCATAATTTAAAAAAAAATGTTTTATCTGAAATGAGTATTTGCAACCTTGGCTTACACCAAGTGTTACTTCAACGGCTCCTACGCAAAGAGCGCCACCAAGCGTAGGGTTGTAAATAGGAAAACCAGCAAAAAGAGAAAAATTCTTCTTCGTCATGCACTTCTTCACGCAAAGACTGCAAAGAACTCAAAGAACACGTTAGCTGCTTGTTGTATGCTTTCTCAAAGATAAGTTGGAAAAGAGTGTGCGAAGCATATTGGAGAACCACACATTGTTTGTTGAGTGTTGGGCGATACATGCACAAAGTTGCTTTGCAATCACTCTGAGGCGCTTTCTAGCTCTCCAAAAGGAGATTCCAACGGTTTTCGACGCAAATTGAAAATTTTAGCTGATCCTGGCTTAGATTCTAAACGCTCCCGATGGAGATCCAGAAGTTCCCAAAGAAGATTCCAAACTTTTTCGAATGTGACTCCAGGCTTTCCCGATGGAAATTTGATGCGTTCCTGACTTGGCATCCAGATTTCTACTTCTACCTGACTTCGACGCTCCTAAACGAGCTTTCGCCTGCTCTCAACTTAGCTATTGATTGAAAACTTTCTTTGCAACCAACGCATGAATTTGTATATTGTGTGGATAGCGCAGTGATACTTTATGCCTCAACCGGACTGGAAATCGAACCCGAGAGTTTCGACTCCTATAGACGTTCCTGACTTATATGCGATACATCCCCGACGAAGATTCCAAACGTTTCCAACCATGATTCCAGACATTTCAGACCGAGAATATTGTTTTTATTCGATTGAGATTCGAGACGTTTCCGACGAAGGTTGCAGACGTTTCCGAAGATGATTCCAGATGTTTCCGACGGAGATATCAGACGTTTTTGACTGGAATCCAAATTTTTCCGTCGGAGATTCGAGACTTTACCAACTCTGATTCCAGACGATCACGACGGAGATTACTAAACTTTTCGACGACGAATCTAAACGTTCCCAACTTGGTTTTGAAACGGTTTCGACAGAGATATCAGACGCTCCTGACGGAGATTTCACACGATCCCAAACGGAGCTTTGAGAGGCTAAAAACAGATATTTCCGAGCTTCCCGACAGATATTTCAATCGATTTTCTTCTGAGATTCCAGACATTACCGACGGACAACCCAGACGTTATCGTTGGAAATTCTAGATGCTCCCGGCATGGATTCGTAACGCTCCCGACGAAGATTTCAGACGTTCCCAAAGATGATTTCGAGAAGTTTCCAAAGAAGATTCCAAACTTTTTCAATTGAGATTCTAAACTTTTCTAACGGAGATTTGAAACCTTCATGGCTTAGATTCGAAACAATCCAGAAGGAGGTTCCAGGGGCTTATTGCATAATAAATTTACAAGAACTTGTACGTAACTTGTAGCTACAATTTAAAGTACATTTATTTACAAGTTACAAGTCCTTGTAGATTTCAACTATGCAATAGGCTCCAGACGTTCCCTACGATGACGATTTCTGACTTAGATTCCAAACGTTTCCGACGATGATCCGTGACGTTTCCAGCTTTGTATGGATACATTCTGAACGGAGATTCTAGATGTTTCCAAAGTGTTACTGATCCTGACGAATATTCCAGCACGGAATTTTGAGGAAAGTTTCCATGACATTTCAAGGATAATCAACGAAAATTTAGTTTAGGATGGATTCTTAGATGATTCATTCAATTCATGATGATGATTCAGGAAATTAAGGACAATGTTTTTAAATTGAAATCCAGTTAAGAGTTCCAAAATAGTTATCAAGATGATTCAGACAACTCATGTTTGCAAGAGACCCGAGTCCTGGAATTGGGTTTTTTGGGATCTCATCCTTAGAAAAGTTTTCAAAATTCCGGACTAAGAACAAGCTTCCAGATTTTCGAATATTATTTTTGTTTCTCAATTCTGGATTCTGAAACATGGAGAATTTTTCGAGTTTCTGATACTGATTCAAACCTATATATGGGTGAAATGCCGATCCTCAATTTAATAAGCTTTAAAATATTGATTTTTTTTAAATATCACGCAAAACAAATTTGTAGGTTTCTGAATACAGTGAAAAGTTAAAATAACTTTTACTGAAAATGGTACTGCTGAACCTTAAGAATTTTAAGTCCTATTATACATATGATTATGAACAACAATGTTAACTTTGAAATGAAACTGTTTTTATTAAAATCGATACCCTTAAAATTAGGGTAAAAGTCCTTATTTTTGCCACAAACTACCCGAAAATGATTCGTGCTGTGCACAACCACCTAGGCATTCGATTTCTAGACAAAAAAAACTCACTTTTGATGTATGCATATCCCATAATATCTAGCGGCATTTTGAGATATTGAAAAAAAAATGGTGGGGTTGTGTACAAGACACGACCGCAGGGTTGACGTAGACTACGTTAAGCTGTGTAGTGAAATTCTCGTGCATTTTTTTTCTAGATATTGATTTAAACTACAGTAGAAGTAACCTATAATTTCGGTCCTATGTACATATTTTGGATTTCCTGATTCCTATTTCAGGACCTCGTAAAAATGCGAATACATATTCTATTTCATTTGGTTCCTAAATTACAATCAGATATGAGTAAGGCCAACAATGACCGCCATGATGGCTGATATTCCCTATCACTTCAAGATTTCTAGGACACAAATCTTGGACGGTTGTGACATCACTCATGAAATTGAAACTCCTTGTGTACTGGACTGCAACAAACGTGAAGCTCCAGTTTCTTTGTTATAAGTTTTGTGAGAGCTGATATCTGTACTCTTGAAATTTTTCTGTGGTAATTTCTATCCTCAGCGATTCAGCGATATCAATTAGCCATGAATCCCTCCAATAAGTTCTCGGTACATCTTTTATCTACCGATTGAACAAAAAAAAAATACTAAGGCTGTGTTCCATTTGGAAAATTTTCACTTAGATTTGACACTTCGAAAATAAATTAAGAAGTTCGAAAATCCCTCTGTTGTAGATCGACCGATTTTCGAGAAAGCGTCTGTCAAATTGATTCCTTGTCTGTCAGAAATAAGTCTGCTGGAATAGCAGGTTTATTTGAAAACTTTCCATCTGTCAAATTTAAGTAAAAATTCACTAAATGGAACACAGCCTTAATAACTTGAGCACAGGATTGTTTCTTGTTGTGTTTGTCGTATTTGATGCTAGATAAAAACTTCTTTTATCGATATGTGTGCTGAAAATACCTGGGCCGAGTGGATTCAAGGAGAAAGTCGACGAAGAGAATCTTGTCAGTATTACTTAGGACTTTATTCAATGTTCAGCTTGAATTGTTTCGCTTATCGATGAAGAGAATCGAACATTACAAGTAGGCTCTTTTGAACGCTCACTGTCGAATTTCAGAACCTAGCAATGAAAAAAACTCGACGGTACCTCTATTTATGCCAAGAGATAAGCATTGCAAGTCCCTCCTACTTGAAGAATTATGCAAAAAAAAAAAAAAAAAACTGGGTGTTGTATAAACCGTTCTATAGCATAATTTTTCAAGTAGGAGGGACTTTCATAGCTAATCTAAAAGCATAAATAGAGGTACCGTCTGATAATTTATCACATTAAATTTTATCCTTTTTATCACCACAGAAACAACCCGTTCCCGTTTTTTATGCAAAATAATGAATGTGCGTTCACAAAACGCACGAAAGCTTAAAAAAACCATATTAAGATTTTTTTTTAATTCAATCAATAGATTAAAGATGTACCGAGAATTAAGGGGGATTTCCGGTTCAATATTTTCAAAAAATCGATTTTTTTTTTGCATGCAATCAAAGCTAAACATGTCTAGAATATGTGGGTAAAAGGATGTTTCGATCCGGTAAATATTTACGTCGCTACAGGCCTTTGAGTGCATCGACCTCCCGAGCGGTATGGGTCGCGCAGGTATAAGTTTTGTCACGCGCGCTCTTTAAACGCGTTTTTCTCGAAACTACATTTTTCAAAACTGCGAGCACTCTAGCTTTTGAACGGTTCAACCAAATGACTTCGTTCTTTGCTTCCCTTATTGAAAACACTTTTCTTCATGGAATGAACTATAGACTCAAGGAGAAATGTGCAATTTTCGATTTTTCACAGCCTGTCAAAGTCAAAAAATCGACCGAAAAAAACGACTTTTTTTCAAATGCCCGCCATTTTGTCAAATTTTGAGATTTTTCAAAGATTGTAGTTCATTCCATTCTCTGAACTATACTTTTCAAGAAACTGAGCCGATTTTCTTTCTAGGTGACGATTTGCGACCTCTAGGCTGCTCGCAGTTTTGGGAAGTACCCGCCGGGCAGCCGCCATATTGGACACCATTTTGGATTTATGGACTTGAAAAAATTCCCAGTTGTAGAGCAAGAATGAATAAAGATTTGACAAAAAACTCAGGTCTCTAACTCTTACCAGTTCCCTGAAAAAAAAATCCAAAGTTTAGGTCAATTGAACCGGAAATCCCCCTTAAATGGAGGGATTTCAAGCTAAAATGATCTGATCGCGAAATATTGACTATCAATACCGAAATTTCGCATAAATGTCCAACCCATTTCGTGAGGTGTGTACTGCTGTCTTTCAGTGTTGCCAAATGATTAGGGAACTTTCATAAATAATGTTGTAGTTTAGGGAGGAGAGGGGTTTCAGAAGTTGGGACCAACCAAGTATTAGGTGTATTGCAAAACACGCTCCGAGGGGGAGGGGGGGTTAATTCGTGAAAAATATACGTAATTTATGGATGCCCCTAATTTTACTTCCAAGGCTGTGTCGCAATGGGTGAGTTGAATTTAACTCGTGGTTAAAAGTGACAGATGAGTTATCGAATAACCCTGCTATACGAGCGTGGTTATTTCGGACCGACTAGAAGTTAAATGTTGGTAACCGTGGCTGAGTTCTGTTTGAAAAGTGATCAATTTCCGGCATTTTCGAACATTGAAAATAATTTACGAAATGTCACGTTTAACCACGAGTTAAATTTAACTCGGCAATTGATACACAGCCCAAGAAGTATTTCTCGATTACTTTTTCGAAGGAACGTATCAGCTTTTGTAAACAACGCATTTGATCGTCGATTTGGCGTAACTGGTAGCTCGCCCACGCACTACCATTAGATAGGGGGAATTTTCCCAAACTGTTAGTGGTGTTAGTAAGTGGGGCGAGCTATTAGTTATGCCAAACCGACGATAAAATGCATTGTTTATAAAAGCTGATATGTCCTTCCGAAAAGTAATCGAGATTTGTAGTTGTAGCCAATGATCTCGACGGGAACGACGCGCAAAGTTCGAGGTGCAAAACTCAAACTCTGCGCGCCTGACAGGAACCGCCTTCCTACTGCTGCTACTGCTACTGCTGCTACTGCTACTGCTGCTACTGTTACTGCTACCTTTGAATGATTTACATGTATGAATTTTCAAGTGACACAGATGCGTCTTTTCAACTTTAGTACATTTGACATTTTAATTATTAATTACAGTTCCTAGTCCTATCAGGCCTGTTTTAGAGAATAACCACCTTGGTGGAATTGGTTTGTTTTAAATTGAAAAAGGAAACTACTTATAACTACTATTTATGAGGCACATTAGCAGCGCTGTTTTATAACTTTTCTGATTCAAGCAGCACGATGTGCAACCAAATTGTACTTGATTATGAGGACTGGGTTTGGGGAGAACGTTTTTTTCATGAAAACGGTGATAAAATCATCACTTTTTATTTGTCCATTTTTAAAACAGCTTTTTATGAAAAATTTAAAAATAAAGTTTATTACAACAGCTTACGAAAGGTATTTCCTATCGATTGGTGTATTTTGATTTTAATTTCATCTATGTATAAATGACAAAGCTTATAGCGGTCGCAATTTTAGATTTTCGATTTACCTCCAGTACCTTCCCGTAGGACGTAGTCTACGTCAAAAATTCCTGTTGTGCATTTCATGAGAAACTGTATGTTGAGTGACAAGCATAATGATAATCTATGGCCAGGAAAGTCAACAAAAAATCCAAACCGAAAGATGTCCTAGATCGGACCGGGGATAGAGCCCTATGCCTCCGGCTTGGTAATACTATTCCTTAACTGACTAGTGTGTCTGAAGCCCCTTGTGATCACATCACACTAGATAAAAAAAACTTTTCATAAGCTATCATGGCTTGGACCGTTCCGTGAACTACCGGTGCCATCTAACTCGTCATATTTTTCCAACTCCAGTGTATGTTTTTCAGCTTAAAGCTACTCCTCAAACAGGAATGGTAGTGACAAGAAAAAAAAAAAAAAAAACTGCAACATACATTGACTAACTGACTGAAGTTGACGGACGACGTATGACCACCCACAGATGCTTCTAGTGGCGAAACGAACCGCTTGCTAGGCCATCTCTCTTCCGACTGTTACACTTTACTAAAGCTAAAGGAAACCATTCACATCTCATCCCACATAGTGCAGTGCAGGAGGATGAGATGGAAAAAGCAGGAAAAACCGGAAAGTGTCATCGTACTGCAGCCATAGGACTGGGCTGTGATCAAGGTTGGCTTCGAATCGATGGGGTTGGCTGAAATAAGTAGTCTTCATTTTCAGTGTGCCATTCATCGTCCGGTGAAACCAGGAACGCTTGAAGGTGCCGAGCGGTGGTGGCACGGGGTCATGCTATTTTTAGCCACTGATAATGAATTACTGAACTCGTTCGCAAGGATCAAAAGAGCTGAAAAGGTTCGAATTATTTTTGGGATACCGTTCTTCTTATCACGAACCGTGTGATTTGCATTGATTTGGAGGTTTTTCGCTCCACTCTTTGTGCTTTTATTAATGGAAGCTTTTAATCTGAAGCCATCATCTTTAATGCTGTCTATATTTTGTGGTGCCTTACAAATTATTAGATATTTGGATGAGATCTGTGTCTTAATTTTTCTGACGAATACGTGCCTTTAGCATTTGTTATGTACGTAATATTCGTTTGTTGTAACATGTCGTTTTTTAAATTCAGTTTCATAGAATGCAGCCATGCGTCATATTATTTATTGTAACCATACTGAAAAGTTAAGTATGACACCATTTTTCAGTGAATACCGTGATGCTCCGATTTAATAAACACTTCATCATTGAATACCTATCTACTAGGGTGGTTCAAAATATCGATTTTGTTCCACCCCGCTCAATCGATTTCAAATAAGATCCTGATCATTTTCTCAAAATTTTAGCTAATTTGGTTGCGAACTCGTACTGCAATGGTCCTTTGAAGTATATAAGAAAAGTTAACTTTTTGTACGCGTCGTCCTAGCCATAATCCGGGAGAAAATTGATCATTATGAGTTGCGTTTTTTGTCACGTAGATAATGTTCGGTGATAGATATTAAGAGAAATATTGATAGCATTTCATCATAAGACTCCAATTATCGCTTTCGTTGCAAAATTTCATTTTTATTTAACTGACTTTCAATAGCATTCAATATCAGCATTCAATCAATTGTTGTCATTAACTGGAATTATTTAAAATTACGGTAACATTCTTTCACTATTTTGAAGCTATTGGTTTTCAGTGAAATTTACTAGTATTTTTAAAGCAATTGCCTACATTTAGGTGCAACTATGCATTTTAAGACATCATTTTTGTAATTTCTGTTGAAAATACACTTCGCACAAGGATTTTAGCATCTGATTAGGAGGCAGTGAACCCAAATTTAATAATTAACAGTTACTATAATTTAACTCGAAAGTATGTTGTGGGGATGATCAATTTCACCCCATATCGATATTCACAATTTCATAAAAATTAACAAAATTATAGATACCTCATTGCTACTGATTTTAATTTTATTAGTTTGATAGTTTCGATAAATGTAGCAATTTATTTCTATTATTAAGTAGAAATTTGCCCTGGATTTCGGTACGGTTAAATACACTTACTGCTCACTACTTGTTTAGCTACTTTATTGACTACTACTTGTTGACTTTATTGACTTCTTATACAGTATGTAAATAAAGTTTATCCATCTCTGCTTCCAGTACGTGATTTTCCTGTTTTGCCGTTACAAACTTAGTTGTTTATATGAATATTTTTTAAAGGTTTGTTTAATTTTGAGTACTGATCTAGGTACTGATCATTTCCCAATCAAATAGAGTTACGTGGGTAGAGCTGACCGATACGGTAGTGTTTTATGTTAGCTCCGGGCAAATGACGTGAACATTTTTTTTTTCGCATACATTTGATCTCGAGTGGGTTGTTAAGTTTTTCGGTTGAATTTTATTAGATTGTTTAATCAAATGAAATTATATATTTGTTCTCGAATGCTTGAAGTGCTTTGTGTGAATAATAGTACATAGTCGCGGATACAAAACGTTTTTAAAAGCAAAAGAGTTCATTGGAGATGGCCTTAAAGAATATTTGTAACGAAATGCTCGATTCTTATTCATATTGATGGTTAAGCCTTTCGAGGAGCTTCTTTGTGTATACTTTCGTTATTGTGTTTTTCTTAATGTAATTCATTTTGTTACCGTCGGTACGTAAACATTCGTTGGGGAGATAGAACTAGAAAAATCAACGGCAGCATTTAATTTGAATAGCTTCATGCTGCCGGGCATCAACAATCGTTGTTCATTCAAACAAATCTGAAGGCTACTCAACTGGAGTTGCTCTTCTAGACATAGAAAAAACATTCGACAGTGTTTGGAATAAATTGCCAATTGGGTTCTTTAATTTTGAAAACTGTATCGGTTTTTATTCATCATTTGAAAGAGCTTCGTTTTCTGAGCACAGCGATATTTTTTTTTGAATCCACACACTTTCATCTTGATTTTTAAATCAAGATTAAAAAAAAAATAATAACTTCACTGTTTGACACTAAACTAACAAACTGACAGTTAGCTCCCATATATAGTGACACCGAGGGGCGCTAATAAGGCGATTTTTGCAAATGCAATCGTAATTATGTTAAAATAGTTCCAGTGTACCAAAATTGATGAAATTTTGGGTTTAGGTTCCACTTTTAATGCAGATTACGAATATGCATTTACCTCAATACCCTTAAAGAACCCAATTGGGGGATTGCCAAATTCAAAAAGTTTAATTTTCCTCTCCATATTATGAAATTAGCTCAAATTTAGTTTAAAAAAATATTCACATGGTACCAGACTCTCATTACTATTTGAAATTTATAGAGACAGATATCAGCGACAAACATTTTGTGACGAGACAACGTTGAGCTCCAGCGTTGGAAGAAAACACACACACATCTATGCATGTACGAACCCATACCACTGAGCGGCTGGTACAGCGCAAATCAAAACACGAAGCGGTGTCATCAATGTGCACTCACCAGATGGCACTTCGATCACATAAGGGTGGTGTACCCATTGCCTTGTTCGAGGAATTGATTAGTGGGATATCTTGTCAGCTTGTTATCAGCACCAAATGCTACTTTAATACCACTTTGGCAAAATATACGGCTAGGCTCCAAAAGCTGACGGCGAAACTTCCATAAATTTGACAACCGTTGGTAGCACTGAATGCTGACGATACGACATTTTGAATGCTGGTTTAGTCCACTTTGTTAATAATAATTATTATAAGCTCCTAAAAGTTCTCCAGGGAGCTTTGCTGAATAATTTGAAATAAACAAAAATGGAGCAAAAAACTGTTTTTTTTTTCTAGAGGCCAGTGTCTGATTTTATCATTTACCATCACAAGCAAGGAGTAGCGCTGCAACCCAGTGTAGATGAGTTAGTGTTTGTTTTGAAAATATTCACTTTACGTACGAGCGATATGAACAAATGAGTCATTATACCTACATCAACGAATACTTGTTTATTGATATTCACCAGTGCTTGAATTTACGGTTTAGCGACTTAGCAGTCAATTTAATTGTTTATAAGGAAATTTGAACATACTGAGAGGTAAGCACATATCATCGGTAAGAGACTTGTGTGTGAGAAAATTGCGTGCAACATTGTCAAAATCAGAAGCGATCCTCAAACCTAAATAATCAAATTCATTTTGAGCAAAATGATTATTTCAAATATTGTCGACCCCTGAGCCTAAAATCATAGAGGTAACTCTAAGACCAGAAGGCCCCGAAGATACGTGCTCAACTTTTTGGCTCAGCTTTGGTACTATCTTCGGTCCCAAGCTAATCGATGCACCCCTCGAAACATAAGAAAATTCATGAACCAATCATTTTATCTGTCAAACTTTCATAGCAAATCAAAACAAACATAGTATAGTACTAGAATTTCGACTAGAATGGGGTACGTTAATCGTTTGCTTGGGACTAATAGGCTAATCAATAAGTGAGCAAATTTAAAATCGTTAGTTTCAAATTGATTGTTGCTAAAACCTAGATATTATCATCAATTAATGTTTTTCCTCGTAGAGTCCGTTTTTCCATCACACCTCGCAATTTCAAGACCAAACATCTCAATATCTACGAGATGTATACATCTGAAAATTTCAGACATTCCTTGCTTCTCCGCATCAAACAGCAAGTAATAGTTTCAGCTACGTGCATTCACATAAACCTTATTATTTTTACACGTGAAATTGCGAAGTTTAACATGAAAAAGGACGCTACAGGGAATCACCTTAAGCATGAGGCAAACAATTCACATCGAACAACACGACACGTTCTTCAGCACTATAGAGATTGTTGACGTTTATCGTACACATACTACGTCACGTATACGTATACGCAAAATGTTTTCATCGGGAAAAAAAACTTCATAGTGGAAATTTTCCCGATGAAAACAAATCACTGACACAATCATACTTTAGCAATCTCTATATTTGTGTAAAATGAAAATAATCATTTTACATTTGATCATCAAAATTATCCAGAGGCTATAATGTACATCCAGCCACGAATGAAAAAAATAAATCTCGATTACTTTTTCGAAGGGACGTATCAGCTTTTGTAAACAATGGATTTTATCGTCGGTTTGGCGTCACTGCTAGCTCGCCCACCCATACACCACTATCAGGAATGGGAAAATTTCCCCATCTGATGGTAGTGCTAGTTTGCGTTACCAGTTATGCCGAATTGACGATCAAATGCATTGTTTACAAAAGCTGATACGTCCCTTCGAAAAAGTAATCGAGAAATGTTGATTTCGACACTTAGAGGTTGCCTTGATCAAGAGAATGCTGTTATGTCAAAATTCCAATTCATGCAGGTAGTTGGTCTATCTGTTGAGGTTGTCTTCATTTTCAGCTAAGTTGACTGTGTAGAAGAAATGGTTTTTATCAGCACTGCTTGAGACACGCTAGGTCAATTGAGGAAAACTGCTCTAAATCGGCCAATCCAAGAAATAAAAAAATGTTTCTTTAACAAAGTTGCTTGAATTTAGCTGAGCAACAACTTTGCCGAAAAATGAACACCTTTATTTCTGCAAATAAAAAAGTTTCCCATTCCCATACCACTGTGCAGCGTATGTAAATTAGACAAGCCCATAAAAAAAATTCAAATTTTCTACGGGCACTCTCGGAAGGTTTCAGGTCATTTGGGTGTAACACGAGTTGGCGTTTTTTGTTCAAAGTTTATATGGGATTTTTGGTCAAAATGTACGAGAAAATAACTCCATAGTGAATGGAATTGGTTAATTTATACTCGATTTAGCTCCAAATTTCAAGGCTTGCAGCTTAAACCATTGATTGATTTCGACTCCGACTTATCTGATTTGATATTCGTAGTCAATCGATTTTCATCCGACTCCATAACTCTGAAAAATATTCACTAATAGTACGTTCAGACTACAGAGTTATAATATTTTATAGCGCTATCTTGATGGTGGTTTCTGTGTTGCAATTAGTTGACAACCGTTATAACATGTTATAACTCTGTAGTATGCTGCCTATAATCGCATATCAGTCCCATATTAAAAATGTAGGCATTGAGAAAATTGACGTCGAAGCTACGAAGTGCAATTGTCATGAAAATATTTGAAAAAATCATAGTAAATTTTTTGATATATTTTAAGTTAAAATCAGTTGCAACGAAGCTAGCATGTTTCGTTGCATCAGCGAAAAATATGGCAATTCGAAAAGCAGAACTTTAACTTTAACTATGGACTATTGAATTTCAGGGTGGGACTGATGTGCGATTACTTTGCCTGATGGGACAAACGGACTTGATGCTGTTTTCACATGTTCCATGATCAAAGTTCGTAGTTTTATCACATAATATGAAAGTAGACGCCAATTGATAGTGGATACCGTTATTATCTCAATATTTGCAAAAATTCATATGGGACTGCGATTATAGGCAGTATGAACGTACTATAAACTTGTAACGAAACCGGGCCATTTGCAAACTTGCAGTAGATTACTCAAGGAAGTCAAACAAACAATCTTTGACCCGACAACCACACCCTTTACCTGATGTACTGTATATAGGGTGTTCCAGAATGTCTAAGCACGACTTTGGAACACCCCGAATTGGTTTAGATGAGATGATTATCACGCTGAATCAATGTTTACATTTCGACCAATAGTTTCGTTTATCACAAGTGTCGGTTCTTTACATTTCCGTGACAATGCAAAACATTTCCTTGAAAAAGCGCAAACAGATCGTGCACAAATGGTATACTATCCCCACCCCATGAGTATCTAGACAGAAAACCTTACTTTCATGTACCGGCTTACACATTGTAGATGTCTCCAGCGCACGTAAACAATGGGGTCAGCCATCATTGGTGACACACATTTTTCACATCAGAAATCATGTTTTTGTTGCACTTCATTTGGACGTCGAAGTAAGACAAGAATAAATTTTGAGTGAGACGTATTACTGATTTTGGTTTTTTTCCTTGTATCTTGAAATTTAGTCAATTTGATGAAATGAAAAAACATTACTTCGCATGATGGGTTTTAATTCAAGTCTGGTCAATTCCCCGGGGGCATCTGGGGCATGCCCAGAACTGGCCAATGTGGTCCGTGGCGCTCGAAATGGCCTCAATTGATTTGGTTATCATATTTTGAAATAATTTGTTTTGTCACATTAGAGCTTTTATTCATTACCGCTCACATTCCTAGGAACATGTTACTGCCAAATTCCCAGCACCAGTTTACCGATTCTGAATCCGTTCAATAATGTTCTTTTGGATGTGGATACTTTTCATTTGATGGTTGTTGCGTGCAATTCGTATTAGTGGTTTCCGAGAAATACGACTTAGTTCCCAAAATCCATGTTCTTCGGTGTTGTACCGTCCTAGTTAATCTATTGTCCGAAACCAGTTAATCGATTGAATATCTATTCATCAACTATTCTATATTATATTCTATAGAGTCATAGTACCGTAAAATGGGGGTATTTTTGATGATGCGGGTAGCTTTGATATTAGAATATAATGATTAAATTTACTCTCTCCACTTATTCCGAATTTAAAAAATTGATTCCATATTGATGATATTGTGTAAAGTTTTTATTAAAGAGCCTGAATTTATAAAGAGACGACATGTCAAAATTGGAACAATCGACTATCTGTCAAAGTCATACAAAAAGTCATTCCAATCGAGTAGAAAACCAGTCAAATGGATAAGATGTCGTCTCTTTATAAATTCAGGCTCTTTAGTTTTTATATAGTACACTCAGGTCTTTTTTTACACGGGGGATACGGTCCGTGTAAAAAAAAACCGTGTAAAAAAAAACCGTGTAAAAAAAAACCTACGAGATTTTGATTTTTCGCATGCTTAAATGTTTTTAAAAAATCGGATTTTGATGCCATTTGTAATTAAAGCATGATATGGTCCATATAGACATATTTTAAAAATTTCTGTATTTACACCAAAAATTGTGATTTTTTTTTGGTATGCCATTCGATTACAAATAGCTTGAAACGGATAATGTGATTGGAATCAAGTCGATAGGTTGTATCGTTGTCGAGAAATCGTTAAAAACGTACCGTGTAAATCGTGGAAAACCGTGTAAAAAAACCGTGTAAAAAAAAACCGCGTAAAAAAAACCGTGTAAAAAAAGACTTCAGTGTATGTGTTACGCATATACCAAAAATGATAAAAAACAGTGTTATTGTTTTTCCTCTGTTTGAAAAAGCACTCAAACCATCACTTATTAAATATATTTCCGATATAGCCATCACAATTTCAATGCTGTCTTCTTATTGCTTATGATGTTTTTTGATTATATACTCACTCAAAGATTCATATTTCTTGAACTAATTTGATTGAGCTTCACGCATTTTTTACTACATTCATTGAGCATTATCAAAGTAACCCCAAACAAAAAACTGATGTTCGGTGACAAGACACAAAATATACTGCAAATGCAATAATTCCCGTTAAACATATTACTAACAAATTGATTATAGTAACCTCAGTACATGTTTCAAAAATATAAAATTTGAAAAACATTCTTTGCTGTTAAAAATTATTTGGAATATACTTAAAAACACTATCAAAGTTACCCCGTTTAACGGTACCTTTCATTTGGTGGTTATTGCGTTTAATTCCGTAGAGTGGTTGCCGAGAAGTACGTTTTACAAAATTGCACATCGTTTTCTTAGAAAGAGAAAGCATAGCTTGCTATCTCTTTTTAATCTTCACCGATGGCAAACGCGAAGGGACTGCTGCAAGCCGTTATGTAAGTTTCGGTTGCATTCGGGTGTAAAGCAAAAATCATTAAACTCAATCTCACCACAGTTTGGTGAGATTTGCAGATGGTGAGTTTTGTTAGCATGATATTCCGAGCTGCAATATCACAGCTTGCAAAATCAACCGCAGTTGTTTGCTTGTTGATTTTTGTCTACGAAAATCAAGCGTGATCTTGGGCGTTGGTGACATTTGATTTTTTGATATTTTCCCAACACTGGCAGACGCAATTATTTTTCCGGTCAAAATAACTATATTGTTCAATTGTTTTAGAGATAACTCGAAACTATAGTCGATTTGACTATATATAGAGGACATCAACTTTATTCCATACTTGGCTCACCTACATTTTTCAGTAGATGAACAAACGTCAAACTTTAAAATACAACTATGCATTAGTTGATTCAAGAAAACTATTGTTGGGAAGATCTCAAAAACACAACTGCAAAATCATTAAAAAGTGAACAACAACATTCAACTTAGATTTGGACCGTGTTCATCTGCGTGAGAGCCAGCTATCTTATCGCCTGCTCTACGCATCACAAGTTAAAAGTGTGTGGATTTATGATGATCACTTGAAACCAAATTATATAAATAAATTATATTTGACGGTTGTTATAGTTGACCAAAGTTATAGCTGAATTGAGTATAAGACGAACAATTGAATTTATAAGGTAGATATGATTGAGTTGACGGTCAAATTAATGTTGGAATAACTATAGGTTAGTTACTATAAGGATTTGTTCTCCGTGTATTTGCGGAAATATGTAAAGGCAGTGGAATCCGTTACAAAGTTTGCGAAAGACTGGAAAAAAAGTATCCAAAAATGTTGAAAAGGTATCTGTGCTGAAGCTAATGAGTAGGGTGAGATCAAAAATCCTCTCCTTGGCTTACGACTGATCGGATCTCGGATTTTCTACGTTAAACTGTAAGAGAATACTATAGAGAACATGGATACGAAAATAAAAATCGAATTTGCTGTAAACAGACTTACATAATCGTTTTTTTAAATCGTGCTTAAATATTCTGGGACACCCTATAGTTGCGGAAATATATGCATTCGGTTATCCGGAGTACTGACCGGATGAGCTTAGAAAATTGGTTTTACTTTCATCGCCAATAATTGGATCGCAACATGAGTGTCTGTGCGATACGCGTACCCGCATTAAATGTAAAGCAGAAAAAATCAATCAATCCAATAATAACAACTAATTGACAGGTCACCACCGGAGAATAACACCCACTTGGGCAGATATTATCTTAATTGACAGCCAATCAGTTAACCTCTGCATTGCGTCGTTGCGAGTGTCCATTCCATGGTAGATCTTGGTTGGTAGGTACCTACGCATTGAAATTCACTATTCGATCCTTTCTGGGAAGGTTATCCGACCGAAAGTGTTTTCGTGAGCACTGTGGGCACGTGTCTTTTCTTCTATCGCATCGAAATTGATAAAATTGCCCAGGTTCACTGAGGCCATTGCATGTTGGCCCGTATACATTAGGGTGACTCTTCATTTTCATAGTGTAGGAAAATAGTATTGCGAATTTTACCCCCAATTAGACTTACAATATAATATCACATCGGGGTGGTGTATCGATAATGCTTTTCCCTTTGTGGTTGACGTGTGAACGTTTTCAACGATCGAATATTTTCACGATAGTCCAAAAACCAAAGCTAAGCACAATATTTCTGAAAAATCACACCTTTCTGTATGATTGTTTATATGTATATCTAGTGATATTTTACTTTCAAGCGAACATCCTAACCACCCTTTATTTACGTGGTAGCCGACGTGTTTAGGGTGGGTGAGCCAGTAGTGGATGTACTAAGACAATTTATTGATTAAAAATAAATAAACGGTTTGCATATAATTTTTATACGTCAATCTATAGCTTTCAGTAACTATGTTGCTCGAACAATATTACATTGTGATTTAACTTCATACGTTTTTCGAAAACTCTTTCTCCTTCAATAGGAGCACTGTTCCAGTAGTTGTTGGCAGTTGAGACACTTTGATTCCTATAATAGTGGAATGCATTGGTTTCTTATGGATTGCACTATTATAGGAACACTACCGCAACTATAGGTTCAAAGGAGTCAACGTCTTAAGGAAAATTAATTATTTTCCGTCATTTTTGGGCTAATTCATGTTTCAAGTACGCGAATCTTCTTTATTTTAGGAGACTTCTCCACAATTGATGTGGCATAAGCCCCATACAGAAACTATAGGAACACCTACCCTACCGCGATTTGGTTAACGTATTAACGAAAGCATGTCATAAACCCAGAGGATCCAAATTGATGGTGTGGCGTCAGTCTAGCAGCCACTCGGTACTTTCACATGGCCTCACTGAGAGTGAGCCACACGCAAGGTTGTCAGTTTTATTTTCAAAAAGTCTGGAGGAATCCCCAAAATTTGTCTGGAAAAAATATGGCCTATGTTGTTAATAGGAGACTTACAAACTTTTCTTAACATTGATTCAAAATCTGGATTTTACAGGTAAATCTGGAAGGTTGGCAAGGCTGGCCACACGAGCCACACGATGTCGAGCCCCAAAGTAGCAAGAGAAATGTAGTGAGTGTTTATTTTGCCATTTACGTTTATTTTTTCGGCTTGAGCTGCCGGAGACAGCGAAATCCAGTCAGTAGCAGCAGGTGCGGCCTGGTTTGCTGATTATAATCGAAAATATTCGCGGCACACACGATAGCCTTATATGCTGCCGACACTGTTGGTTATCAACAAATCTGTGGCGTTGAAATCTGATTATTTATTCGGTAGGTGGTATACGTAGATAGCTGGCACTGCGTGATGTTTGTGCAAGCAGTAACGTGAATGGATTTTAAATTATGCTTTCGTCGAAGGGCAAGCAATTCTTCGGTGCACGATGCAATAATATTTACATTATTTGAGAAATCTCAGACTGCAGCAGGACTCTTTTCTTCATTCATTTTGTTTTCAATAATAGAATGTCAGGATTACTCGGGATTTGTCGAATATCTTTAATATTATTACCCGAAATACGGGTGTTTACAAAAACATCACCAATACTGTCCTATGACAAATATTTTTTTATTGTTTTAATATTTAGGTCACTTCAAGGTTATATAGAAACATAGCGAATCCATCAATCGTGGACATGCAAAGAATAAATTAAAAAAAAGTTTAATTAGCGTTCAAGTTTGATGTGATTGATGCGTGGTTGTTCGTTGCGATGCGTATGCGATGATCAATAGATTTTTATTTAATGATGGTCGTAAACCATTTTTGTAAACTTAACACGTGTATTTACGTAGCAATGCTCCAGGATGAATTAGGTATTATTTTGGTGATGACTTTCAAAAATATACACATTTGACTGGTTCAAAATATTGATTTTGCTATATCAAGCTTTCCAATCAGGTCGTGGTACTTCTTCTCAAATTTAAGCTCATTTGGATGCGAAATCATACTGAACTTGCCTACTCCGACAAACACCGAAACTTCATCATCCTGCCTAAGCCACGCGACATTCGAGGCCCGGCAGTGCGGAAGTCATTGTCCGATCGGAACCGACGGACAACCCCCGTCACTCTATGGCTCCCGGAAGAGGGACGGACAAGGGAGTACACTCCTATCCCCATATGGACAACGTTGGATCGAAACCTACACACAGAGATTATTTTACTGGGGTCAGTAATTTTTTACTGGGTTTTCAAACAGCTGAAAAAGTCAGTAAACTGAAAATAACGGTCACACGTAATGCAACGAACAATTTTAACATATTTTATTTTTATCATCAAATAAATGTTATAAGAACAGAGTCTGTATAAATTTCAAGAAAAAATCACTTTTATACAATTTTTTACAATTTTTTTAAGTTTACTGACTTTTTCAGCTGTTCAAAAACCCAGTAAAAAATTACCGAACAGGGAGGCCGTGATTTTGTGTGTACCGTAATGAATCAGGACGATGAGGGATTCAAGAAGGGCGAGCCGTACAAGGACGACAAAGAATGTGGAAATAATGGGCCGAGTGATGACATCGCATTCTCCCAACGATGTAGGAATGATTAAATTAAGGAGAACGGCAAGAAAGAGGAATAACCTTACCCTCCTTCCACGTGGAATCCGGGAAACCTAGCTTCGTCAGGTCGAGTAACATTGTTAAGTCCCGCTGACAACCTCAAACACCACTGCGTACATTGTGTGACAGGAGGAGCTAAGCACTATCAAATGCCCGCGAGTACGTTCGATGGCGGGTCATGATCGGAGGGGTTCCCAACCCGTTCGTTTGCTCCTCGTCGAGTCCGTCCTTTGGATCGGTGGCTCAGACAACTTTGCCGGTACCGGGGCCAGTTTTGGCAGCTTCTGCCCGTGGAGCTCTGCTGGGGTCCACTTCATTCTCCTCATCACTGACAAACACCAACAAGCCCGGCCTCCAACGATGCCATATCAAGTCAGTTATTGGATTTACAGTTTGGACATACATTTACTTCGGTGGCTCATACAACTCTGGTGGCAGCTTTCCACCCTCGACATGCTCCAACTCCACCGATTCCAAACGGGACCACTCAAAGTTAACCACCAGATATGCGCAACCAACCAAAAGACCTCCCACTCCTGGAAGACCTCGCAACACTACTTTAGCGATTTTTCAACAATCTCAGGGACTTGGAAGTTCTGGTTCAGAACAACTCGCCCATGTTCCTGACTCTCCAGGGGACCCACAGGAAAGATGAACCGCACACTTTGCGGGTAAGTTCAATTGGATTAACAATTGCAGTCAAAGCAACATTTACCACTTGGTCGCCGTACTGTTTACAACTATCTTGTTGAATGCACACCATATCCAAAAACGAATCACTTGACATTCAATAGATGTAAACAGTTGCGTGAATTAGTCTACAATCGACATCAGTTGAAAGTGAAAATCACTTAACTCGATGATGGAGTAAAACTCATTTATTCCAAGTGAAAACAAACAAATAAAATAAATGTGCATATGTTTTTGAAGATCGTTTGATCACATGAATCAATCGTGTGTATTTTTTTGAGTGTTGGTTGTTTCTGACTGCTTCCGGCCACAGTTGAGAGTGAACCGATAACCTTGCACTGAAAAAAGTTTTCACATAGTTTCCATTAGGATTTCATTACACACATGAGGTTCATGTGATTTAGTGGTGCAATTTCCAATTATGGGATCACATGAAAGTTATGTGAAATTCACTTTGATATTTTCCACTGTTTATGTGATTTATTTTATGAGTGTATGCTTAAAACCACCAAAATATAGCGGCACCGGTAGTGTAGTGGTAGGCGTGATTGCCTCTCACTCCAAAGGGCCTGGGTTCAATTCCAGTCGGTGCCGTCGGGATTTGCTGAGGCATAAAATCTAAGATCACGCCTGCTTTCGGAAGGGGAAGTAAAGCCATTGTTCACCGGTCCATGAGTTGATGGGTCGATACGTAGGGTC
The DNA here is from genome assembly GCF_037179485.1 of Ochlerotatus camptorhynchus. Classification (NCBI taxonomy): domain Eukaryota; kingdom Metazoa; phylum Arthropoda; class Insecta; order Diptera; family Culicidae; genus Ochlerotatus; species Ochlerotatus camptorhynchus. Next base: position 316,700 of record NW_027040667.1, on the reverse strand, counting down.
CAGGTGTGGCAACTGCCTTCATGGCAGATGAAAATAAGATTGACGGAAAACGAATAAAGGGGAAGGAAAACAACCAAAATATGGATTTGGTATAATTGGTTAAAATTCTGTGATTTAAAAAAAATATCTGTTTTTTTTTCCTTGATTTGTTTTCCGGCGATCTTGTTTTCCGTACTGAGCACCAATGCTACCGACGCCAGGGAGACAGCTCCCACACCTGTACCCTACCTATCGACCCATCAACTCATGAACTGGGGACAGCCGGCTTTACTTCCCTTCCGAAGGAAGGCGTGATCAGAGATGTTATGCTTCACAACATCCAGGCGGCGCCGACTGGGATTGAACCCAGGTCTGCTGAGGTGAGAGGTAGTCACGCCTACCACTACACCACCGGCGCCGCTTCTATATCTGTTTTTATTTAGATTTTAAAATTTGATAGTTGTGTTCAGTGATTCCTACCAGTACACCCGATGAAAATATAATTATCATAAATCAAATATCTTCAATAGTAAATAAGATATGAAGCAGATGTCTTTGAGAAAGTTATTTGCAAGAGTATTTCTTACAACTTTTGTATAGACACCAACCCTGTACGTCGAAAAATTGTATAAATAATTTTATATCTCACTTATAGGATTACTCATTATTCAGATGAAAACTCCAGACGAAACGCATTGGCATACCTTTAAACTTCTCAAAATACATCATATTCCTAAAATAACTATTTTAACCACCGTGCCCTGACAACCGTGGGAATAGAATCTCGCGAATTTGACCAAAAATCACGTTTCCCAACTCTATGGAAGCTGGTTCAATATCTTAGGCAACAGCTAAAAAAGAGCATTAAAAATATATATACTACGAAAAAGTCATGACAATGTTGGTGCCTTGCACCACATGCAAGTAGCCCTTATGAAAGGAACGAGAAATTAAATTAAATCAAACGCAGTTTTTGTCAAGTTTCGTAAAATGCGGTTTACTTATTTTAAATTTTTAGTACAATTAGTTTTAAATAATACGTTTTTTAAGTTCCACGATTTACGTCAAAGATAGATAGCGTCTCGAGATAAAAAAATGTTAATTCTAAGAGTGTACCCTGGGTGTGATATTTTTAAAAAATCTTAAAATTTATTAAAAAAAAATACTAGTGCCCCCTAGCGGGATGATTCCGAACGAAACTGTCAAAAGGCCTTGGCCTCCTGCACATTATTGCAGAAAACAGCAAAATAGTATCTAGTAAAGATCTCGAGATAGCAAACCAGCATTTACACGAAATTCATAAGAACACTAGTCGCATCTACTGAGAGAACTCCGAACTAAATTGTCTGCAATTCAAAAGGCCTTAGCCTCCTAAACAACAATACAGAAAACAGCAGCTTTGGACCTAGCATGGGTCATGTGATGTCGACGCAGCATTTAAATGAAATATATAAGAACACTTGTGCCACCTAGTGAGAGAATTCTGTACTAAAGCATCCACAATTCAAAAGGTCTTAGACCCACACACTTAGAAATACCTAATCTTACACGTGACGGAATCCATATTTGACATAAAGGATGAGACGTAAACAAACATGTCATGTAAAATTAAGTGCTCCGAGGCTGAAAAGTTTGAAAGTACGTTTGATTGAGCTGAATTTCGCGTCTACTTCTTCTGTTTGTTCGCATTTCAAGCTTATTGCTTAGCGCATATTAGCTTATTGCGTGCTCTCAACTTAGTGTTCTAAATGCACTTCTACAGTTATTAATTGAGAGCTTTCGATGCCAATACCAATGCATGAATTTGTATATTGTGTGGCAAGCACAATGATACTCTATGCCCAGGGAAGTCGAGAAAATTTTCAACCCGATTGATTCCCTCGACCGGACTGAGAATCGAACCCGCCGCCTCCGGCTTGGTAATACCGTGCCTTTACTGAGGCCCCACACAAATTTTGCGTCTATTATGACTCAATTTTATGTCAAAATTGACGCTCGTTTATGTCAGTCTCAGACCACCTAAAATTACATCAATTTTTCTAAGTGTGCAGTATGTACACCAAATTTATAAGAACACTATTGCCACCTAGCCAGAGAATTCCGATCTAAACTGTCAACATTGCAGAAAACAGCATGTTTGTATCCGGCAAGGATCTCGAGATATCGACCTAGCATTTACATGAAATTTATAAGAACACTATTACCACCTAGCGAGATAATTCCAAACTAAACTTTGCAAACTTCAAAAGATTTCAGCCTCAAGAACAACAATGCAGAAAACCGCAACCTCGAGATGCCGACCCAGCATTTACACCATATTCATAAGAACACTAGTGCTACCTTGCAAAAGAATTCCAAACTAAATTGTCCACAAATCAATATACCTCCTCCCAGGTCCACGTCCAACCTGTTTAAAAATTGTTGTCCTGAACCTCGAGCAAGCCGCGAGTAATCGGCCCCCGTTCTACTAACTTTAGTCATGATCAATATATATTGAATCACGGCTCCGCAAAGCTTACGCAATTGAGCATTGAAAAATAAATTAATTTATTGAAAAAATAAAAATAAAATAAAATAAATGAACAATATGCTATCAGACTTATGTCGCGACATTTGAAAGCAAAACGAGTTTTCATTATGATAGGAACTGCAAAATTTTATATAGATTTGTCCGACTTTACTCAGGTAGTACCACCTAGCAAGTGAATTCCAAGTTAAACTGTCCACAATTCAAAAGGATTTAGCCTCCTGAACAACAGAATCTAGGTATCTAGCAAAGATCTCGAGATGTCCACCCAGCATTCACACGAAGTTTAAAAGATCAATAGTGCAACCTAGCGAGTTAATTCCGAACTAATATGTCAACAATTCAAACTTTGTATATTGCAAAGATCATGAGATGTCGACAGTGCATTTACAAGAAATTCAGAAGAACACTAGTGACAGAATTCTGAACTAATCCGTCCTCAATTCAAAAGGTCTTGGCCTCCTGCAGACAACGGCAACTTTGTTTATAGGCTGAATCATGAAATAATCCATGTTCACAAATTTCACATGAACACTAGAGCCACCTTGTGAGAGAATTCTGAACAAAAACATACACTTTAGTGTTGGTCTTCGTTATCTAAACAACATTGCAAAAGACCGCATCCTTCTTTCCAACACAACAGACCTTTATTCCATAAAAGTTGATAAAACGATGTTTTCTGCAATCACCGACACCACCTAGTGAGCTACTTAATGTTTAAATATTTTTTTTTACTATTCTCAATACATTGGTCCATAAAGGGTGAACCGTTTAAAATCCGCACACACAAAATTCATTCTCAAAATTCGAGTTTTTATCCGATTATCACCAAATTTTAAAGAAGAAAAAAGAAACAATCAAAGTTGGTTATGGAATCATTCATTTAATTTATTTCACCTTTATATCCGAATGCGCGAACCTTGGCCTTAACCCCAGCCATAAGGTTCTGCACGACCTAAGAATCGACAGTTTTTTGTATATTAACCCATGCTTTCTTCATTTCTTCTACATTCTTCGCCACTTTAGGTCATTTTAGAAGGTGCTCCTTCATAATGGCCCAGTATTTTTCTATAGGCGTAGTTCCGAAGTGTTTGGAGGGTTCAGATCTTTCAGCATGAAATCGGCATCATTTGCCTAAAGCCCGCTAGTTAAAGTATGGATGACTGTCACCACAAAACTGGAAAAAGCTGTTCCAATCGAGCAAAGCGGTGCATTTGACGGTTCGATTGGAACAACTTTTGACAGACGTCCATACTTTTACTGTAGGGCTTTACATTTGCCTTATACCACTCTAGCACGTCCTTCGTGTGACATGATGCCAAATCCGCCCAGAAGATCGTCGAACCGTCGTGAGCCTTCAGGAGAGGGAGAAGCCGCTTTTGGAGACACTCTTCCAAATACACCTGTTCATTCATGGTGCTTGCGGTAACGAAAGGTGTACTCCGGTTTCCGCAAGTACAAGTCGCTTGCCAAATTAAGACATCTTCTGTGTCCGGAGGATCTCGGCAACATCACACTTATCCGCAAGTAGTCACATACAGGTTTCCTGCAATCTGGTTGAAGCCCGCCTTTACATATGTCGCGTCATCCATTACACAGCAGTGTGGTTTCGTTAGCTTCAGGTCGTACAACTTCCGGGCACGGCTTTTTACGACCGTATTCTGTTTCTCGTCACGGCTTGGGGACTTCTGAACCTTAAACGTACGTAGTCCAGCTCGAATTTTGGTATTCTGCACGAAAGTCTTGCTCACATGCAACTTTTTAGCCACATCTCGAACTGAGGCGTTCGTTTTCCGTTTAAAGGCTCAACCACGCGTTTGTGATCGTTTTAGTTGACCTGACGGCTTTTTTTCCGGATCTTCGCTTCCGATCAACAGTCAAACGTTCTTCGAACCGTTTTATGAAACCAGACACCGTGGAATTCGCGAGTCTCAAGTTTTTTTTTTCCGATGGCACGATGCGATAGATCCTTATTCGCAAAGTACTCGTAAAAAACTTTTTCGCGCAAATCATTGGGCGTTAGAGGCTTCTGAACTATAAATAGATCACAGGGTGTTAATGGGTTAAATACACTTGTCACCAGTCTTCGGTATTGAACATACAACGTAGTCCTCGAGATGAACGTGTTGTCGCTTTGTTGCTGCTTTTCATATTTGCACTCACACATAATCTTTTTAGCCTTGTATTAGAACATGTATCGCACATGTAAGCGCGTCCAATGTTTGTACATGATGTTTGAACATTCTGTTTTCAACGTCTCAAACAACAAGTGCAGCATGCTGCAAAGGAGGGTTTTTGACGTAGGACTACGTCTTTGATTTCTATATGGGGTACACTTTGTGAAAACCAAAAATGGAACATGTAACAAATTAAGAAAGATTTTGAACGTTAATAACTCAGCTGCCCCTGGTCCAATTTCAATAACTTTATCACCAATCGATCAGAAATATGGCTACGCATCGATAAAATTGCTTCCGAATGTTGATTTTAAACAAGAAACTATTGAAAAACTGGTAAATTTCCAGCATTGTCCAAAAGCATCGAATTAACTAACAAATCCACCAATTACCTACATGCATATGCTGCTTCCCCAGCACAGTCGTCAGAGAGCAGTAAGTAGACGAAACAAGAGTTGGTTGGAAATGCTAACATGAAGCTTTAGTGTGATGATTTATTAACTAGAGAATGATCTTTAGAAGAGGGTAGGTGGATAGTTCCGTTAGAGTACGGCAGTATGAAAATTGAATAGAAGTTGAAAATGAGCGAAGGGCCATTAATGCGACAGTTTTTCAAGATAGACGCACATTTTTGCCTAACCCGTACGATGTACGCGGGGACTTGAAGTATGTCTCCAAGTCCACAGGCAAAAATGTGCGTCCCTCTTGTTGCTCATAAACTGACTGCGGCTGTGGAATAGTTCTAGCGACGTTTTCATCACTACCTAAAGCCCCACGTTGCGAGAGCATTTCCAGTCGATGGTGTGTTATAATGTAGTTCTTCTTTACCCAACTATTGTGTTGCTCCTCTCGTCATGAGCAACAAGCATTCGCCTCCGATCCTCGGGCGCGTTCGAATAGGGAGGATGGAATTGCGTAACATTTTGCACACTCATCGCTATATTCAGAACCACACGCTCCCAACGACTACACAAAATGCTCTCCAGAGTTGTAATATTGTAACCAAACTTGGAAACAGGGGATATACTCAAAAAATATATCACATATGTAATGCATGAAATCCATGTGAATTTCACATGGTTTTCCAAAAAAAGTTGACGACAACCTAAAAAAAAATCGTTTCTGGACTTTGTTGTTCAGTTTTTCCTGGAAATTTTTGTTAAATAAGCTAGAACTAATTAAAAAAAGGTTTTTTTTCCCATGCATTTTTAACCGCTTTACTACCAATCCCCAGAGAGCCAAAACATTCAAATTTTAAAGATAAAATTCACTCTCACAATCTCAATATCTCAACGTTCCATGTATTTTGATGACACTCTGTAACATTTGGTGGGGGAGGGAGGATTGACATTTGAAGTCACTCCCATTTTGCATATTCTGCATAAAAAATACATAACAATTCCCTCCCTTTTATAAAAAGAAAGCCTGCAAGAAAATACTATTTATCAAAAATTTCTAGGAAAAAACTGAACGATAATGAATGATTTCTTTTGACTTATTTTGACCATAATATGTATCCAAAGCGTTCCATCCACTTTCCCAAATTTCTAACTTACTATCAATGGAACAGCGACATCAATGAGAAAAAATAGCCTTGACTTAATGGTGAAAACTATTTTTGTAGTTTTTTTTTTTAAATTCTACTCTAACTCTTTTCTTAAATGAACTTGGTAGCTCCCACACCTTCTTATCGACCCATCAACTCAACCGGAGACCAACGGCTTTACTTCCTGAAGGAAGGCGTGATCAGTGATCAGAGATGTTATACCTTAGAACATGCCGGTGGCGCTGACTAAGATGGAACCCAGGCCTGCTAGAGTAAAAGGTAATCACGCTTACCACTACACCACCGGCCCCGCTAACTTTCATGTTGTTGCCATTGGCAAACTACGCAAAAGGAAAGGAGCCAGTGTCGCTACTTGATAGCAAACTGCTCATTATGGGAGGAGTCTTTGTAGCTTTTATACCACTTGGTTGCACATCATTCTGCTTTATAAAAAAGCGCTTCTGTCTAGCATCAACTCATTTTCGCATCAGCAGCAGTAGAAAAGTGGTGGCTAGTCCACCCTTCTACATTCAACAAGCAACAATAGACTGGTCGCGGCAAAGAAGAAAAAGGTCTTGGTCAAAGAGGTACCAAGCGTCATCGCAAAGTGCTTCGAGATAACCGCCATCCGTCGTCTGGCTCGTCGTAATGGTGTCAAACGTATCTCCGATCTGATCTACGAGGTGTGCTGAAGGTGTTCCTGGAAAATGAGATCCGTGATGCTGTCACCTACACTAAATACGCCAAGCGTAAGCGGCCATCGATGTCGTCTACAATAAAACGACCCTTTTCAGGGCCATCAAGCTTATAACAGTAAAGAGTTGGAATAGAATTTATCTGTGCCTGTTTGTCCATATTCAGAACCACAGGCCCTCAACGACCACACAAACTGCTCTGCAGAGTTATAATCTTGTAACCAAACCTGGAAGCAGGGGTGCAAGTGATTTTGATTGATTCTCTTCATCAACTTTCTCTTTGAAAAAAAAAAATACTGCAAATTTGATACGCTTACAAATTAAAAACGGAAAGAGTTTATATGAAAAGAACTAAATGCTCTTCACATTTGTTCCGTCCACTAGCCGTCCTACGTCAAGCTTCCGTTCGTGCCCCTAGGCACAGACCCTTCTACTTTTTTTTTTATAAAATTACGATTAATCTCCACAGGCTTAGTTTTGATTTCTTGGTGAACATGCATGCATTGCGCGAAATGTATGCTATTGAGTTCACAAATATGTGTATGCAGTGTTCGGAAAATCATTCTCAAATCTCATTAATTGAGCCTCTCTGCGAGAATAAACTCGCGTGCGAATGCGGCAAACAAAGTTCACGCTTGAGATTCTCATGCATATTCACGCACTCACACTCACAACGCCGAAAAATCATTCCAACTTTAAACTCATAAAAACCACTCAAACGTCAATTGATATCATGCCTATTCATGTTGTGTTAGTTTTCCAACCCCTGATGCACAAACAATAGAAATAGCAATAAATAACGCCAAAATATAAAGCAATGAATGTTTGAACCTGAAAACTCATCGGTGATTTTAGCTACGTTGAATTTTGCAAGGTAAAACTCATAGGCGCATAAACTCATGCATGAGATTTGAGTTTTTGAGTTTTTCCGAACACTGTGTGTATGGCTGAATATATGTATTACGGTGGTACAAAATATATAGAGAACATGTGAATTTTTTACCAACATCCGCTAAAGAAAAAGTAGTGAAGTAAAACGATGATCAAGTGCAACCCCACCCCCCTCTCAGCTCCTATATATCCTTATTTTTTTAAATAGTCAACAAAAGCACAAGTGAGATTTTCAATGCAAAACGATACCCAATACATGGCGTGTACCGCGTTTCAGCCAGGGCACCTAATAATGTGGCGGAGGTGTGGCAGCTGTCGACACCATTTTCACGCCACACCATATTGGTCTAGTTTTTAAACCTCTTTGGTGTATGTGTATGTGTATGCGAATGTACTATCTTTTTCTATTTTCCAATTTACAGAAGTATTTTTCATCATACTCCCAGTGCCTGTGAAATAACAAACAATACATAAAGCTAAAGTAAAGCTGAACATTGACAGATTCTCTTCAGCACACATACCGATAAAAAAGCTTTTATCTAGCATCCAATACGACAAACACAACAAGAAACGGTTATGTACCCATGCTACACTCCGTGTCATAACTAAAGAGACAGTAATTTTTTTATGAGATTCCAGAGATGTAGGAGAGCTTATTCAAAATGAGGTTCATAGAAGGAGAGATAAGTACTACCTTTATTTACTGGAGTATGTTCATACTTCAAATTATTTTGGTAAGGTGCGTAATAACAGAAACAAAAATTAATCTGTGTTTCATAACTACCTATAGAGCCAGATAAAAATTTATATTTCTCTGTAAGCTTAACATCGATTCAGCATGAATTACAGTATGTTAATAGTGCGTAGGTCCTCCTTTGTTCTTAACCAGTTCAAATAACCTATTCGGCATACTTTCAACCAAGCTGCGGGACGTAGATTCTTGAATTCCGTTCCACGCTGTAAAGACTGCGCGTTTGAGCTCTTCAACATTTCTGTACTGCTTGTTGTCTGCAAATACTTTTCGTACAATCAATCACCACATATTCTCGATTGGATTATGATCTGGAGAACAAGCTGGCCATTCCATAATCTGAATGCCATGGTTATCGAACCACTTCATGATCACTCGGCTTTTGTGAACTGAAGCGTTATCTTGTTGGACTGCCCAGTCAACTTGATGGCTTTGTTGTAAGAATGGTAGCAAATGGTTTTGAAGAAGCTCGATGTACTCCTGACTGTTCATTCGTGTTGTAAGAAAAGCAACCTTCACCAATCCACTATCACAAAATGCTCCCCAAACCATCAAACTACCACCACCAAAGTTGCGCGTGGAAAAATAAGTGGTCCATCCAGATTAAATTTATTCTCATCAGAAACGATCACCTCAAGGAATAAACTGAATTGACAACTTGTTTAATTCTGAATTAACACGGTTACATACTTTGCTCCAATCTCTACGAATGTTGTCTCGTGCAAACTGAAGACGAGCTTCTTTATGACGAGGCAAAAGCCGTGGAACTTGCTTCAGTTTTTGTCGCTGTATGTAAGAATAGCCTTTCAATGCTCGGTAGACTGTCGAACGCCAAACATCTAGTGATAGTTCTGCCTTTATCTGATTCAAGCTCTTTAGTGAGTTGCTTGCAGCTTGAATTATTCTGCGTTACGTCCTTTCAGATAGCTTTTTCTTAGGTCCTCCTTTTTTATGTCCACTATATCCTTCAGGATCTCTCCAGTCGCGCACGGAACACCTTTGGATACGGTTGAGTTTGTTCTCTGTTTTGTGCGTGCGTTCGCTTTCATAGTTTTCGGCTGCAATTGTCGGATTAGCGCTGGCACTCTGCCTCCCGGGCGGTTATACGTGTGTGATTGGTGGTTTTCTCGCTTTCTGGGAAGTTTTAGAATCGAGAAAGAAAACATGATTCATCATGTTTGTAAGCGTCAGAAGATTTGGCGCTTTCTGAGTTGTTTGATTTTTTAAAATCCCCGACCAGATATTTGTGGCATCGCGAGTGATAATTTGTAATTTTATTTCATATACGCGCTGCAAGGTGCGTGAAAGAACTTGGCACGATCGGTGTTGATGTTGGTTCACTTGCAACAATTTTTGCAAAAAAATAATTAAGTTTTTTCGAAAGAAATTGATATCGAAAGTGTACTAAAAGTGCTTCTGAACGTGTTTCGCAGTTAGATGGTGAAATTCGCGGTTGTTTTCAGTGAAAATTCCGTATCACAAATTTTCTCACCGAGTTCCCTTCTTTTGCCGTTTGACGACATCAGGAATGCGCTCCCGGATATATTGATTTGGTGAGTACGTTCCAGTTGAGGATTGTTCTTGTACATTCCTCGATTGCATTTTCGAGGGGACGTGTCTGCTTTTGTGGGCAGTGCGTTTGATGGTCGGTTTGGTAGTATCCTTTTAAATATAATATCTCATGTCCAAATAACCTCGATTTTCAGTCTATTGATTCAATACTTCAGTATTATATTTTCAAAACATACAATTATGCATTATGTCATTTCATGGCACATAAAACAAAAAGTGTGTGTATAGGACCCAATAATCTAGGTTATTTGTATTTTGTAAAACATCTTTATTTTTTATTATATTTTTCATTCTACTACATATTTTATATACATTATATATTACATGATTATATATAAATTCATAATGTAAATTACAATAAACACTGGGAGGGGAGGGAGCATCAGGGCATCATTGAAGTTGTAACTGGACAATGGAGTGGAGTGCCAACCGGAGTCTAGGAGGGAATGTGTACTGTCATTTTAGATAGTTACATTTCACTCCAACAGTTGCAATGAATTTGACGCGCTCTTCTTTAACAAACCATCCCGTGGAAAGCTTAACATGTATTGCGAATTTCGTTATTCATTTTGTTGCATCATATTGTTGGAAGGAGATTCTCTTATTCCCGCGGGTTTCGCGTAAGTGCCTCTGCTTACGGGCCCGTCCAACCCTTTTTGGCCCTTCATACAGCAGTATGTTGAATTCAGAATGATGACGGAATTTGATCTTGCTGTTGAGTGGAGCCACATGCAGGGCAAGACCCAAGCTAGGATGGTGGCTACTTACATACATACTATATCCTTCAGGATCTCTCAAAAAATTGCTGATAACGTGATGTGATCTGCTTAAACGGCGCGCAATTTCACGAATACTTGGAATTCGCGATATGCCAAAATTTTGCCTTTCTCTTGTTCCGACAAATCAAGACCAACAATTGAAATGGTCTCAACTCCATGTTGTAAACAAACCTTGCAAGCCAATTTTCTCGCAAACTGAAACCTACATTCGCAAACCTAAACCACAATCGGGTAGAGGAGAATTTCCCCTACCTGTTCATTATGTTGGTTTGCCTTTGCTAGGGTTACCATATGGTATCCTAAAGGAGGACATGTCCTCCTTTTTCAACAATTTTTCTACATCCTCCTTTTGCCCGAAAATGTCCTCCTTTTTTAACCTTGTAACATATTCATAAAATTGTTTGCAGAGCTTATTTGTTTAATTATGTCGCAACCTTATCTTATCTAGCAAATGCCATTCGATGGTGGGACTAGGAGTATACTACAGATGTCAACATTTAGTCTGCGGTTCGTTTGATGAATTTTAACTTATATTTGACAGATGGAAAATTTTCAAATAAATCTGCTATTCTACCGGACTTATTTCAGACAAACCAGGAATCAATTTTGATAAACAATTTTTCGAAAATCGGACAACAACAGAAAGATTTTCGAACATTATAATTTATTTTCCTAAAATTTTACTTTTTTTTTTTTTTTTTTTGTTATAGTCACTTTAACGCTCTTGGGTCATTCGTGACTTGTCCGGGGGTGAGATTTGAACTCGTGACTTTGGCGTGAGAGGTATGGATGCTAACCACTACGCCGGGGTCGCCCCCGGGCTAAAATTTTACATTTTGAAATAAATTATAATGTTCGAAAATCTTTCTGTTGTTGATCGTGTGATTTTCGAGAAGGTGTTTGTCAAAATTTATTCCTGTTCTGCTAGAAATGATTCTGATGTTTGGGATTTTTCGCTACATGTCTGAATTTTGATTTTTTTTTTAATGTGACCCCCAGTATAGAAATTAAAGACGTAGTCCTACGTCAAAAATAGCAAGTTTATTTGGAAATTTCCTATCTGTCAAATTTAAGTTAAAATTCACCAAATGGAACACAGCCACACAGATTGAATCTAACATGTGTTCAATTTTGACGTTCTGGTTCTATGGGCTTTTAGGTATTTTGTTTAGGCCGCTGTCATACTGAAACCGAAGGGGCCGAAGCGTGAAATCGAATGTAAGGAATAATATCAATAATAGGAATTCTTTTGTATAGAACGCTAAGCGCGCCTTTTCGCTCCCACTATGGTAGCGGCCTTAGAGTCCTATGCTGAATCAATGGTAAAATTAACAGGTTGCTTAGATGCTCCATGTTGGTTTCAATCAGCGATCTAGGGGCAAGACGGCTGTACTCAGAGTTAATATTTTTATAGCGAGTAAATTTGAGTAACTCATGTTTACTCAATAGTGATCAAAGCAGTCTCATATTTATCCACAAATTAAAAATTAAATCATTATAAACATACATTATCTGTCAGAGTGTCGGAGTGATCCTATCCGTATTTTATTTTATATTGTGGCATCACATACTCATTAATCCGTGTGTATTTCTTTTCAGTATGCATTTTTACTCTTACATGCGTGGTTTCTACTATGGTGGGAAAATAGTTTCTCTATGGTGGGACAATAAAGTTGAAAATCAGAAAAAGATATTTCTGATATCATCCCGAGAAACGAACCCTAGGGTGATTAAGATGGGTTGCCAAGGAAGAATTATTTCAATTGTTAATTTCAGCATCTTATATAAATAAGTTAAAATGAGTTGCGAATTGTAGTTTTAATTGTTCTGATAGAGCAGTAAATTTGTTTATGTGACTAGACAATAATCTTTCCACCAATTCCGGACTTTCAACTTAGTGAAAAGGTTTTAATATTAACAGATGCCCTTCATGGAAAACTGCAACTTCTTCAATGATTATTGCCCTCCACAGTCGCGAGTGAAGGAAGACAAAAAGTACTACCATCAAAAACTTCGGTTTTCATTCGTGGGCAATACAGTTCTGGAATCACCAAGCCGTAGTCTTTGATGTCACGTGAAGTGAAACTTTTATGGGGCACTGAAACATTTTGAATCTTGTTGGTGGATATGCAATCTGCCAAAATGTTCACAATGGAATGCCTACCATGTCATCATCAAGACGTTAAATTTTGGTACAACTCCATGTTCACTGGAAAATCCAATAATTATAATCGTCAACCAATAATAAGCATACAGAGATTTTGCATGCTGCGACACAGGTTTTGTGGATGGCAATCCGGTATATAAAGTTGTTGAATGATGGACGTAGATTTTCCTCGTCAAACGTCTTTGCAAGCGTTGAATGCACACAAAAAAAAAACAGGTTGCTATGTCACCGTGCCTTGAATATTGAGCAACTCGAGTTACTCAGAGTTACTCAAAATTTACTCCAGTATGACTCATTATCAAAAGCTGTCTTACCCCTAGTCAGCGATGAAACATGTATCCTGATTTTTGAACATGATAAAAGTTGGGATGGTTTTGAGGCTGTAAAGCTGTAGTTTTCATGCAAATCAGTTAGACTAGATCATTTGCAAGTAGGGTTAATGACGGCTTCGGCAATACCTTATTCTATTATCGTCAGGGGGTAAACAACGTCATTGGCAGCTCAATTTTGGCATGTGGATACATTGTGTTTCAGAGCATCTATTGGCCAAATTTGAGTGCTCTAGGACTTTCTTTACCCCCTGACGATAATAGGTTAAGGTATTACCGAAGCCGACATTTCCCCCTATCCAAAATGAATTATGAAGGCTGGTTTGATGAATTTTTCAGAAGTGTAACGAGAAGATGAATTCAATTGATAACGACTATGAACAATCTCAATTGAACCTTAGCAAATCATGAATTTTGTGATAGCGCACATATTATTAAAACGTTTGTTAAAAACTCATTGTCCTCATTTGATGTTAAGAAAAGGAATCATTGTCCTCCTTAGTCTCCAATCCTCAAATGAAATGTCCTCCTTTTCAAGTTTTTGATATGGTAACCCTAGCCTTTGCGGACTTTGGTTCGCGAGAAAATATCCTTACAAGGTTTGTTTACAAAATGGAGTTGAGACCTTTTCAATTGTTGGTCTTGAAATACTTTCCACGCGGCATTCTAGAGCTTACACAAAAAGAATGACTTTACATGAATTGGCTCTATAGTTGTGAAACAGCAAATTTCACACATTTCTCGCGTCACTTTTCAAATAGACTAATCAATAACCACGCAATATGAATGTATACGGCAAGAAAAAAATACTCAAAATTAAGTTAAAAAAAGCTTGGGTTCTATCATTTGAGGTCCGCCGTTGAGTGAATCAGAAAAGCGGCGTTGGTTAAAATTTACTCAACTATTGAGTAATAATAAATGAACTCAAATATAAGTTTATTTTCATTGAGGTTGCTCTTATGCGCTTTTAACCATTTCATTTTCACAAGCGTTGATAGACGAGTGGTCAACCCACGGGCCCCGTAATCTCAACGTCCATGGTTCGGTTCCAGTCTGCTCCGTTTTATTATTTTTTTTTGTCAACTTGATCAACGTGGATTCATGATCAGGATTACTCAAAATTGAGTTTTCTTCTTTAACTTAATTTTACCTAGCCCCACGGAAGCCACGTGATGAGTGAAAGGAACTCAATTTTGGGTACTTTTTTCTTACCGTGTAGCAATGTTATTAACTAAAGAGAAAGTCGATTAAGAGAATCGATTGGTCTATTTGAAAGGTGACGCGAGAATTGTCTTTTTTTCTATTTACAAATCATGTTTATAGATACATATGTATTGAGGTGAACGTTAGCTCTCTCACACGGTCATCATGTGCTTATGAATGAAGTAAACAAATACACTATCAAAGAAATGTGTGCATTTTTTCAGTGGATCTATTGTTATGAAATGGAGTGTATTAACAAAAGAGAAAGTCGACGAAGAGAACCGATCAATGTTATTTAGAACCTAATACAATGTCAGCTTGAAATGCGATTGTGTCAGTCATATATTTTCATCAGGAAAGTATTCTACCATAGCCACAATAGATCAAATAACTGGTCACAGTGGAAAAATGTACCCAACAAAGGAAAAAAAAAAAAAAATTCTACCATAGTCCATTCTACGCACACGAATATTGATAGTCCGAAAGTGAGGATAACAATAACAAACCAATATTTTTGGCTGGAGCGAAAGTGAAGATAACAAACTTCGCACTTGAACGCAAGTGTGCGTGTTATAAACGTCAGAAAGGTCAATGGAAAAAGATTTCCAGATAAAAAAAAATGACATATACGTCTATCTCGAACACGACACAAGAGGGAAAATACCGTGCAAGCTCCAAATTCCGTACAGTCTCTACTACTGCGCATAAAATAATTTTTGTTTATTTTTCAACAATATTTTTGAATTTTTACCACTTTAAATATTACTTCCCGCGCAGTAGAGCTGTAAGTACGTGACCCATGAATATTGTTCAAGACTTCATTGTGCCTACAGAACTGCAAGATCTTGACTGCAGAATGGTTTGGAGAGAATCGAATATCTTATTGATTACCTAAATACGTTGTTTTTCCTTTTAACTGTACAACTATTTTACACGCAAACCAAAAATCTATTACAATGAATGTTAGTTCCGTTTCCTATCATCCTCTGTTCATGAACATTGCAACGAATGTTAGAAATTGACCATGCAGGCGATGTAATGGTTTTTTGTCTTTTTTTTTATTTCGTGTTCTATCTACGCTTTCGACTATACCAGTAAGCTTGTAGAACGACGCACATTGTAGAACATTGTAGAACGACGCACACACTTGTCTCGAATCTCTCCAGCAGAAAAAGCATACGAAGTCGAGTATGCGAGAAAATGAGCGCTTCATGTTTGCTTTTAGGCTAACCATAAGAATCATGGAGAGAGCAGTGGAGAAAGCACAGGTCTGATAATCGCAACGTTCGTGGTTCGAGTCCAGTCCTGTTTTTTTTCGACATAACTAATTTACCTCACTAATACACTCTACATTTTTCGGTCTCCAATTTTCGTGCATTGGACCGCAGCTAGGTATATCGCATCCTCGGTTCAAGCGGTCTTCACTTACATCCTCTGATGATGAATCCCACATAATTGTACGAGAACAAACGTATTTTGTTTACTACTTGCAAACTTCTTCAAAGTCTAGTCATAGACTAGAAGTTTGCTAGTAGTAAACGAATTACACATCTGTTATAGTTTTTTTTTAAATTAATGGTGAAATTGAATAGTGAATTAGTGAAAGTGAAAATGATACAATAGAAGTAGAATCAAAAGGAAAAATAATGTAATAAGGTATACAATTATTATACTAAAACGCTCATCAATCAATTTCAAAACATCTGAAAATGTGTTGAAATGTCGGGAACGTGCGTGCCAAACCACATTTAGTCTCCAGAACATGAAGATCTGAATTCCAGGATATTTTAGAGCCTAGATCTCATTATAATGGTTAATGATTAATGTAGACACATATTAATACAAAACTTGTCAAATAATGCAGAATTAGCAAGACAATATTTTTGGCCACCTCCTTGTATGGAGATTCCTCATAGTGCAGCGACCAGTATTGCGTGCCCTCAAGATGAACGAAGCGAGCATGTTGGTAGGTAAATGAAAGGAGAGAGATGAAAGGAAAACTTCACGCTACGATGTGATAGCAATCTTCCGCTAGCTGAAAGAATTCAGTCCTTTGCATTCTTTGCCAATTTTCCTCGATGTGACCTATTCCTACTCTGTCATGTTTTTAATTTCCCTTGTCAGCGCACAGAAATCCTACGGTTTGCTTTCATGTTTACTCACGGTATGAAAAGTTCTCGGAACAACAAGCGGAGCAATCTTTAAATGCGGCAACAACTTCAGCTTATGCTGCCATTGGGGTTCTGGAGAATGCTTGGATACTTGAACAGACAATTTGAAAGACACAACAAATTGGGATCCATCCCATGCTCTGCTGGAAAATACCAGTTCGATAATTTGGATGGCCAAGTTGGGATAGATTAAACTTTGTAAAGTCAAAATGTACAGGTTGATAGAAATTCCCCATGTGCGCTCATTGAAGCAAGCTCAATGAATTTATAATGAGCGGTAAGAGTTTTCCCAAATGAGGCACAATGAAGTAAATTTTTAACAACACCCCCTAGCAATTTTGGGGTTCTACCTCGACCTGGTATTATGGTCGTGTTCACGTAATTAGTGTTAATATCAAAGCCACCCGATGCCGAGAACAGTCCGCCTAACACTCACACTGTGGGTTGGCTTCTAAAGGTTATTGAAGAAGATAGCCATGGTGGGTACTATGCTTTATCCACCAGCCACTGTTTTACTGGTGTTTGCCATAGTAGTGCTAATGAGGTATAAACTTTAAGTGCTGGATTGCCGAGATGATCATACCAACGGCGGTATGTTTATAGAGAAGCGTTAATTAATTTCAAATCCTTATTTACATGCGTTCTTTTTTAGTTCAAAATTTATTCGAATATGATATGTTTGACATGGAATTTCCATTAACAGTAGAAGGAAAACTACAGAACTAATTGGAAATGAAACATTGAAACAGATGGCTACCCATTTTGGTAAGCCTTCATAGAAACGAAATAAAATGTCTCTCTTGTGCTTGAATCATTTAGCAACATAATAACGGTTCCCCTCGGGCTACACATAACCATATCTGAATAACAAACGTCCGAAAGCAGCCCTCGATCTCGAAAACCCTCATTTATTCCTCCCATTTCAATCATCGATTTGATCGTCAACGAAACCGAGAGCAGTTCAAAAAAAAAAAAGTAGACAGATAACCATCGACGACGGAGGGAGACATGACAACGATTGCGTGGCGTCGCCGTCGCTCCCATAATTGCATTGAAAGAACGACATTTGCGGGCCGGCCATAGAACTATCGCACTGATTGAACGGACCAAATGGAGTGGACTTTTTTCCTTCTTCTAACTGTTAAGAACGTAAGTATAGCTTTAGTCAATGTAACATTCAGCAAAAACAGCGGTTGATTGACAGCAGATATAGCCAAGTCAGATGTAAGATATTGTGAGGAAAATACAAAGTAATCCACCGTAAGGCACCGAAACCCAGACGCTTAGTGCACAAATCTACTTTTAAAGGTTAGTTATGTAAAGGGTGTCCCACATTAAATTGCATCACGCAAAAAAACGCTGTAGAAAATTACCTAGTTGACTGATCCTTTTCAAAATTTCAGACAATAACATATAATCCATTAGTAAGTTTTTGACATATTTATTCCATTCAACTTCAATACCATCACCTTACGCTCGCACCTTACGCTTAACTCCACTCTTCTTCTTCTTCTGTACGGAAACCCACTTTTTCTTCATGTCCTCCTCTGTTTCATAATAGCCCAGTAGTTTTCGTTGACTTCGTTCCACTCCAGGACAACATTTGAATAGTGGCATGAACTAGATCCGGCCAGAAGATCGTAGCGCCCTCGTGTTGCATCAATAGAGGAAGCAGATACTTCTGTAGACACTCCTTGAGGTAGATCTCCCCGTTTACAGTCCCGGTAGTCACGAACGGAGCACTCCG
This sequence comes from Ochlerotatus camptorhynchus, assembly GCF_037179485.1. Classification (NCBI taxonomy): domain Eukaryota; kingdom Metazoa; phylum Arthropoda; class Insecta; order Diptera; family Culicidae; genus Ochlerotatus; species Ochlerotatus camptorhynchus. The sequence goes on along the minus strand of NW_027040667.1, from coordinate 298,166 downwards.
TTTGCCACAAGAGAAGATCGCTTGCCAAATCATGTATTTCTTGGCAAACTTTCAAAGTTTCTGCTTCCTTACTTCTTCCGAAACATCAAACTTGTGCTGGGCGGTAAGATATGTAGCGAAAATGGGAAAAAAAATCCACTGCCTACAGGTGGGAATCGAACCCACACCTCTCAGTACACTAGACGGGCGCTCTACCACTATGCTACCGTAGACTTGATGCTACCCTCATCAATCTTACGAAGCAGTGATGTGATAAAGACGGGGTCCAACTCCCCTAGTAAGCGGGATGTGATTCATCATTCTCACATCATACTCAACCACCACATGTTCTATTGGGTGCCTACCAGTATCGGAGGGAGAGAGTTTTGATGACAGTTGATGTTGATAATGTTGTTCTTTCATTTCTCGCATCTACTTGCCTTCTTGCATCATCTTTTTGCTGGAAATCTTCAGAATCTTCATCAATCTTCTTTCTAACTCTTCAGCGTGAGCGCAGCTAAACACGCAAAGCAAAATCTTTCCTGCATCGTAAATAGAGTCAGCTGTTAGAAGTTAGCTGGCATCCCGCATAAACGCGAACCATAACTTGACCTTACCGAAAATGGTTAAGAAAAATATAATCCCTGCTAAACTTTAACTGAAATGGTTATTGAACTTTACATGAACGTTTGTGTGATAAAGTTTTAACCTTATGTATTATGGTTCTTTGGAAGTGAACCTTACAAATAACGGGTTGCTAAGTACCATTACCATTCAAAATAGTTGTTTTCTTCATCCATTTTCGGTGAAAGAACTATATTAGAACCTTTTTACTTATGGTTTGAGAACTTTAATGGTAATGGCTATGGTAAGTAAGGTCCATTAATGGTTTTGTATATCGGTCAACTTTACGTGGAATATATCGTGAATTGGTAATCAGTAATTTACAGTCAACAAATTCACGATATATTCTACATAAAGTTGATCGATGTTACAAAACCATTTATGAACTTCACCGACTATCATAACCATTACCATTAAAGTTCTCAAATAATAAATAAAATGGTTCCAATATAATTACTTTCCCAAAAATGTTTGGAGAAAACAAGAATTTGGAATGTTAATGGTTCTTAACAACCCATTATTTCTAAGGTTCACTTCCAAAAAACCATAATACATAAGGTTAAAACTTTATCACACAAACTTTCATGTAAAGTTCCATAACCATTTCAGTTAAAGTTTAGCAGGAATAATAAACATTTTTTAACCATTTTTGGTAAGGTCACATTTATGCGGGATGGTAGCTAGACGCAAGGTTGCAAAGACTCATTTCAGCTAAAATAATGTTTTTCGGAATAATAAAACCAAAATATGGTATGATGGCATGTTTTACTTGTAACTTACAAGAAGAGGTTACAAAGTATGCGTTGGAAACATAAAACTTGTACATTTTGCTTTCTATGAGTCACAATCAGCGATTTGCTGATCGCTGAGTGAGTGAGTGAGTTTGTGAAAAATCGCTGATTGTGACTCTCATGAAGTGAAATAAACAGGTTTAATATGTCAAACACATTCTTTGCAACCTCTTCTTGTATCCTACCAATTCAAAATTTGATCATGGCATCTAATTATTTCATAATTTAGAAAAACATTGTTTTGGCTGAAATGAGTCTTTGCAACCTTGGCTAGACGTTCTGCAAAGTGAACATTTTTAGTGAAGCACAAGTGTTTTTGCAATCCCCAACGACCAATACGGTTGCGGTTAAAACATCAGTTCTTCAAGAAGAGAAGACCCATCCTACTGAATAGGTTTTGCCACCACCATATCACCATATGAGCTGGATTATCGAGGTGCAGCAATTGGTTAAGTTGTGTGAGTGAAACAACCGTCCGATACAAGTAAATAATGACGTCAGTAATTGCAATTAGATTTTTTTGTTTTTTTTTATTACAACAATAGTTTACGATCTGCTCCACCTCTCTTTGCACCTCATTGCCACCATATTACCAACAATCAATACGAAACTAACGATTTTAAATTGGCTCACTACTTGACTAGCCTATTGGTCCCAAGCAAACTATTAACGTACCCCATTCTAGTCAAAATTCTAGTACTACACAATGTTTGTTTTGATTTACTATGAAAGTTTGACAGATAAAATGAGGGGTTAGTGGATTTTCCTATGTTTCGAGAGGTGAATCGATTAGCTTGGGACCGAAGAGAGTACTAGAGCTGAGCCAAAAAGTTGAGCACGTTTCTTCGGGATCTTCTAGTCTTAGAGTTACCTCTATGATATTACCAACAATCAATACGAAACTAACGATTTTAAATTGGCTCACCACTTTAGTAGCCTATTGGTCCCAAGCAAACGATTAACGTACCCTATTCTAGTTGAAATTCTATTACTACAGTATGTTTGTTTTGATTCGCTATGAAAGTTTGACAGATAACATCAGGGGTGTGTGGATTCATGCAGAACATGCAGGGGTGAGTGAAATAGCTTGGGACTGCTTGGGACCGTTGTTCTGGTACTGAGTGAGCCAAAAATAATAATGATTTTCTTCGGGACCCAGTGGTCTTAGAGTTACCTCTATGATATTACCATAGAGGTAACTCTAAGACAAGTAGGTCCCGAAGAAACGTGCTCAACTTTTTGGCTCACCTCTGGTACTATCTTCGGTCCCAAGCTTGTCGAATCACCCCTCGAAACATAGGAAAAACCAATAACCCCTCATTTTATCTGTCAAACTTTCATAGCGAATCAAAACAAACATTGCGTAGTACTAGAATTTCGACTAGAATAGGGTACGTTAACCGTTTGCTTGGGACCAATAGGCTACTAAAGTGGTGAGCCAATTTAAAATCGTTAGTTTCATATTGATTGTTGATATTACCAACCGGTGAACACTCGTGTTTATTTCAGTTACCATGGAGACATGAACATGTTCATGTTCGCGCAATCCTGGTCACGGCACCATTATGATCGCGCACGGAACTTCGTTTCCCTACGTTTTTATATTAAAAATATCACAACGTAGGGAAACGAAGTTCCGTGCGCGATCATAATGGTGCCGTGACCAGGATTGCGCGAACCGTATTGAAAGTGACGTGATTTTCCAAGTTAAAAATCCCAGAACTTTGTATATTTGTGCGATCAAACCAGTGTGCTATGGAGTATTCAACTACGCTACTGGCTACGATGGTGTGGCTTTTTAAGTAGCCATCTAGCAGAGCATCCCGCTCGGATCTAGCTCACCCTCCGATACTGCTGCAAACGGCTCAGTATTCGGCTAGAGGCGGATGCTCATTGACAACGGGCAAGTGTCTACGTTGGATATTCATCTGCCTGCGTGATTGCATCAGTGTACTTTTTCATATCAATATTCATCCACCGACGAAGAATGAAGAATGACCAGTGAATTCATCATCGAAATCATTATATTATTTTAAAACCGTTGGTTTTGGCGGGCCGGTATGTTCGTGCAAGCGACGTTTACCGCCTTTACCCTTAGCATAACATAATACTACTACCTGTCCATAGATGTCACCACTTGTCCATGTATAATTGTCACTGTGTTATTATTTGTCAACCGTATGAATAAATGCATATAGTTCGTATGCCTCCGCCATGGCAGGATGGCCCAACAGCCGGTCTGTTTTTATATTAAAAATATCACAACGTAGGGAAACGAAGTTCCGTGCGCGATCATAATGATCATGAACTAGAACAAATCGCAGTTTGCATAAAGTCACAACTTCGTTCGCTTTACGTAGTTGCTATCTATCTCCCACCTAATTCGAGTACCGAGTTATATACTGCTCATGCTAATGCAGTGCAACTTGTTGCAGATCGTCTATCGGAGTCTGACATAATCTTGTCGGTTGGCGATTTCAACCTTCCTAATTTGGGATTGCATCTTGACGAGGACATTAATGGATTCATTCCTTCGAATGTATCTACTGATACTGAGTTGAACTTTACAGAAGCAATGTTTGCCAACGGGTTGAGACAGATTAATAGTTTCGTCAACACAAATGGCAGACTGCTGGACCTTGTTTTTACCAATCTACCGGAATATCTTGACCTGATTGCACCATCTACTCCGCTGTTGCCTATAGATAACCATCACACACCAGTTATTTTACTACTTGACGAGAGTGACGCACCAACACTACTTGACGATCATGATCATTGTTTCAAATTTGACTATTCGGCATGCGACTTTGATTTGTTGAACTCTACTTTTATGGATATTGAGTGGGAACGATTATCGAATAATGGTACGGTAGATCAGATGCTATCAGCTTTTTACGAATCTCTCTCAGAAGTTATCAACCGTCATGTACCTCGAAAAAGACAAAAATCGATATCTGTTTTCAACCAACCGTGGTGGACTCCTGAGCTACGTAACCTTCGTAACAATGTACGTAAGATGCGCAACCGATATTTCCTTACAAAAACTGGGTCTGACAAAGCTAGACTCCGTGAGCTTGAGTTGGAGTACAAAGTCATTCTTTCTGCAACACATGAAAACTATTGGCTCAGTATTCAGTCAACCGTCAAGCAAAATCCTTCACGCTTCTGGGACTTCATCAAGAAACGGAAAGCTGGAAATGGAATCCCTGGCTCAGTCAACTTCGATGGAACTACTTCTCGGTCAAGCTCAGAAGCAGCCAATCTTTTTGCTACTTTCTTCGAGAGCGTGTTTAGTAAAGCATCACCCGTGCAACGTCAAAACTGTTTTGAACAGATACCGTCCCATAACATTAATCTACCGTGTATACAGTTTTCTCCAGACGAAGTACAGAAAGTTCTCGATGAGCTTGATTCAAAGAAAGGACCTGGAACAGACAGCTTGCCTCCTGTGTTTTTGAAGAACTGCGCCGCTACGCTGGCGACGCCCATCGCTGCTGTTTTCAACCGTTCGCTCCAAGACAGAACGTTCCCAAATGCATGGAAAATGGCGTCCATAGTACCGATCCATAAATCCGGAAGCTACAAGCGTGTCACCAATTATCGAGGTGTATCCATACTTTGTAGCCTCAGTAAGGTATTTGAGAAACTGATCCACACCGTTTTTTACAGAGCTGCTGCACCGATCATCTCCAACAGTCAGCACGGCTTTATGAAGCATCGTTCAACAACATCGAACTTAATGTGTTATGTATCAGCGATATCCCGTAGCTTAGAATCGAAGCAACAAGTGGATTCGGTTTATGTTGATTTTGCGAAAGCGTTTGATACAGTACCGCACAATCTCATCGCTGCCAAAATGAACCACATTGGATTTCCGATATGGATCACTGAATGGCTCTATTCATACCAGTCTAATCGCAATGCTTTCGTTATGGTGAATTCCGCACGCTCCAGGACTTTCAACATACCATCTGGCGTGCCACAAGGCAGTGTTCTCGGTCCTCTTATTTTTATCATTTATGTTAATGACCTGTGTGACATGCTCTCATCATCCAAACTTTCTTTTGCCGATGATCTAAAATTTTTCCGTGTGATTGTTTCTCCCACTGACTGTGTCACGTTGCAAGAAGATATACATCGTGTGATAGTCTGGTGCGGTGACAACGGCATGCGCGTAAACAGCAAAAAGTGCAAAATAATATCCTTCACTCGCTGCAACAACGTTATTCACCATCAATATTACATGGGGCCGGATTCTCTAGAACGTGCAATTTCAATCTGTGATCTAGGCATTACGATCGATTCGAAGCTAAGGTTTAACGAACACATAAACATCGTAACTGCTAAAGCATATACTGTGCTTGGTTTTATTCGTCGTCATGCTTCTGGTTTCACCGATGTTTATTGTCTCAAGACGCTATTCTGCTCGCTGGTTCGCAGCATTTTAGAATATGCTTCCCCGGTTTGGTCTCCATTTTACGTTACGCATATCCTTGCGGTTGAAAGGATTCAGAAAAGTTTTATAAGGTTTGCATTGCGTCAGCTCCCCTGGAATGATCCAGTCAATCTTCCAAGTTATCCCGACCGATGCAAGCTGATTGATTTGGAATCCCTCTCTGCCAGGCGTCTCAAATTGCAACGACTGTTTATCTTTGACCTCATAACAGGAAACGTGGACTGTCCTGAACTTCTGGAACTGATTCCATGGAATACTCCTCCTCGACGATTCCGTAATTCCCCGTTACTTGCAATTCCATTTCACAGAACGAACTTTGGATTCAATAATTGTTTTAATTCTTGTTTGCGTTCCTTTAATGATGTTTGTAGCGAGTTTGATTTTATTTTGACCAAACATGTGTTTAGTGCTAGAATAAGACGTTTAGATTAAATTAGGTTTTAAGTAATGAGTCTGTACGACGTAGTCGAAGATGGTGATCAAATAAATAAATAAATAAATAAATAAATAAAATAATTTGTGATTAGCCCCGGTCCCTTTCAAGTTGTATCATTATTTTTGAACGGCCTTATATTTGAAATGACGTTTTACATTCATCTAGCGATGTCTGATTTTCATTCGAATAATCGTTTAATCGATTAACGAACCGAAAAGTAAACTATTTATAATCGGTTAGATCATGCCGATATAAGCATTAACATCTCCACAGGATCGTCACCGATCGTTTCAAACATGTGCTGCACTCTCTCTGGTGGAAAAATGGCAGCACAGCGAACAAAAAATAATCGGTTAGTTGTTAATCGAGTAATTAAAAAATGGGACATCTCTGATTTTGGTGTGATTGTTTTGATAAAAATGAGCGCAAAATTTCATCTCTTCCCAGGGGGCAGCATAACCACAAAATTACCTTGAATACGGGGGGTTCTCATTGGATGAAAGGGACCGTGAAAGAGGACACTAAAATAGAGAGTTTTTCTTCCGACAGTTTCATCTTAGTATTCATCTTTGATATTACTGCTATCAGCGTATGCTCGACATATTTTCCTTCTTGAGCTGTCGTTGCCGATCGTTAATTGGATTGGAGATTCCATTAACGGCACTCCTAAGGCCATTCCATTAATCGCTTCTGATCAGTGCTGTAAATTCTCAATATCAATTGAATATATTTGATCAAAATGAGAAAAGCAGCTATTCGCTATCATATAGACCTCATTTAAATGGGTGATATCAGTTTGCTTAGTCATTTGACGAAGCTGTGGATCATTCTCGTTTGAGAAACGCTTGATATCATTCACTTGATTGTAACCTATACACAATCGGATGAAATTCCGGTGAAAAACCAACGTAACCCCCGATGTTGACCGACATTGACCCGACAACACCCCAACATTGGGTTGACAACTACCACTCTAAATTTTTCTGACATTGATTCAACATCGGGTTGACATGCCTGTTCGGGACCATTATTCTAGGTTTCTCAAATACTCCACTGACGATGAGGTTCATTCGAGGAAGTGGCTCTTCAAATGATGGTATGAGAAAATTCGTAGCGCAGAATTGATTGAATGATACCACGTACTTCATCAATGTTCAATGTTTGTACACTGCATAGTAAATCATAATCTTCTCTCTGAAAAAAGCTTTTAAAGTCCCTCACAATGCCGGGAGCAAATGAACACCATTGAATGCGGTTATTAGTATTATTTATTTTAAATTAATAATGTACATAAACATTAACTTTCATTAACATGAAATCAATCGAATAATCCCAAGTAACACAAGTTAGTCACCATAGAATTATGGTGAGAAAACATCTATACAACCAAAACCAGTTATACAAAGGTTATTTAAACTGTTATAGAACATGTTTATTGCATAAAAAGGGGTTCATACACAATAAAGAACTAACAATCTTAGATAAACGTTTCAAAAGGTCCTCTCTGCTTTGAACGGTTTTTAATCGACTTACTTTGTTTGATTACCATGGCTCTGCAAACAGAATGCGGGCTATTTTTTTCCAGATAGATTGTTAAAACAGGTTCTAATGTAGCGTCCAAAACGTTAGACATAACTGGGAATGTTTTTGCAGCTGCGTCATTTTTAGAAACATTGTTGAAAACGAAAATTTTCTATCTCTCAAGTGGATGAAGTTATTGGGTGAAAATGGAGAACAAACGGTAGAATAAGGTGGTTCTACTGTTTGTTCTCTATTTTTACCCAATAACTCAGTTGCTGGAGATCTCGATACACATCGATAGAACAGTATGGAATACCACCCTAATGTGCATACTTGAAAAAATCGCCATGAAAACATCAACTTGTGGTATCTACTTTACTTGAAATTTATGAAGCATCCTGTATATGTAGGTAACAGTACACACTTAGAAAAAATTCATGTAAATTTAGGTGCTCTTAGAGCTAGGAGCGTCTCACTTTTAAAATGCTTATTGACGATGTATTTAATTTTATAAAATGCATTTAATTTCCATCATTTACATCAACCACTCAGTGGGATGTGAACGTCAAAACAAAGCAAGATATACAAACCAAACATGAAAAGAAAAATCGTCTATCGACACGATTTCGGTGGACTACACAGCTAAAAAAAGTAGTGTAAATTTCCGTAACTATGATGCACATAAATGGATCGTCATACATCATACAAGTTTAGATTATACACTCAAAAATATTACAAAACGAATATAGATTAAATGTTATGCATTTTATGGTTTTTCAAAACTTATACATTGGGTCGATTAAAATTTTCGTCAAAATTATACTAAGTCCGAATAACGGAATGGAATTCGACCAGTGTTTACTAAAATGATAGGAAAAAGAACATCTGGATTCTCTTCGGAGCTTCGTACTGGTGAAGAGGTTCGTCCCGGTGGATTTCTACTGCACCTGTGATCTGCTGGGCGGCTAGACTGCGTGAGCACGAGTTCATCCTAATAACATCGAATTGTAAGTATTTTTTAAATAATATTCATAAAAAATAAAATGAGTAAAAAACCTTCCTGAGACGATTTTAATTTTTATATGAAAACAATAATATTTTCCATAAATAAAATAAAGAAAAGAAAAATACATTCTCCCGACTAAACGTTATCTATGCGTTGTAAGTATATTTTGATATTATTCTATGGCACGCACAAACCATTTGTATACTTAGTTTGCATTCTCTCCCTTTAAACCGACCTTTGCGTCGGTACGGAGAGTTGCGATTTAGCGTAACTTTTATACTATTTAAATTTCAATAATTTCTGAGTGTAGATCGTGTAAATTTATGAGACATGTCATTGTTTGCAACTGACCACTTTTGTTTTCATCATTTCTTGCAAGATGCTAGTTTACGTGAAAAGGAAGTTTTCATGTATGAATGTTTGCATGCATGGATGTTTACATCGCCAGTAAAATTCAGAATTTTTTGGTGTGTAGTGAATTTATATGCTACCGCTGCCAACGGAGGTTCCCAGGGAGTTTCGACGGTGTTTCCACGCATTGTCCTCGGAGGAGCTTCGGCCAGTGAAGAGTTTGGATGCTGCCAACGGGATTTTCTCTCGTTCTCGGATTCGGAGGCGAACCAGCCTAAGGCTGAAAGCCTCCTAAATAAAGCTAAATTAATTAATCGTTCTCGGTGGAGTAGGTTCTGCATGAATTCTTTTGGAGACGGTTCTAGATGCTGCAAACGCAGACTTTAGGAAAGTTTTTCTTGTTCGTCGTTTGACTAAATTACGTAATTTACGAATTACGTTTGACTAAATAAAAAACAATTACAATTACATACAGTATGACCAATTAAAAAAATGCGGTTATACAAAATTTCGATGGCATTCTCTGCGTTCATGGCGGACGACATTCCACACGGTTTCGGTGGCGATTTATGAGATTCCAAATAATTTCGACGGAGTTTTCTCAGCGGAGGAGGATCTGCACGGTGGAGGTTTCCGATTTTGTCAGCGAAGGTTCCAGGTAGTTTCGATGAAGTTTTCTGGTGTGCACGCTCGAGAAGTACGATTTCGGTAGATATTGTCGGTGCTAACAACGGATGTTCCAGGAAATTTCTAAGTCATTTCCTCGTGTTTTCGGTGAAGGAGCTTCCACAAGATTCTGGTGGAGATTTGCTATGCTGCCAACGAAGGTTCAACGGAATTTTGACGGGGTTTTCTCGCAAAGATGGTCAAAGATGGAAGCGGGCTTAGCACGATTTCCGAGGAGGTTTTCGATGTTGACACTGGAAGTTCGATGTCACGATTTCGTACGATTTTGTATGAGATTTCCGTTGCTACCGCAGGAGGTTGTAGGGAGTTTCTAGTAAGTTTATGCGTGTTCACGGCGGAGAGAATACTTTAGCATGATTTCGGTGGATATTTTGTATGTTACGGATGTTCCGGGGAGATTCGACAGTGTTTTCAAATGTTCACGTCGGATAAAGTTCCAGGCGATTTCGATGGAGATTTTCGGTGCTGCCAACGGAGGTTCCAGTGGGTTTCATCAGAGTTTATTGCTTCCGATGCTTCCATAGGTTACAGAAAATTTCGGCGGATTTTTTTCCGCATTCTCGGTCGAGGAGCTTCAGGAAAATTTTTCTCGAGTCAGGATTGTGGATTTGAGCGAACCGATGTGAACAACAACATGTTTTGGTAGGAACTGCCACTTAAAGCATCACGCTACAAAAAATGCACTGAGAAAATGCATTTAATATTTTTTTTTCTGGTCAAAATGCATTTATTTATTTTTTGTTATAATAAATGCACCACAAGTGATCTGAGAGTGACATATACGAGCGTCAATTTTGGCATAAATTTGAGTCATAACAGACGCGAAGTATAGCTCAATCAAACGTTATTTTCGTCGAGCAACGAACTTTTCAGTCTCGGAGCACTTAATATTACATGACATGTTTAATCTTTTTAAATTTGTCGAATCTCTTAACGGAGTCCCTTTATAAAGGGCTTTTAGTGTGTTGGTTTATTTCCTTTTAATTCCGTTATAATTGCTTATATTTAGACAGATACGCGTATTTCATCTACTACTTGCAGACTTCGAAAGTGCCAAGTATTCATGACATGTTGGTTTACGTCTCATCTTTTATGTCAAAGATGGATTCCGTCACGTGAAAAATTAGTTTTTTCTAAGTGTGTAGGGTAAGTTGCTGAACAAAATGAAGTTGAGATTAGCTGCTAAGGGATGGTCCATTAATTATGTCACGCAAATTTGGCCCATTTTCAACCCTCCTCCCCCTTTGTCACATTGTTTGTATGAACCTTATTTTTTTGTATGTCTCGTCACAGTTTTCAAAACCCCCCTCCCCCCTAAATGTGTGACATAATTTATGGACGACCCCTAATACCTGCTAACCTGCATGATGCACCCCCATAAAGATAGCGTTAAAAAAAGGCGGAGTAAATCCTTAATACAAAGAGGTAGCGATTTGTTTCCGTCTCCAAAAATGTACACATTGAAAGTACTTACAACTTTGTAGGACATTGAAAAAATGTTAATATTCAAACAAAAAGTTATGATAAAAGCACTTTTTAAGGGGGTACTCCATTTTTACATTATAACTTCGTCCACTTGAGAATTAGATTTTGTGTGTGTTTTGGACAAAGTATCTTAAAATGATTTCATCTACAATGTTTTCATAGAGATGAGACTTAAAATATATATATTTATTTAATCTGAGAGCATAGGGGGTACAGCAAAAATGTACGCTACTCAAATAAAGTACTTAAGAAATGAAGATACATTCTATAAGACATCAAAATGCTGCGCTCAATAGTTTCGTCACCAATAGTCATGTCCCACTTTTTTATTTCGTCCCACTGTGCGTCCTTCCGATTGGAATTTGCGTTTCGAGTTATGATTTGTAAAAAATATAGAATACGCCATTATGATTTTTTTTGCGAGATTCAAAATGGCCAAAATGTGAATGACAGCCCATAACAAAAACTTGTGCAAAGTTTCATGCAAATCGGAGAAGACCACGTCGGATCGATTCCTGGAACTGGTCCATAACATTTATTTTCAATTTGATTCACGTTATATTTAGTTTATGGTTGTTTTAGGTTAATATGTGTTTCATCACATTATTTAATTGAATAACTATGCTGTTATGATAACTCGTACAATAACCTTATAATATATGTTTATTCGGGTATTCATCGGAGTTTGAATGAACACAAGGAGTGAACTCCAAGGTTTATTCATTTGTTACTTTGTGCAAATTTGGCAGGATCTGAATAATTACTGAGTAGCAATTACAAGTTGTACATAATCATGCTAAAAGAAACCTACCATGACGTCATCCGCATCCAGCATCTTAGATTATTGAACGGCAATTAACTACTGTTTTTTTTTCTATTTTCAGGTACCTATTTGACACATATTTGTCCCTTCACCGTATGGGAGAAGGTAAGAAGAGCTGTGACTCACTGAATTAAAAATAGAACTCATAGTGGTTCTTGATTATAATAGTCATATTTCTCGTGAAAAATAATTTACGATTTGTGGTACAAACCAACCGTTTCGTTCTGAGACCCCGGGCAGGCATGGCAAACGTTAATTGATTGTCTGAATGAAAGCCCACATTACCGTGTATTATGACGCATTTCGTTCCAATTTATCCATTTCCTCCTGGGTGTTTCAATAACAATTTGCAATTAATCAATCATCATTGTATGGTTTTCAAATTACTGCCCGCCAGTGTTATTACCAGTTGAACTGGAAATTGACGCATCCTTCCCACTTGGGACATGTGCTATGTGTTTACATGCATTCTCGTCCGATCCAAGCTCCATCTGTGCTACCCGTCGCGAGGGGCTAAAGATCGCGTCCGGCCGTTCAATTTAATTATGAGGTGCATCATCGTCATGGCGGGCGCGGCACGAGCAGTTTGCTCAAGAGAATAGTGGTGAGAGTAAACCGGGGGTTTGGGTGGTATGTAGTAGAGCGTTGGTTACCCATCAGTCTCTTCAATTGCAGCGGTGGTCGAGCCAGCTCAGCTATGCGGAAAGGGCCGTGAGGACGACGATGTGCGATGGTAATTGAAGTGCAGAACTCGTTTTGATCAATCACATCAAAACTCGGCGTACACTCGTAGAGTTTATGCAGGATCGTTTCATTGTTAGAGGAACACTTCGATATGTTACGCATGTTTACTCAATTGAGTGCCGCTTAAGGCAAATTAATTCGATTCGATTTTACTAAATTAGTATGTTCTACATCTACAGTCACGTTTCAACTTATTCACTATTTCTAGCTTTTAAAAGTCGGTTTATTTGATCGAATCCGATTTAAAATTGTGATTGACATAATCATGTCAGTCTTTATAAGATTGAAACAATCTACAAAACTGAGGAAGTAAGCACTTCGTATCGATTTCAAAATATGACGGCTGTCAACACCCAAAGTTGACGACGCACTGCGGTGGTGCCGATTATGAAATGTGCGTGAAAGCTAATGGATCCTAATTTGATTTATTTCTTGTTCGATCCATCGATTGACACGCATTCACCGACCGCCTTCTAGGCTGCTAACACAGGCAGTCAGTGGTAGCAATAGTAACTGACACCTTAGTCAAGAGAAGCAATCAATCGGTCTCCCGTCCGTCCCTCCTTCGAACACTCCGTGCATTTATTGACAGCTGCGTGCCTATGGAAGCAACAAGCCTATAAGCTTGTAAATGTATATATTAGTTTCAAGCGTCGGTTTATTAAATGGCTCATCTCATAAGCTTCTCGGAATAAGCCTAAACGATGACGAGTATCAATGTAGCCTATCACGTGAATTGAAAGCAAAAGATGAAAAGTTGATAAAATTACTGGGATCTGTAGCCAGTTCATCAGTTCGATGGATTTTTGTATGTATGGTGTTTGACGTTTTATAAAATGTACGCTTTTTAAGAATACTACAGGAGGAAGCCATTGTCATTGTCACACCTAATAGACTATCAAGCAATGGTTTTCAACACTGCTGTCGTGGTTAAGAGTTGTTAACCCACTGATTTTTCATTTGTGCACCTGACCTTATAAAATTCATGCGTCCTCTTTAAGAAGCCTCCATAATTGTAATTTTGAATTAACGCACAATTTAGTGCCCTCTAACTAAAACTAGGGAACGGGTAACATTTTTCTGCAATCAGTTCGCCATTAAACTTAAAATTACTAATCTGAACGCTACGCCCAAGTAACATTGCTAGTTTTATCAAGGTTTTAAAGCATTCTTCAAGGCCAAATCATTACCAAATAAAGTCTACAAGACTACACACTTAGAAATTATTATTTTTACACGAGACGTAATTCAGCTTTGACGTAAATCATGGAACGTAAACAAGCATGGCATGTAAAATCAAGTGTCCTGAAACTGAAACATAAGCAACTCGACGAAAAGTGCGTTTGATTTTCCTGTCCTTTTCAACTGATTTTTATGTCAAAATGGCCGCTTGCATGTGTCGGTCTCACGGCACTGAAAATTACATGTCATTTTCGTAGTGTATATTATAAATCCAAAATTGTTTGTTGGGCGATGACTTATGTCCGAAGTTTATATTGTTGGATTTGGTTTTTCTAAGGGGACATACAGTTAGGCTACACACTTAGAAATAACTACTTTTGACGTAAATCATAGAACGTACACAAACATTTCATGTAAAATTAAGTGTTCTCAAACCGAAACATCAGCTATTCGACGAAGATAACGTTTGATTGAATTGATTTTCACGTTTCTTTCAACTGATTCTTATGTCAAAAGGCCCACTTACATGTGTCGGTCTCAGGAAACCGTAATTTACATGACTTTTTAGTAGTGTGTATCTTTCGATCAGCGCAAAAAGTAGCCCTGATGAAGAATTCTATGCCCAGGGAAGTCGAGAAAATTTCCAACCCTAAAGATTCCCTCGACCGTACCGGGAATTGAACCCCAAGCCTCCGTCTTGGTAATACCGTGCTTTTACTGACTAGGCTATGAGACCCCTACTTAGATCTAGTACATATTTCGGAATCTTTTTTAATCTAGTTCCTCAATCGAGGTACTAGATTAAAGGAATACAACGATAGTACCAACCGGTGGAAACCAGCGATTTTAAATTGGCTCACTACTTGACTAGCCTATTGGTCCCAAGTACATCTATAAGCGTACCCCATTCTAGTCGAAATTCTAGTACTACACTATGTTTGTTTCGATTAGCTATGAAAGTTTGACAGATAAAATGAGGGGTTCGTGGATTTTCCTATGTTTCGAGGGATGCATTGATTAGCTTGGGACCGAAGATAGTACCCGAGCTGAGCCAAAAAGTTGAGCACGTTTCTTCGGGACCTTCTAGTCTTAGAGTTACCTCTATGGTACCATAATGTTTGACTAGTTTTGAGTTGGTGCGGTAAACAAATTACATAACACAAAAAATCCGGAGCGGCACCGGTGGTGTAGTGGTAAGCGTGATTGCCTCTCACCCAATGGGCCTAGGTTCAATCCCAGTTGGCACCACCTGGATTTTCTCAGACATGAAATCTCTGATCACGCCTTTCTTCGGAAGGGAAGTAAAGTCGTTGGTCCCCGGTTCATGAGTTGATAGGTCGAAAGTTAGGGTCAAGGTGCTGGAGCTGCCTCCCTGGCGTCGATAGCATTGGTACTCAGTACGGAAAACAAGATCTACGGAAAACAAATAAAGAAAAAAAAAATACTGCTCCTAAAATTACGTAACGTTTACTTACCCCCCTCCACCTCATGATTGAGATCATGTTCAAAAAAACAAAGCTTTCATACAAAGGGAGAGTGGAAAAATTTTTGTTTTCGCTTTTTTTTTTAAACTTTGGTTAATTTGTTTCGTACCATTTTCCATTACCCCCCGCCCCCTCCTTTCTATTTATCAATATGTTGCGCAAAAATGACCACCCTTCCTCCCTCCATGCGTTACGTAATTTATGCACGAAGCCTTACCTCCTAGCAAAAATAACGAGCAAGCCTCTTACAAGTGGTGAATGATAGTGTATATGGCAATTGCTTTAAGTGAACGCATCAGCAGCTAAGTTTATTAACGATTTGAGTCCATAGGGTATAAAGAAGCGTCTAGCAATACCATAAAGGCTTTATTTGTAACTGAATAGCAGCTTGACCATGGTCGTACCCACAATTGGTCCGCATGTATGATGAAGTTGTCTGAAGAATATAATAAAGACGCTCGTACATTAACAACCCATCAACGTTGACAATGTTCATCGTTTCATACTGCTGTACCAAGGAAGCTTTACCTTTGAATGCCATTGTTGAATGGATAATAAAAAATCCCAGCCGGAGCAAATTGCAAAGGAATTCTCAGCGACGTATTATTACTTTCAGGTTTATGGGCTGTCATCTAATTAGATGATCGGTATGTTTTTGTTGATTCCGCTAGAATACTGCTTAGCGTTATTATTAACTAAATGCGTAATACATTTGAAAGCTTCTGGTACGTATTTTGGGGTATTTAATTCCTTCACTTCATTTTTCTTTTTGGAAATTACTTCCAGACTGCAACTTTACACCTGTCCGACTAAAAAAAAACTTGTACATCTTTACTGACTAGTCTACAGGGAAGCCCTATTTGAGCCTATTCATAGCAGAAATAACTAACGATAGTTTTCAATACGACCTTTCCCTGCCTGAACGCACAAGTTCACGGGGGCTGAATGAAATAAAGCACGTCAACCACATACACTTAATTAATTTTCATGTTCAAGAGAGTGCGCGGGAGTGCCTCAGCCTTCATCCCACCATTCTCATAGTATGAAAAGCAACAACGATGACTGACGTGGTGATAATGTGAAGCCACGTGTAGAACAGATTCCAGTTCATGGTTCCCCTGTGACTTCATGTGCGTGATAATGTTTCGTGTGAATGCAGCATTTTGTACGTTCAATATTTTTTCAATGCCGTCTTTTCTAGCATTTATTAACGTTGAAAAGTTGAGAATCATTTTTCTGCTTCACATTACTGTTGAGAAGTTAATACATCCTGAGGTTGGCATTATTTTGAGTGGCCGAGCCATCAATTTTGATACATTGAGTTTGTAGCCAAGAGTGCTTACGTCGACGTTCATTTTTGCTGTTCTGGTTTTTTCCTCTACTTGGGTGCTGATCGAGTGAAATTTTTTTGAGGATATCAATACTTTAACTCTACAACTAGAAGTCAAGCAAATAGAGATCTGAAGTTTGTGAAGTGTGAATCTGAACCGTGAAGTCTAAGCAGTGATACTTAAATTGGATGGATGTGCTGTGATTTTTGTTTGGGCTGGTTCCTTATTTCCTTATTTTTTTGGACTTTAAATGATCTCTATTTCTTGTATTTGTTTGGTTTACATGTATGAATTATCAAGTCACACAGATGCGTCTTTTCAACTTAAGTACATTTGAAATTTTAATTATTATTTACAGTTCCTAGTCCTATCAGTTTGTTTAAAATTGGAAAAAGGAGACTACTTATAACTACTATTTACAACCACAACTAACGTTCAACTACTGTATACACCTAACCTACTATATACTAATTGCTTATCAAATCATGTTCTGATGAGTTCTATTCCTGCACAAACCTAATCTTAATGTCATTAATTTTAAAATCTAATTTTGGAACGTTGGCCTCTTGGTGGAGGTCTGTAATTCTTGTGTCAAAGGGACGATCAAGGATCATCTTCAGCACTCTATTCTGAGTGACCTGGATTTTGTTCCTACATATGAGTCTGTGCGCATGATTGCCACACCGGTGCTGCGTAGAGGATCGCAGATGCTATGATTTGTTTGTAGACAGCCAGTTTGTTCAACCTTGAGAGGGCGATCTGCGGCAAATCAGCGGATTCAGACATCTAACCAAGGCGGAACACTTGACTACGGTTTTCTCTACATACGGACGGAATGGGAGCTTTTCGTCAAACAACATCCCTAAGTAGGTTACTTCGGCGGACCACTCAGCGCTTGTGCCATCCATGATTACAGTTCAAGATGGAGCCGGTTTTAGTTTGGGTGATTGCCGATGGAGGAACATGATTGTTTGTGTTTTGGAAGCATTGATTTTGATTTTCCACGTGGTGGCATAATTAGCAAAGGCGTCAAGCCATCGTTGGAGCTTGTTTGTTATTTCGCCAGGCATCCTACTCTTGACTGTTATTGCGGTATCATCTGCGAACAGAAAGAACACGCAACCGTATCCGAGGGACGAATGTCAGAAGTGTAGATGCTGTAAAGCAAAGGGCCCAACAGACTTCCTTGCGGAACACCTGCTGGGATGGAGAACGTGTTTGAAAGGCAGCCATTCAACGATACCCTGGAGGCAAAGCCCATGGAATGTGACAGACATTGTCAAACGCTTTCTCAACGTCTAGCAATGCCATGGCTGTGGACTTGGATACAGCCTTTTTACTTCGGATGATATTCATCACCCGTACTTTTTTTTTTTTTTGTTCATTAATTTATTTGATAAGGCTCAACCGAATTAACTTAACAGAGCCGAGGGTTCATGGTCACTATACAATACATCTTAAAGCTATAGTCAAAAGGTACAACACAATAAACACTTTATCTTCCGCTATCCAAAAAGCCTCCTCCATCAGAACTGGAGCCGCTTCCAGTAGTTTCATTGTATGGCAAATTGTTGTACGCCAACGAGGGTCAGAGCGCGTCCATTGCAGCAATGGACGCAAAACGTGGTCAGCACTCACACACTCATCACGAAACGGTTGCTTTCCAAAGTCGACGACGCATCGACCGAAAGAACTGCTGATGAAGAACAATGAGGAGGACCACACAATGGTTGCTGCCGAGTAAACAGACGATCGCGTAGCACACATCGAGAGTGGCCTGCTTTTGTCGACAGCCGAGTGAACACTGACATCACCCGTACTAGCTGATTATTTGTGGAGTGCCCCTTCCTGAACTCGAACTGTTCCGGTAGGAGAATGTTGTGTTCCTCGACAAGCTTGAGCAAACGATTGAGAATAAGTTTCTCGAACAATTTGCTCAGCGCTAAAAGGAGACTGACCAGTCTGTAGCTTGAAGCTAGCGTTGGGTCCTTTCTGGGTTTCCGGATAGGTATGATTTTCGCTGTCTTCCAGATGCTTAGTGCAGTTCCAAGCATCTGTTGAAGACAGTAGCCAGCAGAGAGTGAACCTTCATGCTTTCATGATTTCCGTCGAACCCGGGGGCCTTCATGTTTTTGGTGCATTTCACCGCTGAGCAAAGCTGTTTCACTGTGATTCTATCCTTCAGATGGATAGCACAAGGGGAGGAATCAAGGTTGAGTACGCATTGCTCAACCTGAACTTCGAGCGGACTTTGGATGTTGAAGCCAAGCAAGTGCGATTTGGCAATATGCTCACCAATCGCATTTGCTCTCTCCTGAGGGGTCATTATGAGCTGATCGTCATCATATTCATTTTTGAGTGGTGCAATGGGTTTGGGGTGTGTCTTTTGAACATTTGCAACTTTCCAGAAGGGTCTGGAGTGGTCGTCCAGATTCTGGACGAGCCACCCGAAACTTTCGTTTCGGAGTGAGACCATTCTGGAAGCAATCTCCTTGTTCAGATCGGCCATTTCACGTGTCTTCGCTAAATCTCCGGTTCTTAGGAAACGGGGGCCAAGAACATTTCTCAGGCTAATCAAGAGTTGGGTGTGGGAATCAATGGCAATAAACTCACTCCTTACACAACTCAGCCACGGTTATGGCTTGGTGGAGTGTCTCCAAAGCTCGGTCGATGTCCTCCACGGTGTCAAGCGGCGGGTTGTCGATGATGTGCCTGTCTACCACGCGTCTAAACTGGGCCCAGTTTATGCGATAGTAATCCTCGCGTAGGCTTGAAGCAGGGGCCACGTTTTAGCCCAGTTCAGCCACCACCGGTTGGTTGAGTTCGTTCAAGGCTACTGGCTTGGACAAGCCGGTATTTTTCAGAAACAGGTCTAGCGTCAATGGGTTGCCCGCCGGTGAGATGAATGTTGGCTCATCCGAGAACTAAACGGAGTACAGCCCATGCTGCGAGTGGTCGAACAGCAGACGACCGTTCTGGTTCTGCTGGTAGTTCCGCCAGGCCTCATGGCGAGCATTCAGGTCTCCTCCAACTACGAAGCGGGTCCGGTACGGGTGATGGTGGAAAGGTCCTTCTTGAATTTAGCGGCTAGTACACGGTTTTGTGGTTCGCCTTCATAAAAGCTGTACTACAATGGCTGCTTCTGAGGCCCGGGAAGCGAGTATTTTTACAAGCGGTTTTGAAACCAAGGTGGAACTGGTAGAACTAACCACACTGCTTTTAAACATACTCAACACACACAAAATGCTTCCTGAGCCCCGCCCAATCAGAGAAAACGCAGGAAATCCGGTTAGGAGCGGAGGTCATGAAGCAAGCGAGATTCTAAGAAAAACGACTCACACCCGACTCATAAGTTTTAAATTTAAATTAACTTTTTGAATGACTGTTCTTTCATTAGATTTAGCAAAAATTAATACAGTGTATGCAAATGCACCTACGGATCGCACTCCATGAAAAACTAACAAAACTGCTTAAAAAGAGGGACTTCGGATGTGAAATTAAATGTGTAAATATTTACATTTTTTCATTGTCAGAAAATCACACATAGTGTATCATTAAAACACATGAGAAAGAATTTTATCTCTCAAATTAGATTTTTTCGGGTCTTTGGGGACTAGTACAAAAGCGGGTAAAACATAAGTATATGGGAAAAAAACTTGTTTTATTTAATTGTAGTTTGATTAACAATAATTTCCAGGAAAACTGAATGACAAAGTCCATGAATAGTTTCTTTGAGTTTTACTTGTTTGTCCTGAATGTGCTTAATTAAGCTTATTATTTCTACGTTTACAAATTTCTATATGGGATTTTTATTTTTTCCTACCAGCGAAACAGCGCCATCTGTGTGAAAAATAGCACTGACTAAATGGTTATTTGGAATCTTTTGATGCGTTCATTCCCTTTCTGATTCTTAGATTCCACTCGTATTTTCTTCTCTTCTTCATTCATGATATTTCTAAATCAATTCTTCTTATAAAGAAACAAATATCTCTAAACACCCTAGTAAATTAAAATCGTACATGTTACTTTTTTTTATTTCATTGAAAAAATCAAAATATAATTCAGTATTCTCCGCCAGAATTAATCGGTCAAAATTGATCTTTTCCTAGAGATTGCCCAATCCTAGAGACCACATTTAAATTAAAATCCATGTCCATACATTTTTCTTGGATTTCGTAAAACTTCGATGAAGCTATTTAAACTTTGCTGGTGTTGTTAGAACTTCTTTGAAGTTGCAATATTTTCCTGAAATTCGCTTAAAGTTCACAGTACCTTCCAAATGCTATTAAATTTTACCTGCGGTTCGCTGAAATCCCATACAGTTTGCAGAACTTTCCTGACGTTTGAAGAAGTTTTCTTATTTTTTTGTAGAATTTGACTGGAGCATGCAGAGCTACATTGAAGCTCATATAATTTTGCAGAACTGCACAGAACTCTCTCAAAGTTCGTATACCAAGATAACATTGAATTTTACTGAAGCTTGATAAACGGCCTTATAGTTTACAGAATTTTTGTGCAGTTTGTAGAACTTCCCTGAAGTTAGAAGATTTTCTCGGAAGTTCAATGAACTTTTATGAAGGTTGTTGAACTTCTCTGTCTTTCTGGAGTTTACACGAATTTTGTGGGGTTCGCAGATCTTTTTTGATGTTCATAAAATTATCCTTGAATTCGGAGATCTGCATTAAGTTCGTATAGCTTTCCTGGAGTTTGTAGAACTTGCATGTGTTCGCAGAAGTTCTCACAAGCTCGCCGAAAAAGTTACCTGAAGTTCGCAGAACGTCCTTAAGGATTGAACAACTTTACTGATGTTTAGAATTTCGTATAAGTTATTATTATTATTTATCTTTATTAGCCGTATAAGTTCAAATAACTTGCCGAAAAACGTCCCCAAAGTTTGAAGCAGCTCCCTAAAATTCTCAAAATCTATTTGAATTTTGCAAAACTGAAGTTCGTATAGTATTTCTGAAGCTCGTAGAGCTTTCCGGATGCTTGTGAAATAATCCTTAAACTCGCAGATTTATCCTAAACTTCGCAATATTTTTTTAAGTTTGAAAATCTTCACCGAAGTTCACAAAACTGCGCTGAAGTTTGCAAAGCGTCTAAGTTTGCAGAACTTTCCATAAGTTCACGGCAGTTCCCTGAAGTTTGCTTAATATCTATTCAGTTCGCAAAATTTCCTTGAAACTCGCAGAAAATTCTTGGAATCTTCTTTAGAAAAAATGTAGGAATTGCGTTGAAGCTCTGGCAACTCTGTAGTCACTAAATTACCACTCATGGTAAGTCCGTCCCATAGCACCTGCTGAGTACGGTGTTGATTATAACAGTTAGGTTGACAACAAAGGTGGATAATTTCATATTACCAGGCTGATGCTCCGTGACATTTCTCATTTTTACAACTATGTCGGCAATTGGTCCTGGCTGTTGAAAGTTTTTGTGCTGCCTCAAACTTTGAAGAAATTGAACGAAAATAAGAGAAATTTTCCGAAATTTGTCGAAATTTGAGGAACTTAATTGAAGTTCAGAAATGTTTCTTGACCTTCTTTGAGCTTCTTATAATATCATTTACTTTAGAGATGATCAAGGGAAACCGGAGTAGGGAATTTAATATTAGGAAAGTGTAAAAAAAAATCTGGAAAACTTCCTAGAAGTGGGAAGTTTGGGAACTTCGATGAACTTAAAGGAACGTTGTTTTATTGCAGGAACTTTTATTGAAATTCCGGAACCATCCTTTAATTTAAAGGTGCTTCTTTAAAGATTGGACATAGTTTAACAAATTCAGAAGAAGTTCTAAATTTTGTAAAGATGTTTTATTTTTAAGTTTAGCAATCTTTGTTGAAGTTAAGCGAATTTAGAAAATTCGATGAACTTCACAAAACTTCGTAGAAGAGCAAGGAATTTTGTTGAAAATTCAGGGAGTTTCGTTGATTCTCAAGGAATGTTGTAGAAGTTCAGCAATCTTCTAAGAACTTCAGGGTTTTTTAGAACTTGCTGGAAGTTTTGGGCCTCCCTTAGCTCAGTCGGTAAATGCGCAGCTACAAAGCAAGACCATGCTCGAGGTGACTGATTCGATTCCCGGCCCGTTCTAGAAATATTTCGGATTGTCAAATTTCTCGACTTCCCTGGTCATAGAGTATGATTGTACTTGCCACACAATTATACTAATGAAAAAATGGTACGGACATCTAAAACTCTAAATTAATAACTGTGGAAGTGCACCTAGAACATTAAGTTGAGAGCACGCAATAAGATAATATAAGATAAGCAATGAGTTTGAAATGCGAGGAAGCAGAAAAAGTTGAAGTTTTGGGAATTTAGTTTCGCCCAAATGTTCAGTAAAATTCGAAGAGATGTTAATAGTCTTCCCGAAAGTTTGGAATTGTTGATTCATGTCCTGCGATCTTGGTCAACATTTTAAAGCTAGGGAAGAAAAAATTAAAGACCTTGGAAGAAGTTCAGGGAACATAGTAGATATTAAGGGAAACATGTTTGAGTTATTTGAAATACGTACAAAAAATGGTGGTAATACAGTTGTAGTTTTTGAAAGCTATGGACAAATCGTAGAAGTTCAGGGAACTTCGTAGAAATGGAAACAACTTTCTAGGAACGCAGAACTTCTCACAAATTGAGAAAACTTCAAAGAGGCTCAGGGAACTTCGGGTAAGTTCAATGGATTGACAAGAAGTCCACACAGATAAAAATTCTGAATTTTAATTGTGATGTAAACATCCATTCACGTAAACTTAAATTTAATTTCACACAACCGAGCAACTTGTAAACAATGTTGTTTACAAAGATGGGCTTTTGTATACAATATTTGCTACATTGCATGAATTGTGCTAGAACTTTACATGATATATAATGTAAACTTATATGATATATGATGCTCCATTTGTGTGCATCATATTGAACAGAAATTTACACTACTTTTCGAACTGTGCAGGGAGCTGAGTTCATGAAACTGAGTTTAAGTTCAAGAAACTTTGTGGAAGAATAGGAAACTTCATAGAAGTTCAGAGAACATTGTTGATATTTAGTGGCGCCGATGGTGTAGTGGTAAGCATGATTGGCTCTCACCCCAAAAGGCCTGCAGAGTTCGAAAAAGTAGTGTAAATTTCTGTTCAATATAATGCACATAAATGGAGCGTCACATATCATATACGTTTACATTATATATCATGTAAAGTTCTGACACATTTCATGCAATGTAGCAAATATTGTACACAAAAACCCATCTTTGTAAACAACATTGTTTACAAGTTGCTCGGTTGCGTGAGGTGGAATACAAGTTAACGTGAATGAATGTTTATATCATAATAAAAATTCAGAATTTTTATCTGTGTGGGTTTAATCCCAGTCGGCGCCGCCGTGATTTTCTAAAGCATTAAATCTCTGATCACGTTCATTTGTGACTTCAGCGTGCAGCATCTTATTGGAAACATTCATCTTTCTTGATAAGCCAGCCGAAGACAAGAACTGTCAACTTTTCCTCAACGATAAGTGAGTGAACGGTTAAATTACAGTTCACGATATAAAAAACCATATTCAATATAATTACAACATAAACGATGTGGTGGGAAGTTTTTATGAATGGTAATTCATTATTATGCCAAACACACAAATTACGCTACACATCACATTTCTAAAATTTTCAGTGCCATGCCAGAAACTGGAACATCTGGAATATGCGGTGCTTTTCCTCGAATCTACTTCTTCTAAACGAAAAGTTCATTTTAAATAGACCCCTTCCTCTAGCCTATTGTTTGCCCAGCTACCGTAAAGTAGGAAGAGTTGTCCGTGTGGACATCCAATAACGGTTTGGTCACAGAAAAACAGACAAAACATATTGTATATGTATCACTGTAAAACATCGCCATCTGTTCAGTACACTGTGATGGGCAGTACGCCCAACAGATGACGACAGTGTTTAAACGTCGAACGCAAGGGAATTAAGAAACATTTAAATTTACTGTTAAATGGGGGTTCGATAAACATCTTACGAGTACTATGTCTGTTTGTCTGTGTTTTGATCTTGTTGGCATTTGTGGTAAGATCTGCCGCAAAAAATGGTTCGAATAGTCTTCAAATTGCATCTCGTGAAACGTTAGACATGATAAACTATTTCTCTTGATGGAATGGTACTGCAACTTTCAAATTGTGTTTTCCTTTTAACAGTGCACCAGTCTGGAAAATTGCTTGTTTTCGTACCTACTTATGAAAGTGCACTTCCTACCACAAAACAAACATCACCGGTGGTAAAGTTAACCCGAGGCAGAGAATGTAGAAGCCGTTTGAGTGGGAGGTAAAACTTCTACTGTGCATTTTTCCAACGGTTGTCCTTGTGACAAGTACACTCAGGTAGTTACTGTAACTGGATCCTTGGTGTATTTTTCGAGCGAGATAAAACGTTCTGTCGTGTATGCAGACAAAATGCGACCTGCTTTGAACAGGACGTACTTTCATAAAGAACAAGCATTATGGAATAGTCACCCGTGGGTTCTCGTCCGGTTGGGCTCTTAAGAGGGATTATGAAACAGCGTCATCATCATCTTCAGAAAATTTTACATATCCTATCTCTGGAAAGTCCCCCGGGGTAGCCAATTCTTCGACTATGATGGAGCGTGCTTCATCTTTGCGTTGCTTTCTTTGCGCTTATTTTTCAACCGGAAAAAACCAACTAGAAAAACAACATAAAGACGGATCCTCATGACATTTAACTCGAATCCTTTTTCTGCAAAAGATTCTTGTTCTTTTTCTTCTGTGACAAGCTTCAAGTAGAAAAGGTGTTGGAGGTGTATGAGACACGTTATAAAAGCGAGAAGGCGTTTTTAAATGGGTGCGGAAGTGAATGTTCTTCTTTTCCTTGATTTGTTTTCCGTACTGAGTACCAATACTACAGACGCCAGGAAGGCAGCGCCCACACTTGGTAAATGATTATTTTTACCAAAATTTTACTAAAATCAGATCCGAATTTTAGCGGCACTGGTGGTGTAGTGGTAAGCGTGATTACCTCTCACCCCAGCAGGGGGGTAGGGGTTGGTTGGCAATTATCCCCAGCCCATACAAATTAAAAAAAAAACAATGTATGGACAATTTTCTACGCTGTGGGATGGAGGGGGGATGGCAAGAATCCCTAAAAACTGTCTACGTAGTTAATGAACAGCCCCTTATAAGAAATGCGGAAAAGTTATTTATGCCAAACATCCCCCTCCCCCTCCCCTACAACGACAATACGGACTTGGACTATCACTGTTTTCTAGGAAATAATCGTTAAGCAAACTACAATCAATCATATCGTCCGGCCATTTTTCACAGAGATGGCGCTGTTCCGCTGGTAGGAAGTGATGAAAATCCCCATATAGAAATTGAGAGAAATTGGAATAATTCGCTTTCGGTGCATATTCAGGTCAAAAAAGTGAACGACAACCTAAAGAAATTAGTCAGGGACTTTGTCGTTCAGTTTTCCCCTGAAATTATCGTTAAACAAGCTACAATTAAATAAATTTCCCCGTGTAGTTTTACCTGTTTTACTACCGGTCCCCAGAGAGCCAAAAAATTCAAATATGAGAGAGAAAATTTGTTCTCACTAGCAGGGCTGGTAGCGAGCCACTTTTTAGTGACTTGATCACTTTTTTCAAGCCAGTCACTAAAAAGTATCTTTTTTAAGGCCAAGTCACTAAAGTCATTTTTTATTGTATCACTATATATCAAGCTTTTTTAAACGAGAATTTATTTCAAGATTGATCATTCTTCTGGATAGGACTCGTGTTGACGACCTGGTATAGAGTTTTTTTTTACTTTTAATCGTTCTTCTCTATCTACAGGGTGTCCACTCATTTGGCTAAATAAAGTTCCCTGAGTTTTCCGGATTTTTCCATAACTTTGGCGGATATTTTCCAGGTTTATAATAATAATCCTATTTACGAAATGCGTTAAAAAATATGTTTTAAACTCAAACGTTTTTAACATGACAATCAGTTTTAATGAAGCAATAGTAACTGACACCTTAGTCAAGAGAAGCAATCAATCGGTCTCCCGTCCGTCCCTCCTTCGAACACTCCGTGCATTTATTGACAGCTGCGTGCCTATGGAAGCAACAAGCCTATAAGCTTGTAAATGTATATATTAGTTTCAAGCGTCGGTTTATTAAATGGCTCATCTCATAAGCTTCTCGGAATAAGCCTAAACGATGACGAGTATCAATGTAGCCTATCACGTGAATTGAAAGCAAAAGATGAAAAGTTGATAAAATTACTGGGATCTGTAGCCAGTTCATCAGTTCGATGGATTTTTGTATGTATGGTGTTTGACGTTTTATAAAATGTACGCTTTTTAAGAATACTACAGGAGGAAGCCATTGTCATTGTCACACCTAATAGACTATCAAGCAATGGTTTTCAACACTGCTGTCGTGGTTAAGAGTTGTTAACCCACTGATTTTTCATTTGTGCACCTGACCTTATAAAATTCATGCGTCCTCTTTAAGAAGCCTCCATAATTGTAATTTTGAATTAACGCACAATTTAGTGCCCTCTAACTAAAACTAGGGAACGGGTAACATTTTTCTGCAATCAGTTCGCCATTAAACTTAAAATTACTAATCTGAACGCTACGCCCAAGTAACATTGCTAGTTTTATCAAGGTTTTAAAGCATTCTTCAAGGCCAAATCATTACCAAATAAAGTCTACAAGACTACACACTTAGAAATTATTATTTTTACACGAGACGTAATTCAGCTTTGACGTAAATCATGGAACGTAAACAAGCATGGCATGTAAAATCAAGTGTCCTGAAACTGAAACATAAGCAACTCGACGAAAAGTGCGTTTGATTTTCCTGTCCTTTTCAACTGATTTTTATGTCAAAATGGCCGCTTGCATGTGTCGGTCTCACGGCACTGAAAATTACATGTCATTTTCGTAGTGTATATTATAAATCCAAAATTGTTTGTTGGGCGATGACTTATGTCCGAAGTTTATATTGTTGGATTTGGTTTTTCTAAGGGGACATACAGTTAGGCTACACACTTAGAAATAACTACTTTTGACGTAAATCATAGAACGTACACAAACATTTCATGTAAAATTAAGTGTTCTCAAACCGAAACATCAGCTATTCGACGAAGATAACGTTTGATTGAATTGATTTTCACGTTTCTTTCAACTGATTCTTATGTCAAAAGGCCCACTTACATGTGTCGGTCTCAGGAAACCGTAATTTACATGACTTTTTAGTAGTGTGTATCTTTCGATCAGCGCAAAAAGTAGCCCTGATGAAGAATTCTATGCCCAGGGAAGTCGAGAAAATTTCCAACCCTAAAGATTCCCTCGACCGTACCGGGAATTGAACCCCAAGCCTCCGTCTTGGTAATACCGTGCTTTTACTGACTAGGCTATGAGACCCCTACTTAGATCTAGTACATATTTCGGAATCTTTTTTAATCTAGTTCCTCAATCGAGGTACTAGATTAAAGGAATACAACGATAGTACCAACCGGTGGAAACCAGCGATTTTAAATTGGCTCACTACTTGACTAGCCTATTGGTCCCAAGTACATCTATAAGCGTACCCCATTCTAGTCGAAATTCTAGTACTACACTATGTTTGTTTCGATTAGCTATGAAAGTTTGACAGATAAAATGAGGGGTTCGTGGATTTTCCTATGTTTCGAGGGATGCATTGATTAGCTTGGGACCGAAGATAGTACCCGAGCTGAGCCAAAAAGTTGAGCACGTTTCTTCGGGACCTTCTAGTCTTAGAGTTACCTCTATGGTACCATAATGTTTGACTAGTTTTGAGTTGGTGCGGTAAACAAATTACATAACACAAAAAATCCGGAGCGGCACCGGTGGTGTAGTGGTAAGCGTGATTGCCTCTCACCCAATGGGCCTAGGTTCAATCCCAGTTGGCACCACCTGGATTTTCTCAGACATGAAATCTCTGATCACGCCTTTCTTCGGAAGGGAAGTAAAGTCGTTGGTCCCCGGTTCATGAGTTGATAGGTCGAAAGTTAGGGTCAAGGTGCTGGAGCTGCCTCCCTGGCGTCGATAGCATTGGTACTCAGTACGGAAAACAAGATCTACGGAAAACAAATAAAGAAAAAAAAAATACTGCTCCTAAAATTACGTAACGTTTACTTACCCCCCTCCACCTCATGATTGAGATCATGTTCAAAAAAACAAAGCTTTCATACAAAGGGAGAGTGGAAAAATTTTTGTTTTCGCTTTTTTTTTTAAACTTTGGTTAATTTGTTTCGTACCATTTTCCATTACCCCCCGCCCCCTCCTTTCTATTTATCAATATGTTGCGCAAAAATGACCACCCTTCCTCCCTCCATGCGTTACGTAATTTATGCACGAAGCCTTACCTCCTAGCAAAAATAACGAGCAAGCCTCTTACAAGTGGTGAATGATAGTGTATATGGCAATTGCTTTAAGTGAACGCATCAGCAGCTAAGTTTATTAACGATTTGAGTCCATAGGGTATAAAGAAGCGTCTAGCAATACCATAAAGGCTTTATTTGTAACTGAATAGCAGCTTGACCATGGTCGTACCCACAATTGGTCCGCATGTATGATGAAGTTGTCTGAAGAATATAATAAAGACGCTCGTACATTAACAACCCATCAACGTTGACAATGTTCATCGTTTCATACTGCTGTACCAAGGAAGCTTTACCTTTGAATGCCATTGTTGAATGGATAATAAAAAATCCCAGCCGGAGCAAATTGCAAAGGAATTCTCAGCGACGTATTATTACTTTCAGGTTTATGGGCTGTCATCTAATTAGATGATCGGTATGTTTTTGTTGATTCCGCTAGAATACTGCTTAGCGTTATTATTAACTAAATGCGTAATACATTTGAAAGCTTCTGGTACGTATTTTGGGGTATTTAATTCCTTCACTTCATTTTTCTTTTTGGAAATTACTTCCAGACTGCAACTTTACACCTGTCCGACTAAAAAAAAACTTGTACATCTTTACTGACTAGTCTACAGGGAAGCCCTATTTGAGCCTATTCATAGCAGAAATAACTAACGATAGTTTTCAATACGACCTTTCCCTGCCTGAACGCACAAGTTCACGGGGGCTGAATGAAATAAAGCACGTCAACCACATACACTTAATTAATTTTCATGTTCAAGAGAGTGCGCGGGAGTGCCTCAGCCTTCATCCCACCATTCTCATAGTATGAAAAGCAACAACGATGACTGACGTGGTGATAATGTGAAGCCACGTGTAGAACAGATTCCAGTTCATGGTTCCCCTGTGACTTCATGTGCGTGATAATGTTTCGTGTGAATGCAGCATTTTGTACGTTCAATATTTTTTCAATGCCGTCTTTTCTAGCATTTATTAACGTTGAAAAGTTGAGAATCATTTTTCTGCTTCACATTACTGTTGAGAAGTTAATACATCCTGAGGTTGGCATTATTTTGAGTGGCCGAGCCATCAATTTTGATACATTGAGTTTGTAGCCAAGAGTGCTTACGTCGACGTTCATTTTTGCTGTTCTGGTTTTTTCCTCTACTTGGGTGCTGATCGAGTGAAATTTTTTTGAGGATATCAATACTTTAACTCTACAACTAGAAGTCAAGCAAATAGAGATCTGAAGTTTGTGAAGTGTGAATCTGAACCGTGAAGTCTAAGCAGTGATACTTAAATTGGATGGATGTGCTGTGATTTTTGTTTGGGCTGGTTCCTTATTTCCTTATTTTTTTGGACTTTAAATGATCTCTATTTCTTGTATTTGTTTGGTTTACATGTATGAATTATCAAGTCACACAGATGCGTCTTTTCAACTTAAGTACATTTGAAATTTTAATTATTATTTACAGTTCCTAGTCCTATCAGTTTGTTTAAAATTGGAAAAAGGAGACTACTTATAACTACTATTTACAACCACAACTAACGTTCAACTACTGTATACACCTAACCTACTATATACTAATTGCTTATCAAATCATGTTCTGATGAGTTCTATTCCTGCACAAACCTAATCTTAATGTCATTAATTTTAAAATCTAATTTTGGAACGTTGGCCTCTTGGTGGAGGTCTGTAATTCTTGTGTCAAAGGGACGATCAAGGATCATCTTCAGCACTCTATTCTGAGTGACCTGGATTTTGTTCCTACATATGAGTCTGTGCGCATGATTGCCACACCGGTGCTGCGTAGAGGATCGCAGATGCTATGATTTGTTTGTAGACAGCCAGTTTGTTCAACCTTGAGAGGGCGATCTGCGGCAAATCAGCGGATTCAGACATCTAACCAAGGCGGAACACTTGACTACGGTTTTCTCTACATACGGACGGAATGGGAGCTTTTCGTCAAACAACATCCCTAAGTAGGTTACTTCGGCGGACCACTCAGCGCTTGTGCCATCCATGATTACAGTTCAAGATGGAGCCGGTTTTAGTTTGGGTGATTGCCGATGGAGGAACATGATTGTTTGTGTTTTGGAAGCATTGATTTTGATTTTCCACGTGGTGGCATAATTAGCAAAGGCGTCAAGCCATCGTTGGAGCTTGTTTGTTATTTCGCCAGGCATCCTACTCTTGACTGTTATTGCGGTATCATCTGCGAACAGAAAGAACACGCAACCGTATCCGAGGGACGAATGTCAGAAGTGTAGATGCTGTAAAGCAAAGGGCCCAACAGACTTCCTTGCGGAACACCTGCTGGGATGGAGAACGTGTTTGAAAGGCAGCCATTCAACGATACCCTGGAGGCAAAGCCCATGGAATGTGACAGACATTGTCAAACGCTTTCTCAACGTCTAGCAATGCCATGGCTGTGGACTTGGATACAGCCTTTTTACTTCGGATGATATTCATCACCCGTACTTTTTTTTTTTTTTGTTCATTAATTTATTTGATAAGGCTCAACCGAATTAACTTAACAGAGCCGAGGGTTCATGGTCACTATACAATACATCTTAAAGCTATAGTCAAAAGGTACAACACAATAAACACTTTATCTTCCGCTATCCAAAAAGCCTCCTCCATCAGAACTGGAGCCGCTTCCAGTAGTTTCATTGTATGGCAAATTGTTGTACGCCAACGAGGGTCAGAGCGCGTCCATTGCAGCAATGGACGCAAAACGTGGTCAGCACTCACACACTCATCACGAAACGGTTGCTTTCCAAAGTCGACGACGCATCGACCGAAAGAACTGCTGATGAAGAACAATGAGGAGGACCACACAATGGTTGCTGCCGAGTAAACAGACGATCGCGTAGCACACATCGAGAGTGGCCTGCTTTTGTCGACAGCCGAGTGAACACTGACATCACCCGTACTAGCTGATTATTTGTGGAGTGCCCCTTCCTGAACTCGAACTGTTCCGGTAGGAGAATGTTGTGTTCCTCGACAAGCTTGAGCAAACGATTGAGAATAAGTTTCTCGAACAATTTGCTCAGCGCTAAAAGGAGACTGACCAGTCTGTAGCTTGAAGCTAGCGTTGGGTCCTTTCTGGGTTTCCGGATAGGTATGATTTTCGCTGTCTTCCAGATGCTTAGTGCAGTTCCAAGCATCTGTTGAAGACAGTAGCCAGCAGAGAGTGAACCTTCATGCTTTCATGATTTCCGTCGAACCCGGGGGCCTTCATGTTTTTGGTGCATTTCACCGCTGAGCAAAGCTGTTTCACTGTGATTCTATCCTTCAGATGGATAGCACAAGGGGAGGAATCAAGGTTGAGTACGCATTGCTCAACCTGAACTTCGAGCGGACTTTGGATGTTGAAGCCAAGCAAGTGCGATTTGGCAATATGCTCACCAATCGCATTTGCTCTCTCCTGAGGGGTCATTATGAGCTGATCGTCATCATATTCATTTTTGAGTGGTGCAATGGGTTTGGGGTGTGTCTTTTGAACATTTGCAACTTTCCAGAAGGGTCTGGAGTGGTCGTCCAGATTCTGGACGAGCCACCCGAAACTTTCGTTTCGGAGTGAGACCATTCTGGAAGCAATCTCCTTGTTCAGATCGGCCATTTCACGTGTCTTCGCTAAATCTCCGGTTCTTAGGAAACGGGGGCCAAGAACATTTCTCAGGCTAATCAAGAGTTGGGTGTGGGAATCAATGGCAATAAACTCACTCCTTACACAACTCAGCCACGGTTATGGCTTGGTGGAGTGTCTCCAAAGCTCGGTCGATGTCCTCCACGGTGTCAAGCGGCGGGTTGTCGATGATGTGCCTGTCTACCACGCGTCTAAACTGGGCCCAGTTTATGCGATAGTAATCCTCGCGTAGGCTTGAAGCAGGGGCCACGTTTTAGCCCAGTTCAGCCACCACCGGTTGGTTGAGTTCGTTCAAGGCTACTGGCTTGGACAAGCCGGTATTTTTCAGAAACAGGTCTAGCGTCAATGGGTTGCCCGCCGGTGAGATGAATGTTGGCTCATCCGAGAACTAAACGGAGTACAGCCCATGCTGCGAGTGGTCGAACAGCAGACGACCGTTCTGGTTCTGCTGGTAGTTCCGCCAGGCCTCATGGCGAGCATTCAGGTCTCCTCCAACTACGAAGCGGGTCCGGTACGGGTGATGGTGGAAAGGTCCTTCTTGAATTTAGCGGCTAGTACACGGTTTTGTGGTTCGCCTTCATAAAAGCTGTACTACAATGGCTGCTTCTGAGGCCCGGGAAGCGAGTATTTTTACAAGCGGTTTTGAAACCAAGGTGGAACTGGTAGAACTAACCACACTGCTTTTAAACATACTCAACACACACAAAATGCTTCCTGAGCCCCGCCCAATCAGAGAAAACGCAGGAAATCCGGTTAGGAGCGGAGGTCATGAAGCATTTTGTGTGTGTTGAGTATGCTTAAAAGCAGTGTGGTCAGTTCTACCAGTTCCACCTTGGTTTCAAAACCGCTTGTAAAAATACTCGCTTCCCGGGCCTCAGAAGCAGCCATTGTAGTACAGCTTTTATGAAGGCGAACCACAAAACCGTGTACTAGCCGCTAAATTCAAGAAGGACCTTTCCACCATCACCCGTACCTGACCCGCTTCGTAGTTGGAGGAGATCTGAATGCTCGCCATGAGGCCTGGCGGAACTACCAGCAGAACCAGAACGGTCGTCTGCTGTTCGACCACTCGCAGCATGGGCTGTACTCCGTTTAGTTCTCGGATGAGCCAACATTCATCTCACCGGCGGGCAACCCATTGACGCTAGACCTGTTTCTGAAAAATACCGGCTTGTCCAAGCCAGTAGCCTTGAACGAACTCAACCAACCGGTGGTGGCTGAACTGGGCTAAAACGTGGCCCCTGCTTCAAGCCTACGCGAGATTCTAAGAAAAACGACTCACACCCGACTCATAAGTTTTAAATTTAAATTAACTTTTTGAATGACTGTTCTTTCATTAGATTTAGCAAAAATTAATACAGTGTATGCAAATGCACCTACGGATCGCACTCCATGAAAAACTAACAAAACTGCTTAAAAAGAGGGACTTCGGATGTGAAATTAAATGTGTAAATATTTACATTTTTTCATTGTCAGAAAATCACACATAGTGTATCATTAAAACACATGAGAAAGAATTTTATCTCTCAAATTAGATTTTTTCGGGTCTTTGGGGACTAGTACAAAAGCGGGTAAAACATAAGTATATGGGAAAAAAACTTGTTTTATTTAATTGTAGTTTGATTAACAATAATTTCCAGGAAAACTGAATGACAAAGTCCATGAATAGTTTCTTTGAGTTTTACTTGTTTGTCCTGAATGTGCTTAATTAAGCTTATTATTTCTACGTTTACAAATTTCTATATGGGATTTTTATTTTTTCCTACCAGCGAAACAGCGCCATCTGTGTGAAAAATAGCACTGACTAAATGGTTATTTGGAATCTTTTGATGCGTTCATTCCCTTTCTGATTCTTAGATTCCACTCGTATTTTCTTCTCTTCTTCATTCATGATATTTCTAAATCAATTCTTCTTATAAAGAAACAAATATCTCTAAACACCCTAGTAAATTAAAATCGTACATGTTACTTTTTTTTATTTCATTGAAAAAATCAAAATATAATTCAGTATTCTCCGCCAGAATTAATCGGTCAAAATTGATCTTTTCCTAGAGATTGCCCAATCCTAGAGACCACATTTAAATTAAAATCCATGTCCATACATTTTTCTTGGATTTCGTAAAACTTCGATGAAGCTATTTAAACTTTGCTGGTGTTGTTAGAACTTCTTTGAAGTTGCAATATTTTCCTGAAATTCGCTTAAAGTTCACAGTACCTTCCAAATGCTATTAAATTTTACCTGCGGTTCGCTGAAATCCCATACAGTTTGCAGAACTTTCCTGACGTTTGAAGAAGTTTTCTTATTTTTTTGTAGAATTTGACTGGAGCATGCAGAGCTACATTGAAGCTCATATAATTTTGCAGAACTGCACAGAACTCTCTCAAAGTTCGTATACCAAGATAACATTGAATTTTACTGAAGCTTGATAAACGGCCTTATAGTTTACAGAATTTTTGTGCAGTTTGTAGAACTTCCCTGAAGTTAGAAGATTTTCTCGGAAGTTCAATGAACTTTTATGAAGGTTGTTGAACTTCTCTGTCTTTCTGGAGTTTACACGAATTTTGTGGGGTTCGCAGATCTTTTTTGATGTTCATAAAATTATCCTTGAATTCGGAGATCTGCATTAAGTTCGTATAGCTTTCCTGGAGTTTGTAGAACTTGCATGTGTTCGCAGAAGTTCTCACAAGCTCGCCGAAAAAGTTACCTGAAGTTCGCAGAACGTCCTTAAGGATTGAACAACTTTACTGATGTTTAGAATTTCGTATAAGTTATTATTATTATTTATCTTTATTAGCCGTATAAGTTCAAATAACTTGCCGAAAAACGTCCCCAAAGTTTGAAGCAGCTCCCTAAAATTCTCAAAATCTATTTGAATTTTGCAAAACTGAAGTTCGTATAGTATTTCTGAAGCTCGTAGAGCTTTCCGGATGCTTGTGAAATAATCCTTAAACTCGCAGATTTATCCTAAACTTCGCAATATTTTTTTAAGTTTGAAAATCTTCACCGAAGTTCACAAAACTGCGCTGAAGTTTGCAAAGCGTCTAAGTTTGCAGAACTTTCCATAAGTTCACGGCAGTTCCCTGAAGTTTGCTTAATATCTATTCAGTTCGCAAAATTTCCTTGAAACTCGCAGAAAATTCTTGGAATCTTCTTTAGAAAAAATGTAGGAATTGCGTTGAAGCTCTGGCAACTCTGTAGTCACTAAATTACCACTCATGGTAAGTCCGTCCCATAGCACCTGCTGAGTACGGTGTTGATTATAACAGTTAGGTTGACAACAAAGGTGGATAATTTCATATTACCAGGCTGATGCTCCGTGACATTTCTCATTTTTACAACTATGTCGGCAATTGGTCCTGGCTGTTGAAAGTTTTTGTGCTGCCTCAAACTTTGAAGAAATTGAACGAAAATAAGAGAAATTTTCCGAAATTTGTCGAAATTTGAGGAACTTAATTGAAGTTCAGAAATGTTTCTTGACCTTCTTTGAGCTTCTTATAATATCATTTACTTTAGAGATGATCAAGGGAAACCGGAGTAGGGAATTTAATATTAGGAAAGTGTAAAAAAAAATCTGGAAAACTTCCTAGAAGTGGGAAGTTTGGGAACTTCGATGAACTTAAAGGAACGTTGTTTTATTGCAGGAACTTTTATTGAAATTCCGGAACCATCCTTTAATTTAAAGGTGCTTCTTTAAAGATTGGACATAGTTTAACAAATTCAGAAGAAGTTCTAAATTTTGTAAAGATGTTTTATTTTTAAGTTTAGCAATCTTTGTTGAAGTTAAGCGAATTTAGAAAATTCGATGAACTTCACAAAACTTCGTAGAAGAGCAAGGAATTTTGTTGAAAATTCAGGGAGTTTCGTTGATTCTCAAGGAATGTTGTAGAAGTTCAGCAATCTTCTAAGAACTTCAGGGTTTTTTAGAACTTGCTGGAAGTTTTGGGCCTCCCTTAGCTCAGTCGGTAAATGCGCAGCTACAAAGCAAGACCATGCTCGAGGTGACTGATTCGATTCCCGGCCCGTTCTAGAAATATTTCGGATTGTCAAATTTCTCGACTTCCCTGGTCATAGAGTATGATTGTACTTGCCACACAATTATACTAATGAAAAAATGGTACGGACATCTAAAACTCTAAATTAATAACTGTGGAAGTGCACCTAGAACATTAAGTTGAGAGCACGCAATAAGATAATATAAGATAAGCAATGAGTTTGAAATGCGAGGAAGCAGAAAAAGTTGAAGTTTTGGGAATTTAG
The DNA here is from genome assembly GCF_037179485.1 of Ochlerotatus camptorhynchus. NCBI lineage: Eukaryota > Metazoa > Arthropoda > Insecta > Diptera > Culicidae > Ochlerotatus > Ochlerotatus camptorhynchus. The sequence goes on along the minus strand of NW_027040667.1, from coordinate 260,990 downwards.
TTTCGCCCAAATGTTCAGTAAAATTCGAAGAGATGTTAATAGTCTTCCCGAAAGTTTGGAATTGTTGATTCATGTCCTGCGATCTTGGTCAACATTTTAAAGCTAGGGAAGAAAAAATTAAAGACCTTGGAAGAAGTTCAGGGAACATAGTAGATATTAAGGGAAACATGTTTGAGTTATTTGAAATACGTACAAAAAATGGTGGTAATACAGTTGTAGTTTTTGAAAGCTATGGACAAATCGTAGAAGTTCAGGGAACTTCGTAGAAATGGAAACAACTTTCTAGGAACGCAGAACTTCTCACAAATTGAGAAAACTTCAAAGAGGCTCAGGGAACTTCGGGTAAGTTCAATGGATTGACAAGAAGTCCACACAGATAAAAATTCTGAATTTTAATTGTGATGTAAACATCCATTCACGTAAACTTAAATTTAATTTCACACAACCGAGCAACTTGTAAACAATGTTGTTTACAAAGATGGGCTTTTGTATACAATATTTGCTACATTGCATGAATTGTGCTAGAACTTTACATGATATATAATGTAAACTTATATGATATATGATGCTCCATTTGTGTGCATCATATTGAACAGAAATTTACACTACTTTTCGAACTGTGCAGGGAGCTGAGTTCATGAAACTGAGTTTAAGTTCAAGAAACTTTGTGGAAGAATAGGAAACTTCATAGAAGTTCAGAGAACATTGTTGATATTTAGTGGCGCCGATGGTGTAGTGGTAAGCATGATTGGCTCTCACCCCAAAAGGCCTGCAGAGTTCGAAAAAGTAGTGTAAATTTCTGTTCAATATAATGCACATAAATGGAGCGTCACATATCATATACGTTTACATTATATATCATGTAAAGTTCTGACACATTTCATGCAATGTAGCAAATATTGTACACAAAAACCCATCTTTGTAAACAACATTGTTTACAAGTTGCTCGGTTGCGTGAGGTGGAATACAAGTTAACGTGAATGAATGTTTATATCATAATAAAAATTCAGAATTTTTATCTGTGTGGGTTTAATCCCAGTCGGCGCCGCCGTGATTTTCTAAAGCATTAAATCTCTGATCACGTTCATTTGTGACTTCAGCGTGCAGCATCTTATTGGAAACATTCATCTTTCTTGATAAGCCAGCCGAAGACAAGAACTGTCAACTTTTCCTCAACGATAAGTGAGTGAACGGTTAAATTACAGTTCACGATATAAAAAACCATATTCAATATAATTACAACATAAACGATGTGGTGGGAAGTTTTTATGAATGGTAATTCATTATTATGCCAAACACACAAATTACGCTACACATCACATTTCTAAAATTTTCAGTGCCATGCCAGAAACTGGAACATCTGGAATATGCGGTGCTTTTCCTCGAATCTACTTCTTCTAAACGAAAAGTTCATTTTAAATAGACCCCTTCCTCTAGCCTATTGTTTGCCCAGCTACCGTAAAGTAGGAAGAGTTGTCCGTGTGGACATCCAATAACGGTTTGGTCACAGAAAAACAGACAAAACATATTGTATATGTATCACTGTAAAACATCGCCATCTGTTCAGTACACTGTGATGGGCAGTACGCCCAACAGATGACGACAGTGTTTAAACGTCGAACGCAAGGGAATTAAGAAACATTTAAATTTACTGTTAAATGGGGGTTCGATAAACATCTTACGAGTACTATGTCTGTTTGTCTGTGTTTTGATCTTGTTGGCATTTGTGGTAAGATCTGCCGCAAAAAATGGTTCGAATAGTCTTCAAATTGCATCTCGTGAAACGTTAGACATGATAAACTATTTCTCTTGATGGAATGGTACTGCAACTTTCAAATTGTGTTTTCCTTTTAACAGTGCACCAGTCTGGAAAATTGCTTGTTTTCGTACCTACTTATGAAAGTGCACTTCCTACCACAAAACAAACATCACCGGTGGTAAAGTTAACCCGAGGCAGAGAATGTAGAAGCCGTTTGAGTGGGAGGTAAAACTTCTACTGTGCATTTTTCCAACGGTTGTCCTTGTGACAAGTACACTCAGGTAGTTACTGTAACTGGATCCTTGGTGTATTTTTCGAGCGAGATAAAACGTTCTGTCGTGTATGCAGACAAAATGCGACCTGCTTTGAACAGGACGTACTTTCATAAAGAACAAGCATTATGGAATAGTCACCCGTGGGTTCTCGTCCGGTTGGGCTCTTAAGAGGGATTATGAAACAGCGTCATCATCATCTTCAGAAAATTTTACATATCCTATCTCTGGAAAGTCCCCCGGGGTAGCCAATTCTTCGACTATGATGGAGCGTGCTTCATCTTTGCGTTGCTTTCTTTGCGCTTATTTTTCAACCGGAAAAAACCAACTAGAAAAACAACATAAAGACGGATCCTCATGACATTTAACTCGAATCCTTTTTCTGCAAAAGATTCTTGTTCTTTTTCTTCTGTGACAAGCTTCAAGTAGAAAAGGTGTTGGAGGTGTATGAGACACGTTATAAAAGCGAGAAGGCGTTTTTAAATGGGTGCGGAAGTGAATGTTCTTCTTTTCCTTGATTTGTTTTCCGTACTGAGTACCAATACTACAGACGCCAGGAAGGCAGCGCCCACACTTGGTAAATGATTATTTTTACCAAAATTTTACTAAAATCAGATCCGAATTTTAGCGGCACTGGTGGTGTAGTGGTAAGCGTGATTACCTCTCACCCCAGCAGGGGGGTAGGGGTTGGTTGGCAATTATCCCCAGCCCATACAAATTAAAAAAAAAACAATGTATGGACAATTTTCTACGCTGTGGGATGGAGGGGGGATGGCAAGAATCCCTAAAAACTGTCTACGTAGTTAATGAACAGCCCCTTATAAGAAATGCGGAAAAGTTATTTATGCCAAACATCCCCCTCCCCCTCCCCTACAACGACAATACGGACTTGGACTATCACTGTTTTCTAGGAAATAATCGTTAAGCAAACTACAATCAATCATATCGTCCGGCCATTTTTCACAGAGATGGCGCTGTTCCGCTGGTAGGAAGTGATGAAAATCCCCATATAGAAATTGAGAGAAATTGGAATAATTCGCTTTCGGTGCATATTCAGGTCAAAAAAGTGAACGACAACCTAAAGAAATTAGTCAGGGACTTTGTCGTTCAGTTTTCCCCTGAAATTATCGTTAAACAAGCTACAATTAAATAAATTTCCCCGTGTAGTTTTACCTGTTTTACTACCGGTCCCCAGAGAGCCAAAAAATTCAAATATGAGAGAGAAAATTTGTTCTCACTAGCAGGGCTGGTAGCGAGCCACTTTTTAGTGACTTGATCACTTTTTTCAAGCCAGTCACTAAAAAGTATCTTTTTTAAGGCCAAGTCACTAAAGTCATTTTTTATTGTATCACTATATATCAAGCTTTTTTAAACGAGAATTTATTTCAAGATTGATCATTCTTCTGGATAGGACTCGTGTTGACGACCTGGTATAGAGTTTTTTTTTACTTTTAATCGTTCTTCTCTATCTACAGGGTGTCCACTCATTTGGCTAAATAAAGTTCCCTGAGTTTTCCGGATTTTTCCATAACTTTGGCGGATATTTTCCAGGTTTATAATAATAATCCTATTTACGAAATGCGTTAAAAAATATGTTTTAAACTCAAACGTTTTTAACATGACAATCAGTTTTAATGAAACAGCTTTAGCTCAAATCCATTAAATGTTGAAGTTGAACACTTACTTCATTTTAGTAAATCGAAGATCACAACATTTTTAATGTCTTCACGTTTCGTACTATCAAAAATGTGGAAACTTTAATGAAGTTCTATTGACCTCAGAAAAGCTAGATCTAGAGATCTTTGGGAAATTCCAGCGATCTTAAGAGGAAGTGGTTTAAAAATCTATAATCGTAAGCTTAGACAAATTCAGGATAGTTCCATGAGGTGCTGAAATAAAATCGGAAACCCTTAAGATGTTCCGAGAGATTCAGTATAGAGCCCTCCAGAAAATTTATGAAAACTTCAGAAATATTTCAGGAACTTCACGGAAATCCAGAAAATTCCAATGGATGTTTAAAGGTGTTTACGAGAATTCCATTTATTTTAAAGCAGAGCTGAGATCTTCATTAGAGTTGAGAGTTTTAGGGAAGCTCCGCGAACATGAAGACAGATCAGAGAATTAAAAGGTAGTTAAAAAATCAAGTAAATTGCAGAAACCGGAATTTCCGGAAACTTCGGATTCCTCAGACAAAATTTCTGGAAGGCAATAAAAAGTATGTGAATATCCGGAAAATGTGAGAGTATTTCAATATCACGGAAATTTTAAGATCTATAGAAAATTCGAAAATTTAAGTAAGTTGATTAGAGAACATCAACGAAGTTCCATTATTAAAAACTTTTAGCAAGCACCGATATTTTCAAGAGATTTAGATAATAGACAGAGAAAATTAGTGATTTAAGGCAAAGTTCCGTGAGCGTAACTTTATAAAACTTAAGGAAAATTGTAGAACTGCCTTTAAGTTAAAATTAAGTTAAGTCAAATCAATTCCAGTAAAATGGTGGGTTCCGAGCAAAGGATTATACCAAATTGATAACAAGGTCTGATACCCGGTTATCAAGATTTAATAACTGAACATGTTATCTTTGTGGTTGAACAAACTGCCAACATAACAAAAATCATAACGAAAGAATATTTCTGGGTTATCACAAAAATAACTGATTAAGTTATCATTGAAAACATCTTGATAACAAATCCTGTGATCCATGCCAATTTTTTCAACAAACTTCCAAATTATTTCATCGATTTGGTATTAAGGCCTTACGCTGATAACTGAAATATGATTGGCAGTGTTTTTTAGTCTCACAATGTGGATAGTATTTGAAGTTTTGAACTAACTTTTCATCATTTCATATTCATTCATGATACCAACTAATAACAAAATTAGTCGAGGTTGGTAACTAAATTAGTTATGCGATAACATCTGAAATCAGAAGGATATCTAGAATAGCAGGACTTTTTTTCAAGTTGATATCAGGTTGTTATTTTACTTTGCTGGGGAGGGCAGTCAAGAGAATTTCAAGGAAATTGAGAAATATTTTAGGCAGTTTTAAAAACATCAAAAAACTCTAGACTATTGAAGAAGTAGTTAATTAGTTTCGATAATTTAAACTTCTTCAGGGGGCGATCCTGGCGTAGTGGTTAACATCCTTACCTCTCACGCCAAAGTCACGAGTTCAAATCTCACCCCGGACAAGTCACGAATAACCCAAGAGTGTTAAAGTGACTATAAAAAAAATTAAAACTTCATGCAATTCTTGAACTTTAGTGAAAATCATAGAACTATATTAATTATTTCGACGAGGAGTGGAAGCCTAAAGAAGTTCCTGAAATTACAGTATAACTTCGAAATTTTCTTCAGAAAAATTTCGAGAACTTCATAAAAGTCAATTTTGAACTTAAGGGAAGATCCGAGAACTTCAGGAACTTTAATGGACATTTCGGGAGCATCTCAAAAAAGTTTAGTTAAAGCTTCAAAAACAAAGGGAATTTTAGGAAAGTTCAGTTCAATTAGTTTCACTAAATAAGCGGAAAATTTCAAGAAGTTCCCCGATTTTCTGAGAACTTTAGAGATGTTAAAAAATTTATTGAGGTTTCCACAAAAGTCCAAAAGGTTACGCAAGCTTAAAATTTTTTATAACAGTTCAATTGAATTCATGGTAGTACAACAAGCAAACACTTCGAGAAAGATATTAATCTCGCTAATAAAGCTCTAAACAAAAAAAAAAACTTCAAGAAAGAACAGATATCCTCAGAGCAGAGATATTCCAGAGCAGGAAAATTACATAATTTTAAAAAAAAAGTTTCAAAAAATTTATTGAATTGTTAACACTTTGGAGAAGATTCATGATCGTTAGGAAAATTGTGGAAACTTTAGGAAGTTAAAAGAATTGATGAGAAGTATTGCAAGCATCATGTAAATTTATCAAACTACAAAAGAACTTAAAGGCAGTTTAATTAAATTCAGGAATATTTTGGGAACTTTCAAGTAGTTATGGAGACCTCAGATTAGTCCATTCCACATTCAACGGAGATTACTCATGAAAATATGTTTATTATCTTAAGCTTATGCTTCACATGAAGTCTAAAATTCCTCAGAAGTACCAAGAATGCAGATTGCAGTTGATGTTTTCCTCATAGATTTTTTCCCCAGAACTCCCGTGGAATGAGGCCCTTAGAAGTTAAAATAAAATTCCATGAGTCTTAAAACTGTGCAAGGAATTTGACTCCAGATTCTTGAAAATTTCTTGAAGTATTATAACATTTCAGTTCAGAATTTTATAAATTTATAAATTTATGTATTTGTTACTGACGATTAATCCATTCTGGATCTATAAAGCTCAATGTGTGAATGAAAATAACTAGGAATATGAAATGTTTTTATTTTAAAATGCATTCTTAGTATGAAAATTATTAAATTTACTGGGAAATGATAAGATTTCCTGATTCTTCCAGTTATTTTCAGGAAAAATAAAATTCCCTGAGAATTCCCGGTTTTTATGTTTGTCCAGGAAGTGGAAGCTTGGAGGTTAAGTGATAAACATTCTATTGAATCCTTCGCCTTAAAGGTTCCTATCGTACTGTTTATGTGTTTATGACAATCTAATTGAATAAGTCTGAAACATCCAACATTTATTTGGTATGCCATCAGAACGACTAATTTTCTTCCCTTAGGTAACTTTTTAGTCATTTTTTAACAATTATAATCACTATTTGGTCACTTGTTTCTTCAACATGGTCACTAAAATCACTATTTTTGGCATCATTAATCGCTACCAGCCCTGCACTAGTTCAATTTCTCAAGATGCCATGCATTTTGATGACCCTCTATTTGAGATGATTTCCTTCTCACAGACTACAAAATAGAGTACCTGTCACTGCAAAACATGTCTGCTACCTCTACACCTGAGTTCAATATAATAGCAGCGCATGCCGATTTCCATACAACATGGTCAACTTTGACAAGTTGTAACTTTGTTCTCTTAAGATAAATTGAGCTGAAACGTTCGCCAGAGAACTGCAAATTTGTTCAATTTTACGATTACAAAATACCAAGTTTTTGGAAGCACCTGCCGAAAAGTAAGACACTAGGTAAAATCGTTCAAAATAATAGCAGTACTAATAATTTGCATTTCAGCTCAATTTTGAGATTTTACATTTTACATTTCTCAAAATTCAAACAATCCCCACCCCACAGACAAACAGACATAACACATTGCATATTTCTCACTGTAAAACATCGTCGCTAAAACATTACCTCCATCTGTTGAGTACACTGTGGTGGGCACTATGCTGAACAGATGGCAGTAGTGTGTAAACGTCAAACGCAAGGGAATTGACTATGCGCGCCACAGGTGGCGGTACTACCAACTACGATACTTTTAAATTGTCCGTTAAATGCTTGTTCGATGAACAGCTTGCGAGTGTTATGTCTGTTTGTCTGTGCCCACCCTATTCACAAATGTACATAAAAGTTAAAAATGGTTAAAATATTCGCAGTACATAAAAATTAAAATCAAAAACTGCTATTATTTTGAAAAATTTAACCTAGTGTCTCACTTTCCAACAGGTGTATAAAAAAAAAATTGGTATTTTGTAATCGTAAAATTGAACATTTTTGTAGTTCTGTGGCTAACGTTGTTGATCATAAGTTAACAAAGTTACATTATGTGAAAGTTGACCATTTTGTATGGAAATTGAACATAATTGTATATATGCATTTAGATTAACATCTGAAGTTCCTCCTTTTTACATATTCTGCACAAAAGATACTTTTTTTAAGGGTAAAATTTACGTTTATTTGTTGGTTTTTTAAGTTTCAACATTTGGATATTCATTTCAATTGGTTAGCCTTTGGCTCTTGATATTTGTTCTAGTTAATTAATTATTCTAATGTGATGATTGCGTATAGCGCTAATTTACAGGATACCCTTTTTTAAGGTTATTTTTAATTTGAATTTAAAAATGTGATAACCTACCTACTTGAGCACAGGAACCTACCTAACTACTTGAACTAGGTTGCCAAATCACGAATGATCTGCTGGTTTGATCGCTGACAGGTGACTCTGAACCTTTCCAGCGTGGACGTCTTTCGCTCCGCGAGTGTTTGAAGACCGGCCAGGTGGTGAATCTCAGAATTACGAGTTCGCGGTGGACTGTTAAGGATCATTCTGAGGATCTTGTTTTGGATCCTTTGAAGCTTTAGGTGGTGGCACTTAGCACAACTCTCCTAGATTGGCACACAATACTCAATAGCCGGCAGAATGATCTGCTTGTGGACAGCAAGCTTGTTTTTTAGGGACAGGGTGGACTTCCTGTTTATCAGAGGGTAGAGTGACCTGATCAAGATGTTACACTTGGTGGATGTCTTGTCCACATGGGATCGGAATAGCAATTTCCTATCGAGGGTGAGACCAAGGTAGACTACCTCACTCGACCAAGCTTTCAAATGCTCATTACAGCTAAAATGCTATTTTTCGGATTTATGAAGCTATGAGATGTTTTAATGATAATTCTTATTTACAAGATGCAAGAAGAGAAGGTAAAGTGTGGGTATGACACATAAAACTTGTCAATTTAGCTTTCAGAGGGTCACAATAGCGATTAGCTGTAACGATGAGCAACGTGATGAGCGAGCAATCAGCGATCATACCATCGCTAGCTGTGACCTTCTGAAAGCAAATTGGACAATTTTTTTTTATGTCATACACAAACTTTGCCACCTATTCTTGCTTCTTACAAATAAAAATTACCGTTATAGTATCTCATAGTTTCATAATTACGAAAGAAAGCCTTTTAGCTGTGATGAGCAATGGCAAGCCTGTGTACAGCTCTTGAAATAGTCGGACAGAACATCCTGGCCTGATTGTAGTTTACTCGCCAGAGCACGGATCACTCGACCCCTATAGATGATGGAGGTGTCATCTGCGAACATTGACAGGATACCACCACCCGGCAGTGGAGGAACGTCTGACGTGAAAATGTTGAATAGGATTGGCCCAAGCAGGCTACCCGGAGGGACCCCTTCATCAACGTTGAACGTATCAGAGGGGACATTGTTCATGTAGACCTTGTCGAACGCCTTCTCGACGTCCAACAATGCCATGGCAGATGTATTGGAAACAAACTTATTCCGCTTAATGGTGCTAGTAACCCGTGCGAGTTGGTGGATGTTAAAGTGGCCTTTTCTAAACCCGAACTGCTCTTTGAGAAAGATGTAATTCCCAAGAAACAATTTAAGTTTTATGAAATGCTACAGAGCTACTATAAAACAACATTCATAAAACCCTGGTCAAGACTGCTTTGCCATTGATGCATCCACCAAAACCTCATTGATGCTAGAATCTGTCTAGTTGGCCCACTTTGGAGAAGGTTCTGAAAGGTGTATTTTCGAAGCTCTTCAAGATTGATTTAAAGGGTGATACGGTCAAAATTTGGTCAAGGGAAAACGCGTGTATATCGGTGAAATCGTTTATTTAAAAAATCAAATTAAATTTCTTTTTCAAGTTCAATTAGTATAAAATTCAGGAAAAATATTCAGTTAGGCTTCCGCTTTTCCAAATCCGAATTGCCGGGCCTTACGCTTGACCCCTGCCATCAGATTTTGTACAGCCACCTCGTCCACCTTCTTCGCCGCAGAAAGCCAGTTTGCCTTGAACTGCTGCTCGCCCTTAGCAGTTTTTTTGGTCTTTTTTAGGTTCCGCTTGACAATAGCCCAGTATTTCTCAATTGGGCGGAGCTCTGGCGTGTTGGGAGGATTGTTGTACTTGGGAACCACCTGCACGTTTTTGGCGGCGTACCACTCCATGGCCTTTTTACCGTAATGGCAAGATGCCAAATCCGGCCAAAACAGTACGGAACAACCGTGTTTCTTCAGGAAAGGCAGCAGACGTTTATTCAAACACTCTTTCACGTAAATTTCTTGGTTGACAGTCCCGGAAGCTATAAAAATGCTGCTTTTCAAGCCACAGGTACAGATGGCTTGCCAAACCAGATATTTCTTTGCGAACTTTGACAGTTTCATGTGCTTGAAAACATCTGCTACCTTTCCCCTTCCTTTTGCCGTATAAAACTCCTGTCCCGGAAGCTGCTTGTAGTCGGCTTTGACGTAGGTTTCGTCGTCCATTACCACGCAGTCAAACTTCGTCAGCATCGTCGTGTACAGCCTCCGGGATCGCGCTTTGGCCGTCGTATTTTGTTTATCATCGCGATTTGGAGTCACTACCTTCTTGTAAGTCGATAGTCCGGCTCGTTTTTTGGCTCGATGCACGGTTGTAGACGATACACCCAGCTTATTTGCGGCATCTCGGAGAGAGAGGTTAGGGTTTCGCTTGAAACTACCGGCAACTCTCTTTGTCGTCTCAGCGGCTTTCGGTTTTCGATTTCCCCCCGATCCAGACTTCCTGGCTGTCGACAAACGTTCCCCAAACACTTTAATTACATTTGTAACGGTTGATTTGGCAACTTTTAGCGATTTAGCCAACTTTGCGTGCGAGTAGCTCGGATTTTCGCGATGCGCGAGCAGAATTTTGATACGCTGCTCTTCTTGCTTGGACGGCATTTTGACAACTGAAGAGTCAATTCCAAAATCAAAATAGGAGCAACATTCTACACACACACACCTTCAAAATGAGGGGTGTTCAGGTTTTTTAAATGCAAAATTGAAAGAAATACGTCAAGTTGATATTGACCAAATTTTGACCGTATCACCCTTTACTGCAAAATGGTTGTCCGATAAACGCATTGAAATCCATTTCAAAGCCGTATTTAAGCTACAATAAACAACAATTAAAAGCATTATCCGAGCCATTTACCTTAGCAACTTGCTAAGTTCACTAGAAAAACAACAATCAAGATAAAAAAGGATTCATAAATACCATCCATCTTATCAAAATAATTACAATAAAAACTGATAGCCGAATTTCCAAAATTATAAAATAGTTCTCATGAAGTGGCCTAGTTTTAGGTGCCATATAAAATTTGATGTGAAATGTACGTGAAAACATCGAAAAACTTGAGTCCACACACGGAAAACATCATCTTTAATAAAGAAAAAAATAATAAAATATATTCTTCAGATCGATCATTAAACTTAGCCGAGATTTTTGTTTCTCATGATTTTTGCAATCTAAATATTTCTCATTGCTAAATTAACTAAAATAAAGTCATATCAAAGGAAATATAGATTGAAAATCGAAGATTGTAAAAAACAAACAAAATAATTGTAATATGGCGGAGGCATAAATGTTGATTTTCATGGGCCATTTGTGACGAAGCTATTTTGCTTTCAAGAAATCCTTAACAAATTCATAAGGTTTTGAATTGACTTTTATGAAGAAAACTTGTAGACTGTATTGTATTTATCTAAAGCTATTTCGCTTGATCCCAATCCGTTCAGATTTATGGCGGTAATGTTGCCTACAAAATGTTAAACGTCAAAGTTTGTTTATCTTTCGATAGTTGCGCTGTGCGAATCAGCGTTCTTCCAGGCGATTCTCTCCCGATGGCTTGGAAGCAGTTACTCAGAAAGTGTTCACAACATTTCGCATTATGCACATCTGTAACTTCCCGAAAAGATCCCCTTCTTCCGGATGGTTCTGAAAGTGCACCATCAAACGATGCAGGAATGGACAGTTGAATGATTTTTTTTCCAAGTGATGACCTTTTCGCCGAATAAAACCGCAGCTATGGATCGGAAACCAACTAGTGTCCGCTAACTGACAGTTTCAGTGGTTTGCTGTCGGTACTGACGCAAGTTATTCCGATCTTCATCTATTCGCAAGGTCTGGAGAAGGCTGGTCGTTTTCAGACTGTTTTGACAATGTTTTATAAATTTGAGGACCACGCTCACTTCACTATTCTCCACCTCAGTCGTTGATGGTGCTTTAAAGGCAACAATATATGCCGTTTGCTCTCATTTTAAACCTAATGGTTTTATGATTGTTTTTATAATGATAGAACAGGTTTATAGAGTATTTTATCAAGACATTAATAAAAAAATTGCTAATGAAGTTTATGATTGATTTATAGAACAGTTTTATGGTGGGATTGAGAACTACTTTAAATTTAATTTTAAAACAAGACAGTTTTTGACTTCTTGCCAGACTGTAAAAGGTTTTTAAAACAGTGAAAACGTGAACTACTAAGCAGGAACGTTGGAACTACCTACGAATGGTGTTACGGAGCCTGATAAGATCTTTGGTTGGCCTGTCAAGGTTCAGAGTATGAGTTACCTGTCTGGTACGTGTTGCTCCCTGGCACGGGATATCGCCACTTCGATGGTTTTCAAACACCGATCGACTTCTTCGAACGACTCCGGTAGGACGTAGTATAGTCGATTGCTGTGTCCACATAGCGCTGGTACGGCTGGTAATTTCGCCGGGAAACTCGAAATCTATTGGCCGAGGAAGATATATTCTGCCCCATTCATAAAACAAAACGACGGGAAATCCTGTCAGGGCGAGGCTAAGAAAGTATTTTTTGTGCAGAATATGTAAAGAAGGAGGGACGTTGGATGTTAACCTAAATGCATGTACCGCGCATCATAGAGAAAGAAGCGAGTGAGGAAGTTGAACCGGTGGATGTTTCTCTTAGAGGAAGTGAATAATTACTGATATTATTTCTAATATAGTAGTTTTCGGCAGTACACAATGCCTCGCAAAAATAATTACAGTGAATATACACTTCCGCTGAGAGATACACGTACCGTTTCAACTTGCCCCGGTGAAACTTAACTATGATGCTTACTATCACAACATTAACCAGGTGGAGAACCTGTATGCGAGCTTTTGTTCTGACTTTGAAATTCAATAACTGAATCCCCCTAATTATAAATTAATGTTGTTCTAAGCACCTATTTATTGGAAACTAAACGTTTGATTTGAGAATTGTCACAGTATTCTATTTTGCATCATTCTACGAACACGCTGTAAAGTACGTAATGATGATGCATGATAATTTTATGTTAGGATTGTCCTCCAAATTCGAGAACAAAGAGGTGCTTAATGTATGCATGATTGTTATACCCCTTCCTCCTCTACTTCGCTGACATATGAACCAATATTGAAAGTACCGGGTTCTGGTAGGGAAAACAACTGCCTGTTGCGTTATAATAAAATGCAACTTCCACTCTCTTCTCTGCTCCAGAGACCTAATTTAAAACTAATGATAGAGCTACTGGAAAAAAAAACGTATTTTTTTGGGAATTGTTTTAACCCACAACAAAAATTGAAGCCTACGGCTGCTCAGAAGGCAAAGTATGGTTAGGGTTATGCTGAGCATGGGGTCATTTACCTAATAGCACTGTTACATAAATTTTTTTTTGCCACTTACTTTAGCAGGAGCCCCTTATTCCCATTGACGGTTCAGGACGAACGGCGGACTACCAACCAACTGATTCAAGCAAGGAGAATCTGAGCGTCTTTGAGTGGACTACCAAGAGTGAGACCTGGATGCCCCTTTGTGGGCACGGAAATCGTAATATGAAAGAAAAAGATTTAAGGAATGCTTCTGGAAGAAAGTTAAACTACCAACATTCGGCTTACATGCTGGGTATTTTATTCAGCCCTGAAGGGACAGTTAATAGAGACATTTTCATTTAAGGTTTACTTGCGCTTTTGGTCTGCAGGTAGTGGTGGTGATAACGTACAGCGGCACCGATGGCTAGCATTGGTAAATCCAGTTGAAACGGTGGGAGGGCCCTCCGACGGAGATTTGTTGAATATTGGTGGAATTCTCGGCAAACGGGTTGGCGACCGTGGCACACCATATCTAGATTTCAAAAACTTATTTGTGTCAACTCCGACACGCACAGACAAACTGACTTATTTGTACTGGCGTCGCTAGAGAATAGCGAAGTGCCGACCCTGGTCCCGAGATACCAATTTGGTAACTGCAATCAGTGGGCTTTGGCCACATTCAAAGATGGCTTCAGGAACAGTGCTGGGTGGCTGATATTATGCCCGGTACGAAAACAACTTTCCAGATGGTCTACGGTATGGTGGCGTGTTAGACTTTCCTAGACGAACCCACGCTCTCAATATGGCGTATGGAATGATGGCGGGTTTGAGGCGATGCCACGCTCCCAAGATGGCGTATGGGATGGTGGCGGGTTATGCGGAGCACACCGCTGGGTATAGAATATGAATCCGAGGTTCCACCGTACTGTTATCTCGATCGGACGCTAAACTCGCTGGGAATGAAACAAAATTCCACCGGGAATTGGACCCCGAAGTCGAAAAAGAAAAGGGCCGATCATGGACCTTTTCTTATAATTCCGACTTATTTACAGATGGCGACGGCTTTAAACTTTAACTCCTATTAGCGGCTGTTCATTAACTACGTAGACGTTTTTTTGGGATTCTTGACCCCCCCCCCTGCGTAGACAATTGTCCATAAAAAAAATTAAAATTTGTATGGGCCGTTGATACTTGTCAACTCCCCCCCCCCATCGGGGCCCTAAGCTGTCGACGTAGTTTATGGACAGCCCCTTATAGAACGTACTATATACATTAACCGTACTATTTCTAAATAAGTTTCTGTTACTTTTAATCGCGAATCTTCTAACTTTCAATAAATCATTTCAGAAATTTCACGTGGATTTCACAAGGAATAGTTACTCTTAAATGAACTACGGCGCGCACTTCTATTCTCTTTAGTAATCTCGGCCTTGAATCACCTTTTTTTTATTTCGATTGCAAAACCGAAGATCCGAACTTTGAGAACTTATCATTTCGTGACAGTTGGCAACCATTCCGAACGTCGACTATTACAGGACGGATTAGCGTACCGGCTCAAACCGCTGTCAATAAACGACAAGTAGGTGTTACGTAACAAACGCTTAAACGCTTCTCGGCACGCAAAAATGGCATCACCAAACTGGCGTTTGCACGAGCAAGTTACAACTATCGGAGCTATAACCGTTACTTGTACGGCAGCTACGTAAGACGTGTTCAGGACAATCTGCGAAGAAATCCTAAACAGTTCTGGAATTTTGTAAACACGAAATGCGAAATGAAAGCGGCCTTCCATCTACCATGCGCATGGAAGATCAATCTGCCTCCACCGCAGAAGCCAAATGCGAACTATTTGCTGCACGATTTGCGAGTGTTTTTCAGGCATCAACTGCGTCTCCATCGGATGTTGAAACTGCGACAAGGTCCCTGCCCGTGGACGCATTCGACATTGATATTATCGATGTTAATCAGACGATGGTGGAGAATGCACTGAAGAAGCTGAAATCGTCTGTATCACCTGGACCGGACGGTATTCCTGTGTGCATATTGAAAAAATGTAGTGGCATGTTGATTACACCTCTCCAAGCTATATTCAACCTCTCTCTTCGAAGCCATCAGTTTCCAATCGCTTGGAAGATGTCATACATGCAGCCTATCTTCAAGAAAGACAGTAAAGTGGATGTTTCGAACTATCGTGGAATAACTTCGTTGCCTGCCGGATCCAAATGCTTTGAGATAATTCTCAATGATGTTATGTTCCAGGCCTGTAAAACGTACATTTCTACATCTCAGCATGGATTTTTTCCGCAACGTTCAGTCATCACTAATCTGTGTGAATACACGTCGTTTTGCATCAGCGAAATGGAGCAAGGAAGTCAAATCGACAGCATATACACTGACATAAAGGCTGCGTTCGACTAAGTTAATCACGATATTCTGTTGGCTGAGATCATATTTGACTGGCCGTCAATTGTTCGTGAAAATTGGATCAGCCGTGTCTGCACCTTTCATTCCTCGATGTGGGGTGCCGCAAGGGAGCAACTTGGGGCCGCTGTTATTCGCATTGTTCTTTAATGATGTGTCCCACGTTCTTCTGAATTGCTGCCTAATGTTCTACGCAGACGATTTTAAAATTTACCTGGTTGTTAGGAGCACCAATGATTGCCGTCAATTGCAACAACAGCTAGATTTGTTTGTCAGTTGGTATGTACTGAATCATCTAGCAGTCAGTGTGTCCAAATGCTGTATCATATCCATTCGAAGAACGAGAAATCCTTTCCTACATGACTATACTATCAATGGCACTGTACTGAATCGGGTTGATCATGTTAAAGACTTGGGTGTGGTACTGGATTATCAACTCACATTCAAAATGCACTATTCGGAAATAGTTGATAAAGCAAATCGTCAACTTGGATTTATTCTCAAGATAGCGAACGAATTTGATGACCCTCTGTATTTGCGATCTCTGTATTGCTCGCTAGTTAGATCAATTCTTGAATTTGCTTCTGCCGTCTGGTCTCCGTACGATGCTGTGTGGATTTCACGAATCGAATCAGTGCAGCGGAAATTTGTGAGATATGCTCTACGAGGCTTGCCATGGACCGACTCATTACGACTTCCACCCTAAGAGCACCGCTGTGCGCTGCTTGGTATTGAACCGCTAGTGGATAGACGCAAGTTCAGCCAAGCTATCTTAGGAGCCAAAATTTTACACTCCGAAATAGACTGCCCTGCATTTCTGAGTCAGCTCAACATCTAGGCCCTTAAACGAGTGCTGCGATCTAGATAGCTATTGCGCCAGCCAACGAGACGAACACAGTACGGATCCAACAATCCCATCGATTCGATAAGTCGAAGACTCCAAGACAATTACAGCTTGTTTGACTTCAATATCTCTACCAACGTCTTTCGAAACTGCCTACGGAATCGACCAGAATGATTTTGTTTTTTCTGTACAACGTGTTAAATTTTTTTGACGTAGACTACGTCTTACGCGAAGGTACTGGGGGTAAATCGAAAATCTAAAATTGCGACCGTCACGAAAAGGTGTAATTTTTTGAACGCTATAAGCTTTGTCATTTATGAATGAAATTCAAATCCGAATACACCAATCGATAGGAAATACCTTTCGTCAGCTGTTGCAATAAACTTTTTTTTTTTTCAATTTTTCATAAAAACTGTTTTAAAAATGGACAAATAAAAAGTGATAATTTTATCACTGACCAGTCCTCATAATCAAGTACAATTTGGTTGCACATCGTGCTGCTTGAATCAGAAAAGTTATAAAACAACGCTGCTCAACTCATTTTCGCTTCGGTCGGCGGGTAAGCAGGTAGCAGCAGCAGCAGCAGTAGCAGCAGCAACAGCAGAAGCAGTAGGAAGGCGGTTCCTGTCAAGTGCGCAGAGTTCGAGTTTTGCACCTCGAACTTTGCGCGTCGTTCCCGTCGAGATCATTGGCTGCTGGTAGCGGCGTCGCCTCGATGGCGCAAGCGCTCCTTGCCTGAATGATAACTACAAATCTCGATTACTTTTCGGAAGGACACATCAGCTTTTGTAAACAACGCATTTTATCGTCGGTTTGGCATAACTAATAGATCGCCCCACATACTAACACCGCTAACAGGTTGGGAAAATTTTCCCCTATCTGATAATAGTATTAGCATGCGTGGGCAAGCTACCAGTTACGCCAAATCGACGATCAAATGCGTTGTTTACAAAAGCTGATACGTTCCTTCGAAAAAGTAATCGAGCAATACTTCTTGGGCTGTGTACCAATTTTTTTTTTCCTTGATTTGTTTTCCGTCGATCTTGTTTTCCGTGCTGAGCACCAATGCTACCGACGCCAGGGAGGCAGATCCCAAACCTGGACCCTACCTATCGACCCATCAACTCATGAACCGGGGACCAACGGCTTTACTTCCCGTGATCAGAGATGTTATGCCTCAGAACATCCCGGCGGCGCCGACTGGGATTGAACCCAGGCCTGCTGGGGTGAGAGGTAATCACGCTTACCACTACACCACCGGCGCAGCTACTGTGTACTAATTGCCGAGTTAAATTTAACTCGTGGTTAAACGTGACATTTAGAGAACGCCGGAAATTGATCAGTTTTCAAACAGAACTCAGCCACGGTTACCAAAATTTAACTTCTAGTCGGTCCGAAATAACCACGCTCGTATAGCAGGGTTATTCGATAACTCATCTGTCACTTTTAACCATGAGTTAAATTCAACTCACCCATTGCGACACAGCCTTGTCTAATCTAATCTAATCTCACACTAACGCAGCCAATACTTTGAAAGCATCCTGGAAAATGACGGCTTCACGAATCCGTCATTTTTTTTTGTCAACGGCCAGGCCAACTGCGCAGCATGTGCCGCAGAGAGGATTTCAAGGAGTCAAGTGATGTCAGAAATGAATATCTTAAACCACTCCACAACCTGAGATCAAGGGAAAGGAAGAAAGCGTGGACCTCCCGTACCAAACGCTTCCAGTTCACCCATTGCGACACAGTCTTGGAAGTAAAATTAGGGCCATCCATAAATTACGTATATTTTTGACCAATTAACCCCCCTTCCCCCTCGGAGCGTGTTTTGCAATACACCTAATACATGGCCGGTCCCAACTTCTGAAATCCCTCTCCCCAAGTAACAATTCAAGCTGAACAGTAAGAACAAAAGCTGATTATTGGTTGATTTAAGGTGTACAAAGCTGATTAACAGCAAGCTGAATATATAGTTGATTAGTAGTGTATGAAGCTAATTGTATCCAAATAATTCAACCTCAATAAGTCAGCTAATCTAAAGATTGAACAAGCCTTAATTAAGCTTAACACTACTCCACAAATCAGCAATGCACTACAAATATTTTGATAGCTCTTTGCATTTTCGGCATTTTAGCTCTTCTAAATTCACTGCCTACCTTTCTAATCCCAAGCAGTGGCAGAAGTAGATACAAGGTAGAGGAGCTTTTTAGGAATAGCTGCTGGTAGAAGTGGGCTGCGACGACGTAGGAAGTATTAACATTTGTATTTCTTGCTATATTGCACTGAATTTTCAAACAGCATTCCAAATATATAACTCAATTATGGTACTTAAATAAAAGGTGATACGGTCAAAATTTGGTCAAGGGAAAACGCGTGTAAATCGGTGAAATCGTTTATTTAAAAAATCAAATTAAATTTCTTTTTCAAGTTCAATTAGTATAAAATTCAGGAAAAATATTCAGTTAGGCTTCCGCTTTTCCAAATCCGAATTGCCGGGCCTTACGCTTGACCCCTGCCATCAGATTTTGTACAGCCACCTTGTCCACCTTCTTCGCCGCAGAAAGCCAGTTTGCCTTGAACTGCTGCTCGCCCTTAGCAGTTTTTTTGGTCTTCTTTAGGTTCCGCTTGACAATAGCCCAGTATTTCTCAATTGGGCGGAGCTCTGGCGTGTTGGGAGGGTTCTTGTCCTTGGGAACCACCTGCACGTTGTTGGCGGCGTACCACTCCATGGCCTTTTTACCGTAATGGCAAGATGCCAAATCCGGCCAAAACAGTACGGAACAACCGTGTTTCTTCAGGAAAGGCAGCAGACGTTTATTCAAACACTCTTTCACGTAAATTTCTTGGTTGACAGTCCCGGAAGCTATGAAAATGCTGCTTTTCAAGCCACAGGTACAGATGGCTTGCCAAACCAGATATTTCTTTGCGAACTTTGACAGTTTCATGTGCTTGAAAACATCTGCTACCTTTCCCCTTCCTTTTGCCGTATAAAACTCCTGTCCCGGAAGCTGCTTGTAGTCGGCTTTGACGTAGGTTTCGTCGTCCAT
The DNA here is from genome assembly GCF_037179485.1 of Ochlerotatus camptorhynchus. Taxonomy (NCBI): domain Eukaryota; kingdom Metazoa; phylum Arthropoda; class Insecta; order Diptera; family Culicidae; genus Ochlerotatus; species Ochlerotatus camptorhynchus. The sequence continues at coordinate 241,410 of NW_027040667.1, read as the reverse complement.
TACCACGCAGTCAAACTTCGTCAGCATCGTCGTGTACAGCCTCCGGGATCGCGCTTTGGCCGTCGTATTTTGTTTATCATCGCGATTTGGAGTCACTACCTTCTTGTAAGTCGATAGTCCGGCTCGTTTTTTGGCTCGATGCACGGTTGTAGACGATACACCCAGCTTATTTGCGGCATCTCGAAAAGAGAGGTTAGGGTTTCGCTTGAAACTACCGGCAACTCTCTTTGTCGTCTCAGCGGCTTCCGGTTTTCGATTTCCCCCCGATCCAGACTTCCTGGCTGTCGACAAACGTTCCCCAAACACTTTAATTACATTTGTAACGGTTGATTTGGCAACTTTTAGCGATTTTGCCAACTTTGCGTGCGAGTAGCTCGGATTTTCGCGATGCGCGAGCAAAATTTTGATACGCTGCTCTTCTTGCTTGGACGGCATTTTGACAACTGAAGAGTGAATTCCAAAATCAAAATAGGAGCAACATTCTACACACACACACCTTCAAAATGAGGGGTGTTCAGGTTTTTTAAATGCAAAATTGAAAGAAATACGTCAAGTTGATATTGACCAAATTTTGACCGTATCACCCTTTAGCTTCCACATGAACATCGAAATAAATCGGGCACTTTGTGTTAACTACACTTGAAAATGAGAGGAATATTATACTGTCACCAATTGTTGTTTACAATTCTGCATTGCTGTATAATACTCTTCCGGTTGTTGTAATTCAACTTAAATTTGACGTGTTTCAAGTTAATGATCATACCTTTTGCCACATATATGCTTGAGTGGTCCAGTAGGTATGATTGATGCCTGTGAATCAACGACTACCGGTTCGAATCCCGAAATGGAATGGTAATTATTTGGAGTGGCCAGAGCCCGAAAAAAACACGGAAAACCCGGGAAATTACGTTCGGAAAAAAACGAGTGAAAAGACGCGTGTAGATTAGTTCAGCGATACAGTTCAATTAATTTTTATTGATTCAATGCATTTTCATTTTGTGTTGGGGGAAAAGAGATGACATGATTTGCAGCGAAAGGAAAAGATAGTTATCTATCAAAGACTGACAATTAGAGGTATATTGGATGCTGCATGAGAACAACTGTTCACATCTCAGTTGGTAGGGTAACGTCCACAGATGTCGCGCGAACATAATCCGCCCACCAAATTCCTCACAGGAATTTATGATTGAAGTCTTCTTGGAGCATACTCATCCGCATCCAATGGTATAGTTCGTACCTTCCTAACATCACGCCGAGTAGTACCAGTTGCTGTTCTTACTGATACCACTCTCGTTAATCCATCTGGTCCTGGGAAGGTTTCGACGATTCTGCCAGTAGGCCATTGTCTTGGCTTCGAATTGTCGTCCACTAGCAAAACGAAGTCGCCGACCGAAATATTGTGCGATGATCGTTGCCACTTCGTCATCCGCTGCAAAGATCGTACGTATTCTGTGAAATTCTTGCGAGAGGCGCTGGACAAACTGCCAGCGTGACATCGAGGAAATTTGCCGTTCCAGCAAGTTGACTTCGGGAACGGTGGTGAGCGCCCGACCGATGAGAAGATGAGCAGGAGTGAGAGCTTGATCATCCATCGGACTATTGGAGATCGGCGTGAGTGGCCTCGAGTTCATGGTGGCAGCAACTTGAGCGATCAGCGTGGAAAGTTCTTCGAAGGTAAAGATGTAGCTGCTGGTGATCTTCGAAAGATGTTGCTTAGCAACCTTGATTGCTGACTCCCATAATCCTCCATGGTGCGGAGACCGAGCTGGGATGAAGTTCCATTCCACTCCCTTATCGGTCAGAAAATCGGCCACTTCATTGTTGTGTGCAGAAGAGTTGATTTGCGCATACGTTTCTCGAAAGTGCTTAGCTGTGGCTCGGAAATTTGTTGCGTTGTCCGAGAACATTTTTGCTGGCAAACCGTAGCGGCTGGAGAATCGAGTGAATGCTGCCAGGAACGCGACAGTAGTAAGCTCCGACACAGCTTCCATGTGTACGGCCTTTGTTGTGAAACAAACGAAGAGAGCAATGTACCCTTTGCTTTGCTTCGCACCTCTGGTCCTTCGTCCAACAATGCTGACTGGACCAGCATAGTCCACGCCAGTGACCGCAAATGGTGGATTTGGTTGAACTCGATCCGATGGCAGTTGACCCATTTGTTGATACTTAGGTGTGGACTTGGCACGTGCACACGTCACACACTGGCGATAAACCTTCCTTGCTGCACTTGAACCACTTATGATCCAAAATCGTCTGCGGGATACGGCTAACAGTGTTTGGGGCCCGCAGTGGTGATGGACGATGTGGTCGTGGTTTAACAGAAACGAGGTGAGAATAGAGTGGCGAGGTATCAATATAGGATGTCGAACGTCGTAGCTGAGGCTTGACTGTTGTAACCTTCCGCCCACCCTGAGCACACCCTCTTCGTCCAGGAACGGTTTGAGTTGGTGCAAACTGCTGTGAGAGCTAACTTCTACTTGCTGTCGAAGTCGATCCAGCTCTTCACGAAAGTATTGTTGCTGAACGTGGCGAATGTATATTGTTTGTGCTCGATCAAGCTCGCGTGGTAACAGACGAGCAATCAATCGAGAGTCAGGAGATCGAAACCGAAGAATACGAGCAGTGACGCGAAGCAGCATCGTGAGATCGGGATAATATCGTGCCATCATCCCATCGAGAAAGTCGTTTTCGTAGACGGTGATAAGAGAAACGGCTACTGCTCTTTGCTCCCTAACAATATGCTGTTGGTCAGTGTTGGTCAGTACAGGGATGTCGGTTAATTCACCTCGCTCACCTATTGTGTTCCATGCGGGACCATTCCACCACAGAGTGTTATGTTGGATTTGTTCTGGCGACACCCCGCGCGAAATAAGATCAGCAGGGTTTTGTTCCGATACGATGTGGCTCCAATTGATTGCTGGTACGTGCGTTGTGATTTCTGCGACGCGATTGGCAACAAAGGTTTTCCAGCGAGAAGCACCTCCGTTCAACCAAGCAAGCACAACACTTGAATCTACCCAAGCTCGTATCTCGAAGAAGGGTTGATTGATGGCACTTGTTACGTTGTTGATCAGCCGTGCGAGGATCACTGCAGCACATAACTCCAAACGTGGCAGCGTCGTGCGTTTATTTCCAATTGGCGCAACCTTGGACTTCGCGCAGAGAAGATGGGAACTGTGATTCCCAGCGTCGTCGACCGCTCGGATGTATATGCAGGCACCCATGGCTCGCTCGGATGCATCACTGTAGCCGTGCAGGAAGATTCGCGACGTCTTGTTAGTTCCGATAACTCGTCTCGGAATCTGAAAAGAGTTGAGAAGGGCCAGACCTTGCACGAAAACTTGCCATATATTAGTCAACTCACTGGGGGGAATAGCATCCCAGTCCACCTTCAGCTCCCACAAATGTTGCATCAGTAGCTTCGCTTTGATGATAATAGGTGCGAGCAGACCAAGTGGGTCGAAAAGACTAGCGATGTTGGAGAGAATGATGCGCTTTGTGGGATGAAGGATCTTGGTTGGTTGGACGCTAAACAGGAATTCGTCGCTGCACGGCTGCCAGTGGATCCCGAGGGCTTTGATGGTGTTGGGTTCATTGAGCCCGATGGGAATTTTCATTTCGAGGTCCGCTTCAGGAACACCTTCCAGGGCTTCGGTGCTATTAGAAGCCCACTTCCGCAGGTGGAATCCTCCGGCAGAGAAGATGATGGAAAGTTCTTGTCGAAGATGCTTGGCTTCATCAGCAGAATCAGCACCCGTCAGCACGTCGTCGACGTAAATCCCCTTAATAGCTTTCTTGACTGCATCTGGAAATTGCCTTTGATGGGAGAGCAGCAGCTGCTGCACACATTTTGTCGCCAGATACGAAGCGCTCTTGGTACCGTAAGTAACGGTATTCAGGCAATATTCCAGGATCGGTTCGTCCTCTGACCAGCGCCACAAGATTCGGATGTAGTTTCGATCTTCGTCGTACAGCAGCACCATTCGATACATCTGCTTGACATCACCAGCGAGTACCACTGGGGGAAACCGGAATCGAAGTAAGATATTGACCAAAGAATCCTGCAATACAGGGCCCGCTGGAAGGATGTCGTTGAGAGACTTGCCGCTACTCGTTTTTGCTGAAGCGTCGAAAACCACTCTGCACTTCGTCGTCGAGCTATCTTCCTTTACGACGCAATGGTGTGGGAGGAAAACACAATTCTCCGAAGCTGGTGTAGTGGCAAGACTCATATGCCCGAGGTCGATGTACTCTCGCATAAAGGAATGGTACTGTTCTTTTAAATTAGGACTCCTTTCCAATTTGCGCTCTAGATGCAGCAGTCTCTTCTCAGCAATTTCCCTCGATTTTCCGAGAGAAGTAGGGCTCTCCAAGTACGGGAGCCGAACGATAAATTTTCCGGAACTATCGCGAATCGTGTGCTTTGTGAAATGCTCTTCGCATCGAATCTCTTCTTCGTTGAAGTGTGGAGATGTATTCGTGTACTCCTCCAGTTCCCAGAATTTGCGAAGTTGATCAGAGAGAGGATCAGTGGAAGCCGTCAGTAAGCACGAAGGAGCATTAGTGCGTGGTTGATTGTCACAGTTTTTGTAGCCACCAGAAACCACCCAACCTAGCTTCGTGTTCTGTAGTACAGGAAGGCAGTCGTCCGAACCAAGTTTGATGTTTCCCGGCTCGAGAAGCTGGAAGAAAAGCTTGTTGCCGAGAAGGATGCTGATTTTTCCTGGATGGTGAAATTGGGGATCAGCCAACGGAATCGATCCAGGAATTGGCCAATCTGCGATATTGATCGGCTTTAGTGGGAGCTCGGAAGTAAGTCGCTCCAGAATAATGCACGGCACTACATTTCGATAGTCCGAGCAACGTGACGCGAATGTAACTAGTGCTCCACGATTTGCGTGACCGTGAGATTCTGCAATTCCACCATATTCAAAATCCACTTCCGTGGTTGAGAGACCCAACTTCTTGCACAAATCCGCAGTAATGTAGCTTGAGTGGGATGCGCAATCAAGAACTGCTCGGCAGGTATGCGAGCGCCCGAACTTATCGATGACGTTGATAGTAGCGGTTAAGAGTAGAACGTTGGTGTCCGTCAAATCGGTAGCCAGGCTTAGGGGCGAAATGAGCATTTGCGACATTGAAGACGAACCAGATGAATTGGTTGTGGTCGCTGTACTGCTTACTAGCGTTGAAGATGCTGGCGGTTGGAGTGCCTCGTGGAGACGAGTATGATGTGGATGATTACATATCCGACAATTGCCGGACTGGCAAGGTTCACCGGAATGCTGCTTTAGGCAGTTCTCACAGAGTTCATGCCTACGGATAAAACGGAGTCGATCATCGGAACTGACGTGTAGAAACTTACCACACTGATACAGTTGATGCGGTGATTTTGCACAAAAAACGCACATTGGTGACGGAGAATGATATCCGGTGGTGACGAGAGCTGTTGGTCCCCGGGTAGGAGGTTTGCTTGGAAGTGGTGTGATGAACGATTTCTTCTGGCGGATCGGTTGAACGGATTTCAGTGCACAGCTTTGCGCATCAACAAACTTCAGGAACTTCTCCAAGGTAACTTCATCGTCGTTTAGCTCCGACCTTTTCTGACACCACAACTGCTTGCTTTCAGGATCTAGTTTCTCTGCTAAGATGTACAGCAACCATATGTCCCTTCCTTCCTGATTCATGGCCTCCAATGCTCGTATCACTTCATCGGACAGATCATGCAGGGAGCGCAAATCATTTTCAAGTGTAGTTACGTGTGGTGACGTCATTGAAGGTTGATTTAAGAAGCGATGAATGTGCTGTGCTGTGATTTCGAGTGGTTTGTTGTATCTAGCCTTCAGCTTAGCTAGAGCGGGAGCGTAGTTAGCGTCTTCTATGCGAAGGTGCGATATCAGAGCGGCGGCTTCTCCGACGAGATTGGTCTTGAGGAAGTAGAGCTTCTGACTATCTTGTAGCGCCACGTTCTTGTGTACCGCACTGTCGAACAGGTCGAAAAACGAAGGCCATTCGAGGAGGTCACCTCCGAACGTAGGGAGATTCATGCGAGGGAGCTTGACATCAATGTGTGGAGAAGCATTATGGGCGACAACCGTTGAACTGCTGCTTGCGTTGGCCGCCGTGTTGAAGCTGATAGAAATCAGTCGAATGAATTCTGCCTGTTGCTGTGCCAGTTGTTGAATGGCAGCGCCGCCATCTTGTGATGCTGCCTCGTGGCGGGTAGAAGAAAAATCGAACCTTTTCCGAAGTTTTAATAGGCTACTTTTCAGCGGAACGAAATTACCCTCGAATTCAGCCTGATGACTCACGATTTCATCCATCTCCTCATCCTTGCAGCTGTCTACCATTCGCTTTTTTTTTTTTTTTTTTTTTTTTTTTAACTCCTTATTTGTTCCAAATTCAAAATAAATTACATTTCATTTTAACCTAGGTGCTCCAGTTACTGCAGTAACGTACCAGCCTTAATTGTTATGATATATATCTAAGTGTTTTTACATTGTTCATGTCTTGGCAATTCAGTATTTTAAACAGGTTTTTTAACCTGCATGTCAGTATAACAATTGATATCTTAAAACTAAAAACTAAAACTAAATCTTATCTAAGTATAAAGGGAATTAATCGTTGCAATTGAGGATTGCAACGATTTTTGCCTGAAATTATTAATTATTTTGTTGGACATTTGTGCTAAAGTCTCAACATTCGAAATTCTATGAACTTCGGTTGTACTGTACCAGGGAGGCAACTTCAAAATCATTTTCAGAATTTTGTTCTGAATCCTTTGAAGTGCTTTTTTCCTGGTAGTGCAGCAACTAGACCATATTGGCACAGCGTAAAGCATGGCCGGTCTAAAAACTTGTTTAAATATTAGAAGTTTATTCGTCAGGCAAAGTTTGGATTTCCTGTTTATAAGAGGATACAAACATTTTATATATTTGTTACATTTGGCTTGAATGCCCTCAATGTGATCTTTAAAAGTTATTTTTTGGTCAAGTATTAATCCAAGATATTTCACTTGGTTTGACCAGGAAATTGGAACTCCGTTCATAGTGACTATGTGACTACTACTAGGTTTCAAAAACGAAGCTCTAGGCTTATGTGGAAATATTATAAGTTGAGTTTTGGAAGCGTTGGGAGAAATCTTCCATTTTTGTAAATAAGAAGAGAAAATATCTAAACTTTTCTGCAGTCTGCTGCAAATAACACGAAGACTTCTTCCTTTAGCGGAAATGCCTGTGTCATCAGCGAACAAAGATTTGTGGCAACCCTGAGGCAAATCAGGGAGGTCCGAAGTGAAAATGTTATACAATATAGGCCCAAGAATGCTACCCTGAGGAACTCCTGCCCTAACAGGTAGTCGATTAGATTTGGAATTTTGATAATTTACTTGAAGAGTTCTGTCAGTTAAATAATTTTGAACTAATTTCATAATATAAAGTGGAAAATTAAACTTTTTCAATTTAGCAATCAAACCTTCATGCCAAACACTGTCGAATGCTTTTTCTATGTCTAGAAGAGCAACTCCAGTTGAGTGGCCTTCAGATTTGTTTGAACGAATTAAATTGTTAACTCTTAAGAGTTGATGAGTAGTTGAATGCCCATGGCGAAATCCAAACTGCTCATCTGCAAAAATTGAGTTCGTATTGATGTGAAGCATCATTCTATTCAAAATTATCTTTTCAAAAAGTTTACTTATTGAAGAAAGCAAACTTATTGGGCGGTAGCTAGAAGCTTCAGCTGGATTTTTATCCGGCTTCAAAATTGGAACAACTTTTGCATTTTTCCATTTATCAGGAAAGTATGCCAAATGGAAACATCTGTTAAATAATTTTACCAAGAAAGACAAGGTACTCTCTGGGAGTTTTTTGATGAGGATATAGAAAATTCCATCATCACCTGGAGCTTTCATATTTTGAAATTTTTTAGTTATAGACCTTACTTCGTCCAAATCAGTCCCCCAGGAATCATCAAAAATATTTTCCCGAGAGAAAATATTCAGAAAATCCCGAGCAACCTGATTCTCAATAGGACTAGTAAGACCCAAACTGAAATTATGGGAACTCTCGAATTGCTTAGCAAGTTTCTGAGCTTTTTCCAAATTTGTGATCAAAATTTTACCACCTTCTTTAAGCGCTGGAATAGGCTTTTGAGGCTTTTTCAAAATTTTTGTGAGTTTCCAAAAGGGTTTGGAACTCGGGTCTAATTTAGAAATATTATTTTCAAAAGTTTTGTTCCTCTGGGCAGAGAATCGCTTTTTAATTTGTTTTTGCAAATCCCGCCAGATAACTTTCATGGCAGGATCGCGTGTTCTTTGATATTGTCTCCTACGGACATTTTTAAGACGGATCAAGAGCTGAAGATCATCGTCTATTATAATTGAATCGAATTTAACCTCGCATTTTGGTACTGAGGCAGCTCTTGCTTCAACTATAGAAGTAGTCAGAGATTCAAGAGCATAATTAATTTCATCTTTGGTTTGCAAAGGAATGTTTGGATCGAAGTTATATTCCATAAATGTTCGATACTGCTCCCAATCAGCTCTATGGTAATTGAAAGTAGAGCTGTTGGGATTACAAATTATTTCTTGGGATATTTCAAAAGTTACTGGAAGGTGATCAGAACCGAAGTCAGCATGGGTAACCAATTGGCTACAAAGTTGACATGAATCAGTTAAGACCAAATCAATAGTGGAGGGATTTCTTATAGAAGAAAAGCATGTTGGGCTGTTTGGATATTGAATAGTGTAATAACCTGCAGAACAATCATCAAACAGAATATTACCATTGGAATTGCTTTGAGCATTATTCCATGAGCGGTGTTTTGCATTAAAATCACCAATAATGAAGAATTTAGACCTATGACGGGTAAGTTTCTGGAGGTCACCCTTGAGAAAATTCTTTTGCTGGCCTACGCATTGGAATGGCAAATAGGCAGCTATAAACGTAAGTTGTCCAAATTTTGTTTCAACAGAAACTCCCAAAGTTTCAAAAACTTTGGTTTCAAATGAAGAAAGAATTTTATGTTTGATTCGTCTATGAATAATGATGGCAACGCCACCACAGGGTCCATCAAGACGATCATTTCTATAAATCAAGTAGTTTGCGTCCTTCTTAACCTTATGGGCAGGTTTAAGGAACGTTTCAGTTATAACGGCAATATGCACGTTATGAACTCTTAAAAAGTTAAATAGCTCGTCTTCATTATCTTTAAGAGATCGAGCATTCCAATTTACAATATTTAATGCTTTAAAATCCATTACTGAATTTTAAAGTCATGACAATATTATTTGCAAATTTTACTCCAGTTTGAATAGCATCAAACATGGAGTTAGATTTAAGCATATCAGAAATCATGTCAATTAATGAATTCTGTAAAAATTCCATTTTGGGGGCAGTAATGCTTCCTAAGTCAAAATTGTCAAAATTTCCGTTAGAACGTTGGTTAGTATTTTGATTTCTACCCGCTGCAATAGCAGCATAGGTAGCTCCATTAACTCGCTGAACATTGTTAGCAGCGAGGGGAGTAGGTACAGATGAAACATTTGAAGCAGGGGAGATATTTGTACCTACGGGTACGAATGTAGAATTTGTTCCTCGCTGACCGTTGTTAACAGCAGAGGAATTTGTACCTGGTCGGAAACGTGGAGCGTTTCCTACCTGACGGTTAGAACGAGATTGTAGGATCGCTTTGCGAGTCTTACATTCCCAAAAATTGGATTTGTGGTTTTCACCACAATTTGAACATTTAAATTTCTTAGGATCTTCCTTCACAGGACAGTCGTCCTTTGCGTGAGAGGAATCACCACAATTCATGCATTTAGCTGGCATGTAGCAATTTTTAGTTCCGTGACCCCATCCCTGGCACTTACGGCACTGGGTGAGGTTTTGGAAATTTCCTCCAGTCTTCCTGAAGTGTTCCCACTTCACTCGGACATGGAGCATAAGGCTAGCTTTTTCTAAGGCCTTAAGGTTGTTTAGTTCACTAGACTTGAAGTGAACTAAATAAAAATCATTAGAAATCCCGTTGCGCGAATCGCCAGGACGGGATTTCATTTTCATTTTGATTACTTGGAGTGGCACAACTCCAAGTAATTTTGCCAGTTCATCTTTGATCTGATCCAGGGATTCACCACTGGGCAGTCCTTTCATGACAACCTTGAACACACGTTCAGTTTTGGTGTCGTAAGTAAAAAATTTGTGCTTCTTCTCAGTAAGATACTTGAGAAGACATTTAAATCCGTCCAAGGTTTCAGCCAATACACGGCATTCACCCCGACGTCCAATTTGTAGTGAAAACTTAACTTTCACGAAATTCAAAAGTTCCATGCGAAGAGCATGGAAATCGGTAGTGGTTATCACAATAGGGGGAATCTTTTCCTTCTTGGCATTAAGCCGGGAAAGTTTACTAGAATTTTTCTTGGATGATGGATCATTCTCATCATCCGTGAGCAAATCAAACTGATTACTCAAATTAATTTCATCAGAAGGGGCGTCAAGAGTTTGCCCCTTTCTTTTGCGTTTAGGCGCCATGGCGGCAGTAAATTTTTATCCAATTCGACTTCCAAGCAGATTACTATAAGAATCTGAAGGATCGAAGAGGAATTTTCCAAATCGATATCCAAGAAGGATTACCTCGGGTAGGGTCCAAACAAGGATCGAAGAGGAATAAGAGTTGGAACAAGGTAGAAAATTTTTACAGGTTGAGCACTGAAAAGTGCTGTTTAAATTTGTTGTAGCTTTAGGTAGTAGTAACACTTCCTTCAGCAAAAAGCAAATAGATCCGCACGGCAAGAGAGCACGATGCGGACTGTCTACCATTCGCTTATGGACCGAAAGATAGGCCGACCAAATTTCTAGGAGGTTATCCAGCTCGGTCTGGATGTCGACGTCATCTATGTCATCCCTCTTCTGGAGCTTGTGAACATTTTGCGATGCTCGGTTTAATCGCGCTTCTAGCGATTTCCTCTCGCGAATAAGTTTGTCCATGGTGAGTTCACTAAATGTTCGTTAAACTTCAATTTCACCCACTTTCACCGAGAATGTTCTTTTCGGAGGTGATATTCCAACCTCACTCTAGCACTCACTTTCGCGAATCGTGACACGGTGACGAAAGCGGATAAAAACGCACTTTTTGTTCACCTTCGGTCCGATCCGGCTCGAAGGACCATTTTCTGGAGTGGCCAGAGCCCGAAAAAAAAACACGGAAAACCCGGGAAATTACGTTCGGAAAAAAACGAGTGAAAAGACGCGTGTAGATTAGTTCAGCGATACAGTTCAATTAATTTTTATTGATTCAATGCATTTTCATTTTGTGTTGGGGGAAAAGAGAGGACATGATTTGCAGCGAAAGGAAAAGATAGTCATCTATCAAAGACTGACAATTAGAGGTATATTGGATGCTGCATGAGAACAACTGTTCACATCTCAGTTGGTAGGGTAACGTCCACAGATGTCGCGCGAACATTATTAGACTTATAATAACAATTTATATGTGTACATGCAATAAATCAGCACCTTGCTTTGCAGTCCCATAAAAATATATAAGATATGAAGCGGTCTTCCATTATTATTTTTTTTTAAATAAAACTAGAAGGCTGAACAAGGGTTGGAAAAGACTGTTATGTAATGCCTTAAAAAGCTTTTTAATTATATAACTGTGAAGCTTTCGGCTGATTAAAATCACCAGATTTAATGTTTAAAAGCTGAACAAAGGTTAACGTGGTCTATGTACAACAATTATTCAAACTAAAGCTGAACTAAAATCGATTGAACAACACTTGTTAAGCATCAAATTGTTACTTGGGTCCTCTCTCAACTACTACGTTATTTATGAAAGTTCCCTAATCATTGGGCAACACTGAAAGACAGCAGCACACACCACACAAAATGGGTTGGACATTTATGTGAAATTTCGGTATTGATAGTCAATATTTCGCGATCAGAAAATTTTAGCTTGAAATCCCTCCATCTAATTCTCGGTACGTCTTTAATCTATTGATTGAATTAAAAAAAAATCTTAATATGTTTTTTGAGATTTCGTGCGTTTTGTGAACGCACATTCATTATTTTGCATAAGAAAACGGGAACGGGGTGTTTCTGTGGTGATAAAAAGTATTTTCGTTCACAGATTACAGTTTTCTGTACCAAGCACTGAAATTATCAAACGGTACCTCTATTTATGCTTTTAAATTAGCTATGAAAGTCCATCCTACTTGGAAAATTATGCTATAGAACGCTTTATACAACCCCAGTTTTTTTTTTTGCATAATTCTTCAAGTAGGAGGGACTTGCAATGCTTATCTCTTAGCATAAATAGAGGTACCGTCGAGTTTTTTTCAGTGCTAGGTTCTGAAATTCGACAGTGAGCGTTCAAAAGGACCTACTTGTAATGTTCGATGCTCTTCATCGATTTTCTGTTTACAGCTAAGCGAAACAATTAATCATTTTGTCAAGCTTCTGCATTCATGTTCCATCAGATGTCACTGCTGTTATTTGCAGTGACATGTATCGGAAACTGCACACAATCTGTTTTCCGTTAATTGTTCACAGAGGACACTGCAGTGCAAAACATGTCTGCTACCTCTATATATCCATTTAGATTAATATTCGAAGTCCCTCCTTTTTTACACATTCTGCACACAAAATAGCTCACCCCTCACAGAATTTCCCGCCAATTTTTATGAATGGAGTGGGCAGAAAGTATCTTTTGCGGAGAGTATGTAAAAAAGGAGGGACTTCAAATGTTATAGTAAATGCGTATACCCATACATGTTTTGTAGTGTCAGGTACTCTATTTTGTAATCTGTGAAAGGGAAATCACAAATCGAGTGTCGTCAAAATACATGGCATGTTGAGAGATTGAGGTCGTGAGAGCAAATTTTCTCTCTCAAATTTGAATTTGTTGGCTCTCTGGGGACTGGTAGTAACGCAGGTAAAACTGTATGGGGAAAAATCGTTTTTTTTTTTGTTGTAGCTTGTTTAACAATAATTTCCGGGAAAAAAGTGAACGACAAAGTCCCTGACTTATTTCTTTAGATTGTCGTTCACTTTTTTTGAATTGAATATGCATTTTCGAACAACTTAATTTATTTTCGAAGTATCAAATCTAAGTGAAAATTTTCCAAATGGAACACAGCCTTAGTATTGTTTTTATTTGTTCAATCGGTAGATAAAAGATGTACCGAGAACTTATTGGAGGGATTCAAGGCTAATTGATATCGTCTCGATCAACTATGAAATGTTGCATAACATTGATGCAAAATTGAGCACTCCGTTTTTGTGTGTGCATTTATTTTTAGCGTTTTGAAGTTGAATCGCTGAGGATAGAAATTACCATAGAAAAAAATCAAGAGTACAGATATCAGCTCTCACAAAACTTATAACAAAGAAACTGGAACTTCACGTTTGTTGCAGTCCAGTACACAAGGAGTTTCAATTTCATGAGTGATGTCACAACCGTCCAAGATTTGTGTCCTAGAAATCTTGAAGTGATAGGGAATATCAGCCATCATGACGGTCATTGTTGGACGCTTCAATGAATCACCTGAAGAAAGCCTTACTCATATCTGATTGTAATTTAGGAACCAAATGAAATAGAATATGTATTCGCATTTTTATGAGCTCCTGAAATTAACCAAGTTTTACTAAGTAGCAAATCCAAAATATGTACATAGGACCGAAATCATAGGTTACTTCTACTGTATTTTAAATCAATATCTAGAAAAAATGCACGAAAATTTCACTACACAGCTTAACGTAGTGTACGTCAACCCTGCGGTCGTGTCTGGTACACAACCCCACCAATTTTTTTTTGTTCAGTTTTATTCATTAAGACCACGATGTCAGATGGATTTATACAATAAATACAAATACAAAATGCAACCGCCAGTAAGGCTGTCCGATATATTACATGGCTGGATTAAGGTTTTAGGTTCCCACTGGTAGGCGGGCTTATAGACATTGAGATGCTTGTTGAGGAGCCTACAAGCTACAAGATTGGGACCAACGGTTACAAAATGTGTGACGAAATAGTATCAGTTTCTATTGTAGTCGATGTTGATGTCGAATTTAGTGCACATTGATCACAGCAAAATTGCTCAACATTGATCAACCCAATGTAGTTATGTAGGGAAAATTCTGTCAATTCATAACCATTACATTAAATTTAAATACATTACCTTATACGTAAGATGAACGGTGGTCTGATTATGCTAACATGATTTGTCACGAGTTTTGCACCATAACCGAAACATTGAAATACTTGAAAAATTTAAGATAAAGTATAATAATCAAAAATGCATGACATACACCATTTTTGCGTAGTTCTACGTCATACTGCGGTCGTCTTGGACACAACCCTTAATTTTTATTTATGTCCAGGAAGGTATTCATCAGAATGTTAGAAAGGGGAGCAGGGATAGAAAAATCCCCATAGAAAATTCTTTTATCGCATGGTCCCTTACTAGGTTTTAATAAAGCTTTAAAAAAATTCCATAACTTTCTGCTCTTGTTTTGATGCTAATAAATCTTCCTCTGAGCAAATTCACAACGAGTTTTCTTTATCGATTGTAAATATTGATTACGCGCTATTGTGTACATATTCCAACGATTATCACTGTTTTATCTACAAAACTACAATTTGTCCCTCTTACGTTTCATCCAGAATGCAGACATTCTTAAACTCATTTTTATTGAGTTGGTTAGCATCATCACTATTCATCACCATCATGGTAAAGACAGTCTGAATTATATCGTGAGACCCAACTGTTGATATTTAGCGGGTAGCAAGACACAATCAACTCAACAGGAAAAACTATCAACGCGATCCGGATATTGTTTTCGCGATTGTTTTCCCTTCTTTCATCGCTCCATTCGTGTCGCCCGCTGTTGTCAGCCGTTAAAGTGGAGTAGAGTGGGTGGTTCTGGTGAAGAATGTAATATCACAGCTGTGTACCTACCAAGTTGACTTGATGGGAAAATAATGAAGTCATTTGAAGTAAGTAGATGAAGCTTTTTTTTTCCTCGTCGTTTCAACGGAAATGATTGCTACGCTGTGTTTTACATTGTTCAGTGTTTGAAAGCTTCTGTTTAATACCAGCATATTTGCTGATACATTTCAACGCAGGTCAGATACGAAGGATCTCAAACCAAGCGTATAATTTGGATTGAAGTTATTCATCGTTTTCGTTCGGTCATCATTGAATATATTACGCTTATGTACATTTACGATAGTCAATAAATCACTATACAAATAAGTAGGTAGCTCCTAGCACAATAAATTCTTGCTTCTTCATTCAAATGTTGCTCCATTGCGTCCAATATGGAACGATGTGGTATTTTCATACCATGAGGGGCTTTAGCAGCTACGGACTTCCATTCATCACCCTCATCCACAGGAAGCGCACTTTCTTTGTCTCGAACCTTCCGATCGAATTTACGACACTTATGGAAAGAAATGCTGCAAAATAAACCACTCAGAGTGTAACTAGAGCTTCAAGGGTAGAATTTTCCATACATTCGCAAAACTTTCTGCGCTGGTTGGTACTTTCCCTCCAGTTCTGATTGTGGGTTTTTCATTTCAAAGGTGACCGAAGTCGCAGACGACGCGACAGAGAAGTCATGGCTCCATGTTAAGATATATTTCTCTTTTCCGGAACTCTTGGCTCACAAGTACTGGTCGTATAGCGGCGGAAGCAAAGGAGCACAAAAACGAATGAATTGGAAATGAGCTGATTTTTCGACTGTTCACCTAGTTTACATAATAGAGTGTTCGCCAGAACCGTCGTCGTTGCCGCAGTCCTCGGTATTTGCACTAGGTGGCACCTGCTGCATGTATGTCGAAATATCGTCAAAAGAGATTATACGTACACTCTTTTTCGTCGCTTTCGGTCGAGTTTTCTTGAACATTTTATTCTGGGAAATTGAATGCCATTTGGCTGGGGGATAGGTGAGCTGTCAGCAAGGAGGAATCAGTTTGAGGACCCTTTTAACCGGTGAAATGGATTGCTTCTGGATGATTGCATGGAATTTTTATTCTATTGTTAGAGCATGAAATTGGTTGATTCAGCCTTAGGATGAAGCAAGGGGATGGTTAAGCATTGGATGGGATCTTCTGAGAGCTGCATTTTTTTTTATCGTTTGTGAGGGGGACCAAAGAATATTTCTTAAGCTCGATGGCTTACCCGAGCAGGAAAAAATAACTTATTAATACCAAATTCAGGTATGAAAATAGCATAACTGGCAACCTAAATATGGTATTAGTGAGGCTGACATAATAGGTAAAATATTAAAAATAATACCTCAAAAATATTCTACGAATAACGAACTAATAAATAATTTACTTATTACAATAACAAACGGATAACAGACGCTTTTTTAGATGCCAGAATACCGTAGTTTGTTGTTTTGAAGGTCTCCTCATACCAATTCAATAACTCTTTTAGGTGTTATTGTCTAAAAACTGAAAGATCACATTTTGTTATTTTGGTATTCATTTGATATTTTACAAAATATTTCGATAACTCAATAATATCAAAACAATGTTTTATGCCACAAGCATACCGAAATCTGCTTTCATACCACATTAAGATATTCGTTTGTTATCGATTAGCTATCGGTTCCTGCTCGGGTAAGCGGTACTCTCCCTACGGAGAGATCATAGGTCGCATGAAATGTGTCCGACTATGGATGAAAAATATGTATGACCCCTTTCTCAAGGACTTCAAATGAACACTTTATCCGATCCGCGTTTACCACAGAAATCTCACAAACACGAAGCACTGCTCTCTAAGATATCAACCGACGTCGATAGATGATTCCGACAAGATTAAAAAAGAACTGTTCACCATGAGCCAAATAAGATACGCAACGGAATAAAGTAAACGTAGTCGATGATACATACTGCTATTAACCATGCACCAGAACTGTGATTCGAACCTTTTCTAGTTTCTAATCTCAGTTCCTCGGAGACACTCAAAACCATCAGTAAGTAGAGCTTAGGGCCAGAGTGCAATGTGGTAGATCTTACAGCAGTAAGACACCAGACGCATTTCGCGCCTAATCATATTCGGAGCTGGCAGCACCCTCTCAGATTTCAATGAAACTTTCTAGATGTGTGGACCTTGACCAAATAAGCCACTTTTGCATGTACTTAGTTTTACCAAAATTTATCTAGACTAACCTTTGAGAAGGGCCAAACTTTTATAGCGATTTTATTCAAAAAAATATTATGAAAAAAAATGACAACTCCTACAAAAATGTGTGGATTAGTTTTAGGAAATTGTCCAAATAATCGAAAAAAAAATACTAAAAAAATCCACTAGAGACCTACATTGAAAAAAAAGTCAGAAGTTGCATCCAATACACGAGCGTATACTTGACGTACGATTACGTGCTTGGTATTAATATTCGGCGACTGTGTTAGAGAAACTACTTTTTCCCATCACGGAGACGCCTCGTTTTCTGAGGACAAAATTACGCATTTTCGTGTATAAACGTTCGGCGAGACCGGATGGAATTCTTTTTTGAAATCTGTGTTAGGGAAAGCGCTTTTTGCAGGCAATCGATGATAATTTTGCAACAGTTGGAAATATGTTTAATTTTCAATTGTGACCTATTGAAAATTGATTAAGTGTTCGTAGAAAACTTTCCAATCAATTGGCTTGTTTAGAATAAAAATCCATCCGCTATTGATAGAGTTGTAAGTAGTCAAAACCTGACCACTTTTCGTAACGTGGTCGATTTTGTTTTTTTGAAATTGCACCCCCAATATGTTGCCGAAAGACGTAATCCTACGTCAAAATCGATTTTTAAAATTTGAAGTCGGTTTAAAACAAAATCGCCATGTTTGATTTGGATGAAACTTTATCTCAAGATAGGTAATTATGATTACTACCAACCGTCGATACATCGCGAGATGGGCACTTTTAAGGAAAAAACATTTCTAACAAAAACTTTTTCATGCCTTAACTGATTTTTTTATATTTGCCATTTCCACACAAAACTAAACCAAAGGTCAAAATCATCTCAGAATCCAATGATCAGCACTTAAGTTCACTTTGAATTTCATATGAAAAGGGTTCATGATGCATATCTCGCCAAATCGTATTCGGAATTGGCAGCACCCTCTCAGAATTCAATAAAACTTTCTGGAAATGTGGACCTTGTCAAAAAAAATATCATTATCTTATTATCACAGACAAACAGACGTAACTCTTTGAAAAAGTTTTTCTTGAAAACATAGTATCTCAAAACATAGGACCTCAGTAACGACATCTATCAGGCTTCTCGCGGAAAACAAGCTTGCTCCCTAACTCGCAAACAATATTGCATGAAAGTTCTACAGAATGTATAGAAACGTCAAAGTGATCCGATGCCAGCGCAGCGGCGAGTAGTTCGCGAAACTGATAATATTCAAATCAACCGTTAAATGCGTGATCGAAGATACACAATGAAGAGTTACGTCTGTTTGTCTGTGTTATTATGTTGTCTACTACTGAGGCAAAATCTGATAATATGTGAGAGAAAGACAAGATTTTTCATATATCATGTATTTATATATTTACAATGTTTTAAACCTATTTTCAAACATGCTATTTTTTTCCTTTTTCCAATCAAGTTAAATATTTTTCACATGCCCACTTCTTTTATTGGGTGTGCTTAGAATACCCTGCTCATTAACAAGGCTCTTCACCTGCCTCACCATGTACGTTGGTGCGTTATATTCTGCTACGACTTTATTCACGGACCAAGACTTTGTCAATACTGATAATACCGTTATCTGATCTTTTCTGGAATTGAACTTCTCCTTTAGCTGCACAACCATTTCTTCGTATACCTCTACTTTGCAAATGTCTGCTGTATCTAGGCCAAATATATTTTTTCGCACTGCTTGTGTAATTCCTAGAGATTTTTTTGAACGATAATTCATGCTCCTCATGTTCCTTGATGAAATTGGATTGAATTTATCACGTTTCCACAAAGTCATTAAACTTCTCAACATTGTATGGGCGTTGCAGATCATCTGCTGATGGAACTGACTCCAATGATGGAACCAATGGTACCGTATCTGAAGGAAAAAAAAAAAAATAATAAATGAGTGCAATTAGGAGGTAGCAGTTAAAAGTTGATAGAATCATCAGAATGACTGCTCTTACCTAGCTCATCAACGGAATGATCGATTTGGCGCGAAATCCCGAGCAGGAACCGATAGCTAATCGATAGCAAAAAAATATCTTAATGTGTTTTAATACCAGATTTCGGTATGCTTGTGGTTTAAAGCCTTGTTTTGATAGTATTCAGTTATCGAAATATTTTGTAAAATGTCAAATGAATACCAAAATAACAAATTGTGATCTTTCAGTTTTTAGGCAATAGCACCTAAAAGAGTTATTGAATTGGTATTAGAAGACCTTCAAAATAACAAAATAATAAGCGTCTGATATCCGTCTGGTATTGTAATAACTAAATTATTTATTAGTTCGTTATTCGTAGAACAATTTTGAGGTATAATTTTTTGTATTTTACCTCTTATGTCAGCCTCACTAATACCATATTTAGGTTGCAAGTTTTTGTTAGAAAATTTTTTTCCTTAAAAGTGCCCATCTCGCGATGTACGGACAAAATAACTAATGAATACCTAATTCTGACCTGATATCAAAAT
Source organism: Ochlerotatus camptorhynchus (assembly GCF_037179485.1). Classification (NCBI taxonomy): domain Eukaryota; kingdom Metazoa; phylum Arthropoda; class Insecta; order Diptera; family Culicidae; genus Ochlerotatus; species Ochlerotatus camptorhynchus. Next base: position 221,751 of record NW_027040667.1, on the reverse strand, counting down.
TTGGTGTTGATCAGCTTGACATAAGAGGTAAAATACTAAAGAGCAATACCAAAAAACTGCATGCAAAATTCTTTGTACCGTATGCGTGAAAATGTTTGCACCATCGTACAAATAAGGTTCTCGTTTCACCTGTGCATACAATGCCTTGGTTTTCTTTGCATGCACGTAACCTATAGCTCATACCGTAGTAGGCTGTGTATAAAAGAAAATGATTTACTTAGTTTGACAGTTGCACCATGACGAAGTGGCAGCGTATTCGTGATTTGTTCCACGCGCAAATGTCACAAAAAGACATTTCAATCTCCGTGGGAGTGTCCCGGTGGACCGTCAAAAGGGTTTTAGACCGAGAAAAGAAAGGACAACTATCCGCGAAGGTGGCCACAGGTCGTCCGAGGTCAGCTCGGGTTCCGAGGGTTACCGCTGCTATCAAAAGGAAGATTCGGGTGAATCCAGTGCGTTCAATAAGGAAAATGGCAAAGGCAGTGATGCAAAATATCATGACACTCACGTGACACTCGTCTTCGCATCAACCGACTATCGCTGACAGATCGTTTTGTCACGCAGAGAGAGTTAGAGCCATGGCAAACAACAATCACCAGTAATGGTCGCTGCTCACAAGCAAAACGTTACACTCGCTGCTGATAATGAAAAGCACAACGAAAACAGTGAAGACTTCTGCAGTACGATCATGAGAAAGAGCGAAACGACAGAAGAAAATGAAAACAATGCCTACGCATTCCAAGTTCGTATCGGCAGGCGCGAGTGTGTGAGTTACAAACAAAGCAGGCAACATTAAACGGAAGCTGTTGGGCTCACTCACCAACACACTCACATAAGCAACAAAGCAGTAACTGCTTCAAAACGAGCACAGATGAGTGTCGTGATTGTCAGGAATGACCAGATCGGTGATAGATCACAACAGAAGACAACATTCACCAGTTGCTTTTTACTTCTTTCGTCAACTTGATGGATGGTCATGGAGAGAGCTTCGACGAGCACATTGATAGGAATGTACAAAGCGTTACTACCATCAGCTGTTTGATGATGGTGATTGTGATAGGTCGCAACTCTGGGCAAAGGAACACGGGATCAGTGACTTTACGGCACGGAAGATCGTAAAGGAAGATTGCAGGGCAATCTCGAGGGCACGGAAAAATTTCACATGATTACCAACTGCCTCCGGGAGCTACGAGTCGAACGATGCAAGAAAAGCTTGAACTTCCTTAAGCGAAAAAATCCGATAATCCTGTTCACCGACGAGAGCATGTTTACCGTCGATCCCGTATCAAATTCCAGAACCGACCGGTATATTAGTTCTCTTTCGGTAAAAGACGTGGCCGACGAGCACAAGACCGTGTATCTGACCAAGCATCCTGCTAGCGCTATGGTGTTTGGATTGGTGGCTTCCGGTGGCAAAAAAAATGGACCCGGTGTTCATTCCAGAAGGCGACATGGTCAACATTCTAAGTAAGTATGTTCTTCCGTGGATCAAAGAACAGTACGGTCCGAAGCCAAATGTTGTATTTCAACAAGATGGGGCTCCATGCTACACCTCGAACCGCACTCAGAAGTGGTTGCAGGAACATCTTCCGTTCTGGGCGAAAGATATGTGGCCGCCATCAAGTCCCGATCTTAATCCGCTGGATTACTCAATATGGCGCGTCATGAAGGCCAAGGCCTGTTCTAAACTCCACCCGAGTACAGCAAGCCTGAGACAAACATTGACCCGTACCTGGAAGAAATGGATCCAAACTACATTCTTAGAACCTGCCGTGCATTCCGGAAGCGTGTGGAGGCCGTAATTGCAGCAAGTGGAAATTCGATCGATGATTAACATTGTTTAATACTCTGAGAAACATCCCCCCTTTAAATAAATAAAAAAAACTCGAAAACAAAATTTTTGAGAATTTTTTTTAATTTTGACATTGCTCAATGGTGCAAACATTATCACGCATACGGTAAATAACGAAAAATGATATTTGGATACCATAAGAATACCTGTGCGGCATTGTTTTGGTTTTGCATTTGCATAATTTGGAATTGGAATGGTATTGTGGGAATATATTTTTGGTATTATTTTTTTGGTAATTTACCTCTCACCTAAACCAATTTAAGGAAGTATTGAAGCTCGGATAAAAGTGTGAAATTCATGGCTGATTTTCATTTCAAAGGTTCAGATGTTGAAAACATCTGCAGAATGCTATGCATTTTCGTAATTTCTTATCCTTATGCTATTGTTAGTGCTAATATGAAATCTAGAAAGCTTGAGACGTTTGAAAATTTTCTCCGAGGTATCGCTTGTATATCTCGCTCTTTAAGTTTTACAAATTTGTGCATTCCGCATTTGCATGAATGCGTGGACCACTAGTTTCTAAAATTCTATCCTAGTCATATGTTGGACTACCGAACCCATTTCAACAGCTCAATTCGAAATTGCCCGATGGCAGTGTTACCTGTATTTGGTTTGATATCGCAACGGACGGAACGATATATCAACAGGCAACGATGCCGAAACCTCACAAAAGTACACCAACATACATGAACCAATCACCGGCACCGTTCCACCATCTGACACAGTGTGCCAAGCTACCGTTGATCGCAGTGTTGTGAATCGTAGATGCCTGCTAGTAGCGAGCGGCTTGAAAAGTTTGACGGCCGCAAGTAGGGTACAAAACAAACCTACAAACAGTTTGGTCCCTGTGTGCAGAGATACAACAGAACTGGGCTACTGGTTTTCCGCCGCCAGCAATAAGCTCCAACCAATCGTCATTGGTTGCCAGCAGCGGAAGGCTTTTTGAACAACGTTCGTACCCAATCAAAATGCAAGTCAAAATCGTTTACAAACGATTGATCCAAGAAGAAAAAAAGGGTGCTGTAATTTTTCAATAAAAATACTCAAATTACAGGTTCGGGTGGCATTACTGATCGCCACAATGTTGAGCATTGCTGATGGTTTGCCGCTAGTGAAGTGCGAACAACCATTTTACAATTGCTGGTGCTGGTGCTGCTGCTGTTGCAAATTGATTGCATTTGTAATTTGCAACGGTGCCGATGGTGGCCGTTTTGAACGAAGAAAGATCTCCCTCGGCTGGGTGGTGGGGCTCGGAGAGGTAGGGTAAGTTATTTCTGTTTGCAAAAGTGTTTTACAGGCTATAAAACGATTACATACGTGCTGTTAATTAAATCAGAGTCTGCACGATTCTGCAATTTAGATAATAATACGTTGTACGCGAAGGGGTTGAAATTCTACTTGTCGAATTGAGCAGAGCTGATTTATTTTCGTTGAGACCAATAAAACATTCCTGGGCTGGAGACTGGCATTCAGTTAATGGCTGTGTAATGAGTCGCGATATTCAGAATTAAATCAATGTGGCACTAAAGAGTGGCTATTTTTTAAAGGCTTATATTGCTTATGTCACTCTTTATTTAGTGTTTCACGTAGTCATTACACACGGAAGAACCAATTGTGGGTTTAATCAAAAGGCTTGTAGACTGTGATTTATAATTGAAGAATGCTTTCATTATGCCATACTTTAATTATGTAACACTAAATTAATGAAAAATTATCCCTCCTCCCCTTCGTTTTTCCTAACCCGCCACCTTAAAGCGTAACCAAATATATGTCTCACCGCCTACAACCTTAATAAAACATTCAATGATGTTTGGGCACCAACATCAAGATTCCGTTACTCGAGCTTGAAAACTGTATGAGAGCACTTGTTGAAATAATCCAATTTATGCGGGTTAGAATTATCTAGAAACAAAACACAGTGAGCAGATGTTGGTGATTTTAGTTAAAATAAAAATTTATCGATTTGCTCCACATCTTCCGCGGTAGCTTGTTAATCGTTTCCCAAACAAATTCCGCACATTCACGTAAACAACTCTGTGGCCAAACCACCATTTAACACCCACAGTTCTACAGCAAACCTAGCGTGAGTAATCTTTCAACAGGTATAATGGTGCTATAAATCACTATTCATATTTATTTATTACATTCAAAACCGTGTGAAAATCAGTGATAAATTGCCGGGGTACTATACAAGCTAGTTACGGCTGGAAATGCACGCAAGCCGTGCTCTTTGGTTGGATGTTGCTGGCTGCTCGATCTCCGGGTGTTGAAATGCTAGACAGAATAGTAGGTACAAATGAGTATGTGTTTAAACTAGGAATATCACTGCACATATGTGTACACGAAACATCTTCCCCAAAATAGAGGTTAATTTATAGTTTAATTTAAATTTAAAACATGTACAATTGGCCAGGCAAGTGTAGTGGTAAGCGTGATTACCCCTCACCCCAGCAGGCCTGGGTTCAATCCCAGTCGGCGCCGCCGGGATGTCTGAGGCATAACATCCCTGATCACGCCTTCCTTTGGAAGGGAAGTAAAGCCGTTGGTCTCCGGTTCATGAGTTGATGGGTCGATAGGTAGGGTCCAGGTGTGGGAGCTGCCTCCCTGGCGTCGGTAGCATTGGTGCTCAGAACGGAAAGCAAGATCGACGGAAAACAAATCAAGGAAAAAAAAATGGGCAGGCACAAATTAATATTTTTACTTGTGTCACACCACATTTGATTCTGGTGAGTAATAATAAAACTTGAAATAAGGAGTTAATCCAAATCGTATAATGTAGATTTCCACTCTTTTGCATTGGTTTTTGCATGCTTCTCAAGGCAATTTTGAGGATAAATTAAAGCGATGTTATGCAGCATCTAAATGAATCATACCAAATGAAGAAGGGTTGTCATTTACCGGTTGTTTTTTGAAAACTGGTTTTTCGGTAATGGAAAATTCAATACCGATAAAAAACGGATTTTTTTTATCGTATATTGAAAGTGGTACTTATAATCAGGAAATATGCAATATTTCATATATAAGTTGTGCATTCGAAATGATTAAGTCCTCATAGCACATCAAAAGCCAAAAACACAAATCATGATACATAAATCATATAAAAGTTCAGAAGCCTTATATAAACTTTGTAGTTTATAAAGCTATTAAATTAAATATTTAAAACATAGCAAGAAAACTAAAGATAGTCAAACAAAAGTTGCAAAAATGAAGCAAGCCTCGAGATCAAGAGATAAGTGTGTGTGTGTCATCCTCAATCCCTCACCCAGCTGGACAAGTAGAACTGCGAATAATTTGATCAAATCTCATACTCCGTTATGGTGCCTTTAATGTTGTGAAGGCTAGTACTAAGGCTTGAACCGGGTACCTGGGAATCCCACGAAATACCCGCGGCAATAGTCAGCAGACGATGCCCTGTGCGTATTTAGTATGTTATATGTTTTATTTGGATATACAAAATGTTTGAAGCCATGCCATAAGTAGGTTTAAAATAATTTTTATTGGCTATCTATGGTAATCAATGAATACAAAATTAATGATTCTCGATTAGATTTTGTATTAACAGTTGATGTAGCTTGTAATCAGTTTGACCCTTACCAAGTGAAATGACAATTTATAATCCAAGTATTATAATATACGTAAATGCTATATACTTATGTCCAAAGTTGGGAAGGATTTATTACACACTTAGAAAAAAAATCATGTTAATTTAGGTGCTCTGAGAGTGTGAGAAATAACTAATTTCACACTTGACGGAATCCGTCTTTGACATAAAAGATGAGACGAAAACCAACATGTCATGTAATACTAAGTGCTCCGAGACTTAAGAGTTCGTTGCTCGACAAAAAGTACGTTTGATTGAGCTATATTTCGCGTCTGTTATGACTCAAATTTATGTCAAAATTAACGCTCGTATATGTCATTCTCAGAGCACCTAAATTGACATGTTTTTTTTCTAAGTGTGTAGGCTTAGTTGAAGCATACAGTAATACAACTTTAATTTTACGTGAAAGTATTTAAAACCCATTCGTTTGCGTTGAATGTTACATGCATCTGTATTTTAACATAACAGTAAAAAGTTTAAGAGTGGTCATTCATGCAAGCTTGCACTAATGTGCAGGACAGCCACTTTTCACCATTTTCATTGCAGCTTTCATTTTGCAGCACTGGCATGATTTCTTCTTCGTTCGTTATTAAGGCTTGTGCACCATTTTTATCCGTGTGTAACTTTTTTATCCGTGGGTAAAAATTGATGAAAATCTGGGTATAACTAGTTTGGAGTGAATTGTTTACATGTGCAAAATTTCATAACAATCGGTTCAGTGGTTATTGAGATGTCATCGAGACAAGAAGAAAATCGCCGGAGAATTTAGCGGAGAATGGAAAATACGACTGCGACCATGAGATGGATCGGAAGACAACTGGGAATCACCCATACAACTGTGTCTCGGGTGGTAAAATCGTTTAAGGAGTCCCAGACGACCGAGCGGCGGGTGGGAAGTGGAAGAAAATCGAAACAGCTGACTCTGTGAAGGCCCGGAAGGTGTTGGATTATTTCAAGCGTAATCCGAACCTTTCGATTCGCGACGCGGCTCTGAAGGCAAAGTGTTCCGCCTGGTTCGTTCAGCGAACCATGAAACGAGCTGGACTTCGTGTATTCAAGGTCCGGAAGGTACCGAATCGGCGTGATCAACAAAACACTGCGGCCAAATCTCGCGCAAGAAAGCTGTATCGAGAATGGTAAACAAAACCGATGCGATGTGTGTGGTTATGGATGACGAAACCTACATCAAGGCAGACGCAAAGCAGATACCGGGGCTGGAGTTCTACGTTGCCAAATCACGGTTTGATGTTTCGAAAGACATAAGGAAGAAGAAAGTGGACAAATTCGAAAAAAAATTGCTCTGGCAGACCATATGCCAATGCGGTAAACTGAGTAAACCGTACATCACAATGGGTACCATCCACAGCGAAATTTACCGCACCAAGGGCTTCCAGAAGCGTCTGTTGCCCTTTCTGCGGTCCCATGGAGGCGAGACATTATTTTGGCCGGACCTGGCATCATGCCATTACGCGCGATCGACGTTGGATTGGTACAGAGACAATAACGTTGTTTTTGTACCAAAAACCGCCAAATTCACCAGGGATTCGTCCGGTGGAAAGATTTTGGGCCATAATGAAGGCCAAAGTTCGAAAATCGTCCAAGGTGTTTAAGAACGAGCTGGAGTTGAAGAAAGAATGGATGAAAGTGACCAAAAAATAGGCTCCACCATTGCACAAAATGTAATTAGAGGTCTAAAGGGAAAGGTGCGGGCTTTCAGCGATGGAAAGGAAATTGAATAAAGTAATTATACCGAAACATAATCCATATGTATTAATTCATTCCCTGAAAGTTTCAAGAGAATCCGACTTAAAATAAATTTTTGGCGAACACTTTTGTCTGGTGCATTTTTTTCGAGTACAGGCCTTAGTCAACGGGAGATTATCGTCGCTAGAACTTATACTTTAGTTTTAGGTGCACTGAATTTTCTGATCGTTCGTGGTGCATCTCAACGTTGACCCATACAGTTTTAACGTGTTTAGGTGGTTTTCGTAGTATTTTAGGAAGCAACACACAGTGGGGTATTTATTAATTGTTGCTGGTCAAAAATATTTAACCATTCTAACTTGTCGCATACACCGTAACCACAAAATAACCAATAATGAATACAAAGTAAGCATTTTTGAGGGAAACTGGGACTACCCATCAAATGAGTAAAAATTTACCCATTTATGAGTAATTACAACTGCAAAAACAAGTAGTAAGTATTCATTTTTGAATAACAAATACTCATAAATGGGTAATATTTTGACGTAGGACTACGTCTTTGATTTCTATATGGGGGTACACTTTGTGAAAACCTAAAATGGAACATGTAACAAATTAAGAAAGATTTTGAACGTTAATAACTCAGTTGTCCCTGGTCCAATTTCAGAATTTTATCACCAATCGATCAGAAATATGGCTACGCATCGATAACAATGCTTCCAAATGTTGATTTTCAACACGAAACTTTTGAAAAACTGATAAATGTCCAGCATTGTCCAAAAGCGTCGAATTAACTAACAAATCCACCAATTACCTACATACATATGCTGCTTCCCCAGCACAGTCGTCAGAGAGTAGTAAGTAGACGAAACAAGTCGAAGTGGCATTCGCCTCCGATCCTCGGGCGCGTGCGAATAGGGAGGATGGAATTGCGTAATATTTTGCACACTCATCGCCATATTCAGAACCAAACGCAAATTCTTCAAGATAACCAAAATCCGTCGTCTGGCTCGCCGTCGCGGTGTCTGACGTATCTCTGGTCTGATTTACGAGGTGTGCTGAAGGTGTTCCTGAAAAATGAGATCCGTGATGCTGTCACCTACACTAAACACGCCAAGCGTAAGCGGCCATGGATGTCATCTACGTTTTGAAGTGACAGGGACGCACTCTGTTAGGTTTCGGAGGTTAAATCATCACCAACTTTGGCAAGAAAACAGCTCTTCTCAGGGCCACCAAGCTTATTACAGTAAAGAGTAGGAATAGAATTCATCTGCCTGTTTGTCCATATTCAGAACCAACGATCACACAAAATGCTTATGTAATCAAACTGGAAGCAGGGGTACAAATTATTTTGATCAACTTTGAATCGCCACGGCATTAACGGCGCCGGTGGTGTAGTGGTGAGCGTGATTACCTCTCACCCCAGCAGGCCTGGGTTCAATTCCAGTCGGCGCCACCGGGATGTTCTGAGGCATAACATCTCTGATCACGCCTTCCTTCGGATGGGAAGTAAAGCCGTTGGTCCCCGGTTCATGAGTTGATGGGTCGATCGGTAGGGTCCAGGTGTGGAAGCTGCCTTCCTGGCACGTCGGTAGCATGATCAAAGATGTTATGCCTTAGAACATGCCGGTGGCGCCGACTGAGATTGGAACCAGGCCTGCTGGGGTGGTAGGCAATCACGCTAACCACCGCCACCGATATCTTTCAAGGTGATATCACGGCGAATGAGAACGACCCAAATTTGAGTTTAGTTATTTCAGAAATAAGAAATAAAGTGCAGGAACTCAGCGATGAGTAAATTTGCCTCATGTTTTCCCAGGTTTTTCCAGCATTTTCCAGGGAAAAATTCACGGATTTGACAAAAGTAAAGATTGGATTCACTCAGTCTATTGGTACTACTCCGAGACTGAATAAAATTTTCGTCAATTTCCTCATTTTTCTGCAGATTTTCTAGGTTTTCCACAGGAAACCATGAGACAAATTTACTCATCGCTGAGTTCCTGCACTTTTGGCGATTATGAGTGAACTAAACTTAAATTTGGGTCGTTCTCATTCACCGTGTACGCAAAAAGAAAAGAGCCAGTGTCGCTACTTGATAGAAAACTACTCATAATGGGAGGAGTCTTTGTAGCTTTTATACCACTTGGTTGCACATCATTCTGCTTTAACCTGAAAAGATATAAAAGAGCGCTGCTGTATGGCATTAGCTCATTTTCGCTTCGGACGGCGTGGTAAACAGCAATAGCAGCAGTAGGAAGGTGGTGGCTAGTCCACTCCTTCACACCTAACAAGCAACAATTGACTGGTCGTGGCAAAGGAGGAAATCGTCTGGTAAAGGAGGAGTTCTTCGAGATGACCGCCATCGGTCGTCTGGTTCGCCGTGGTGGTGTCAAACGTATCTCCGGTCTGATCTACGAGGGGTGCTGAAGGTGTTCCTGGAAAATGAGGTCCGTAATGCTGTCACCTACACTAAACACGCCAAGCGTAAGTGGCCATGGATGTCCTCTTCAATAAAACGGCCCTTTGCAGGGCCATCAAGCTTACATCAGTAAAGAGTTGGAATAGAATTTATCTGTGCTTGTTTGTACATATTCAGGACCACAAGCCCCCAACGACCACACAAAATGCTCTCCAGAGTTGTAATCTGGTAACCAAACTTGGAAGCAGGGATGCAAGTGATTTTAATTGATTCTCTTAATCAACTTTCTCTTTGAAAAAGATTACTACAAATTTGGTACGCCTACAATTCAAACCCGGAAAGAGTTGAGATAATAGATAATTGATTAATTAAAAGAACTAAATGCTCTTCACATTTATTCCGTCTACTAGCGGTCCTACGTCAAGCTTCCGTTCGTGACCCAAGGCACAGACCCTTCTACTTTTTACTCATTTAATGGGTAGTCCCAGTCTCCCTCGAAAATGCTTACTTTGTAGTCCTTATTGGGTATTTTGCAGTTACCGTGTACATCTTATTATTCAAGGATAATAAAATGCGTTGGTCAAAAAATGGTGAAGTCGTGATTTGGAGGAGGGAGTCATGTAATAATGATGTTTTTTTTTTTTTTTTTTTTGTGAGTCGTTAAGTATTTATCAGATTTATTTACCGTAAAAGGCTGAAATGTTGAGAACAACTAATACTTAAATTAAAAAAATATAGAAATACACTTACACCTGCGGTCAATAAAAAAGCACCAAAAACAGAATTTTATTTACAAACTAGCGACATTTTACATGCTGTAACTTTGTTCTATTATGATCAATTGAGCTGAAATTTCGACACAGAACACCAAATATGCTGAATTTTGCGTGAACAAAAGATCAAACTTTTTGGAACTCCTGCCGGAAATTGACGATATGGTTGAAATGTTTAAAATGATAGCATTTTTGAAATTGTTAAGTTATTTTTCGTACACGCAAATTTCACGATAGTTTGGTTCTGCATAACAATTTTAGCTTCATTGATCATAATAAAACAAAATTTCATCATGTAAAAGTTGGCTAATTTATATGAAATTCCGCCTATGTTGCTATTTTCTTGACCGCTGTGTAAAAAATTATAAGAATATAAAAAAAATGAAGATTTTTCTGACGTTTTACAATCAGTCACTGTAAAATAAGTTCAGCTTTAAAGAGAACAAAATATTTATATTTAGATTTTGAGATTTAAGGTGAAAGTTGATATAATTCTCAAATGGCCGCTATTTTGTTTTTTTTTGCCTTGCCACTTCAAATTTTCAGCGGCACAGATCTCAGAAACTAAAAGGATTATAACATGTGTCAAATTATAGTCACTGTTTTGCTACACTGCATACATGTCATTACAATTTCATGCACGGAAATATTGTAGTTTATGAGATTCGTGCTGCCAAAAATTTGAAGTGGTAAGCCAAAATAAACAAAATAGCGGCCATTTTTAGATTCCATAAACTTTTACCTTAAGAAAATAATTATATTACTCAGAGTAATACACAGGATATTACAGGATATGTCAAATATTTGTACAAAACGTGTGCAACTACCCTACCCAAATACTCATATCAACACAAGCCGCAAGCGTAGTGTTATCATGACTACCGTTCTATTGTAAAGATTGCAAATAAATTCAATAGTTCGCATGCCTCTGCCATGGCAGGATGGCCCGATAAACGACCGTGTTCTGCCCGTGCGCGATCAGTCAACTTTTTTATCATGATATATTTATTTCATAGTTATTTCATAGCAATGGCACTGCGGAACGATTAAACAACAGGCAAGATAGAACTGATACCATAACGCGGTCAGTCTAGAAAAAGAAATCTCGATAACTTTTTCAAAGGGACGTATCAGCTTTTGTAAACAATGCATTTGATCGTCGATTTGGCGTAACTGGTAGCTCGCACACGCTTACTAACATCACTAGCAGGTAGGGGAAAATTTCCTGTATCGCCGGGGAACCAACGTGCACAGCTCTGTTTAGAGTCCCACGCTGGCACTAGGACGGTAATCAGCCACTCCTAACTTGGAGAACAGACGCTCGGGTTTGGTGAAACATCTCCTCTATCACCGTACTATGGTTACCGCACCGAACATTGCTCAGGCTACGCCACCCAGCTGTGTCCATGTTTCAGTTGGTAGTCTTTTGTTATCATTTGACTCGAGGATGCGTTTAGTAGGATCTTGTGAGAACCAGAGCTAAGTATTCCGCTCCTTCCAGGTTGTTAACTCACCCAAGGAACAACAATATAAGTCCGGGAACAAGAATATATGTGTCAGTCCAGGTACTCTTTCGTAAATAAACAAACTGGAGTTCTGAATGCTTGTTTCAACCTGTTGAAATTATTATTATTTGTTTATAATGCTCCATGCATAGTAACAAAGTATCATGAAAAAAATTAAAATATTTTGATTTTAAATTGCCGACGAGATATTTTCATGCTTTCCGAAACTTGTTTCTGATGCTATTGACTTATCTTTCTGCGAAAGTAAATCCGAGGTACATGCAAGATTGATAATAATCGTGATTTGGACACCGTGCGTGGGTGAATTTATTTTCACACATAAAGCTACGGTTTACAAAAATATTTGGATCATTTTTATCAATCATTCCTTAGTTGTCTGCATAATCACTACCTCAAAGTGCAAGGCATATGAAATGATCAACACTTAACTCAAATAATATTAGCTCTAAGGTGAGAAAAAAACTGCAACTCTTCCAATAATTAGGAAGTTTGTTAATATTGGTACTGTAAACAACCAACAAGTGAGAAAATCTCCACTCTGAAAAAAAATTACCTCTATTGAAAAGGTTCGAACGGAATTGATAGGATGCCTTTTCCGTTTATTTGCTTGGTTATTTCGATTACACCGGATTGAGAATCGAATTGGCAAAAGCTCTCGAAGAAACCATATCCATCAGGTCTGGAAATTTCCCAAATGACTTCATGCTTTCAAGCAAAAGTACGTACCAGACAAAACAAAACAATACATCAAGTATAGACTATGCGAAACATATCCGCCTCTACCGCTTGCCGAACAATGGTTCTCTCCCTCGCATGGGTGCCACACTACTGCTACGGTTCAAGTTTCTTTCTATCTTCCGGGGTTGAGTGATAGTTCCACGCAAATTGAGTGATAAATGGGGTAGAATCCATTTTGCTCTTATCGGTGGGAAACATCGATTTGTCATTAGATGAGGATTCTTGCACAATGGAGGTCGACAGCTGCATATAAATAGCTACGTATGCAGCTATCCTCAGAGTTGTTGAGCGTTGACTTCCTGCATGGGATCAACGAGAAGCTAAGTTTATCCTTGCTTTTTCGCTCTACGAGATTGCGAGCGATGGGGATATGGTAATGGAAAACTTATGGACGTTTATCATTCTGGGGCTCGTCAAAGTTGAACCGGGACGAAAGATGGAAATTGCATTTCTACGATGTGATTTTATGTGCTTGGTAGAGCTGCATGGTCCGACAATTCAATAGTTTGGAATTTAATAACAGCCATCACTGCTCGTGCAATCCTTCTGTCGTTGTATTCAGTCACGTTTCAACTGGTGTTGATTTCCCTGGTTGGTAGAGACATGACAAAAGCACATCAAAAGCGCAACGGAATCGGATGCCATATACAACTCTATCTTATATTCATTATTCGACTCACAGGAAAAGCCCGTAATAAGCCATGTTTTATTTTCCTACTCATTATCCATCAAGCCTTTTCTTTGGAACGTGACGGAGGTGCTTAATTTGGAAAGCGCTGCCAGTGACTAATCCTACATAGAACAAACCATATGACCGCATGAATAAATCATAAACCAGAATGTATGCGAGTTCATACAGCTTGTGAAAAGACGTCATGATGGAAATGACCACGAACTGCTGTGCACGGCAGGTGCCTTGTTTGATAAATCACAGTTGAAATTAAATAGCTTCCACAGCACTTCCGACTGACCAAATGTTGAAAATTTGCATTTAGCGGGCGATAGCTTTCAATTGCCTTCAGTGCTACATAACATTTCACTCACGAGATATTCCACTTTTCCCATTAAATTCAGTAGCCTTAACAGGCTCTTGATAAACATCAAATCCCATTAACTTTAGCGGCACCGGTGGTGTAGTGGTAAGCGTGATTGCCTCTCACCCCAGCAGGCCTGGGTTCAATGCCAGTCGGCGCCGCTGGGATGTTCTGAGACATAACATAACATATATCAGATGATCATGCCTTCCTTTGGAAGGGAAGTAAAGTCGTTGGTCTCCGGTTCATGAGTTTGATGGGTCGATAGATAGGGTCCAGGTGTGGGAGCTGCCTCCCTGACGTTGGTAGCATTGGTGCTCAGCACGGAAAACAAGATCGACGGAAAACAAATAAGGAAAAAAAAAACATAAAAATACCTTTAACATTGGTTGGTGTTCAGATTTGAATGCTTTAGCATTGAATTTAATCATAAATATTTGAACATTTATTAAAAAAATCATATGAAATGCGTTACAGCATTAGCGATGAAGAATCCAATCTTATTCTGACTAGTCTCATTCGAAAGCTTCAAACTTTATCTTGTATATTGAATCTACATCACTGAGCGTCGGCAGACAAACATTATTTCTACTGAGATATCAGTAACATTTGTTACTTGACTATACGAAATCTCGACTAAAAATTTCCTAAGTGTATTTTATCGATCATAACGCAGGTTTATTTCGCATTCAATTGTTGCGATGTTTCAATATATTATTCTCCTAGTCAATACCACAAAGATGCACATTCTTCATAAAAAAAGCTGCAGAAACTAAATGATGTTCACTCATTCCCTTTCTCCTTTTTTCAGGTAATCTACTATGACGCTTAGGATTGATACGGATATTTCAATAGTAAGCTATCGACAAATTATACATTTTCTCAATCTTTAATCTTTCTCCGCTTACTTCAACCGTATTTTGACAAATGTTTGAAATAATTACCAACTACAGGGTGCGTGACGAATTTTTGCAGTAAATGGCATATTTGAGAAAAAATACACTGATTAGTTATTCTAGCAATGAATTTTGTGCGATTTATTTTCTTTCGCAACATATGGAAGTTGTAAGTAAGTTTATTCAAAAAAATTGCCTTCCCTTTCGACGACTGTAGTTAGACGCTTCCGGAAACTGCAGAATGCACGTTTTAAAATGTTTCGATCCATAGATGTCATCACTGCCTTGATTTTAGCTTTTGCGACTTAAGTGTGGTGTGAGGGGTTCTATTGGTATCCCGTTGGACGACGCCCTATACAAAATAATCCAACGGATTGATATCGGGACTGCTTGGGGGCCAAATTTCTTCCTCCCAAATTTACGAAATATTTTCCGTAAGCCATTTCTGTGCTTTATTAGCAGTATGAGCAGGTGCTCCGTCTTATCATTTTCTCAAGCCTTTTTTAATATTATACACTGTTCTTTCAGACACATTTACCGACCGAATTATTTCTATCATGCATACTCCGGCGCGCAACAAAGCGACAACGGCTGACAGATTGCTCTCTTGTTTCGACATCTTTACGTTTACTCAATATTGTTTGTTTAAATCTTACACCTAACAGTATAAGCTATCCAGTGCTGCCAAATATATCTAAATCATGATGCACAAGCATGAGAAATTACTATATGAAATTTACTGCAAAAATTCGTCACGCACCCTGTAGATATCTTTCACAAAATATAACCTATTGACTTTGTGAAAACGGCATCGCGGATATATTTTTGACGTAGACTACGTCTTACGGGAAGGTACTGGGGGTAAATCGAAAATCTAAAATTGCGACTGTCACGAAAAGGTGTGATTTTTTGAACGCTATTAGCCATTTATAGATGAAATTAAAATCCGAATACACCAATCGATAGGAAATACCTTTCGTAAGCTGTTGCAATAAACTTTTTTCAATTTTTCATGAAAAACTGTTTTAAAAATGAACAAATAAAAAGTGATAATTTTATCACTGTTTTCATGAAATAAACGTTCTCCCCAAACCCAGTCCTCATATTTAATCAAGTACAATTTGGTTTCACATCGTGCTGCTTGAATCAGAAAAGTTATAAAACAGCGCTGCTAATGTGCCTCAACTCATTTTCGCTTCAGACGGCGGGTAAGCAGGTAACAGCAGCAGCAGCAGCAGTAGCAGCAGCAGCAGCTACAGCAGAAGCAGTAGGAAGGCGGTTCCTGTCAAGCGCGCAGAGTTCGAGTTTTGCACCTCGAACTTTGCGCGTCGTTCCCGTCGAGATTATTGGCTGCTGGTACCGGCGTCGCCTCGATGGCACAAGCGCTCCTGTCCTGATTGATAACTACAAATCTCGATTACTTTTCGGAAGGACATATCAGCTTTTGTAAATAACGCATTTTATCGTCGGTTTGTCATAACTAATAGCTCGCCTTACATACTAACACTGCTAACAGGATGGGAAAATTTTCCCTTATCTGATGGTAGTACTAGCATGCGTGGGCGAGCTACCAGTTACGCCAAATCGACGATCAAATGCGTTGTTTACAAAAGCTGATACGTTCCTTCGAGAAATACATTTATGACATTTATGCGAAATTTCGGTATTGATAGTCAATATTTCGCGATCAGAACATGTTAGCTTGAAATCCCTCCATTTAATTCTCGGTACATCTTTAATCTATTTATTGAATTAAAATAAATCTTAATATGGTTTTTTTAAGATTTCGTGCGTTTTGTGAATTCATTATTTTTCATAAGAAAATTGGAACAGGGTGTTTCTGTGGTGATAAAAAGGGTAAATCGAGACCAAAAATTGAAATGGCCTTAACTCCATTTTGTAAACAAACCTTGTAAGGCCCACGAACCGAAACCTTCATTCGCAAACCTAAACCACAATCGGGGAGAGGAGAATTTCCCCTACCTGTTCTTTATGTTGGTTTGCCTATGCGGGCTTTGGTTAGCTAGAAGGTTTGTTTACAAATTGGAGTTAAGGCCATTTCAATTGTTGGTCTTGAAATGTGATAAATTATCAGACGGTACCTCTATTTATGCTTTTAAATTAGCTATGAAAGTCCTTCCTACTTGTAACCCTCGTCTTGGGTGACAATTAACAACCAACCCTTTTAACGTATTTGCCATGAGCGTGTGCTTTGTCTGTTATGATTTGTTTTTGTTTTGGTCACACGCTCGGCAACATACTCACCACTGCTTTGTTTGTAAATATTTTAATTTGTTGTTTTATTAGTAGATTAAAAAGAAAAAAAGAAAAAAGGTCCGTTTTAAGTGAAAACGAGAGCTGGAGTGCCGTTTTCGTGGCGTGTGTCCGCTGGAGGGATAGTTCCCAGCATCTTCACGTGAAAGTGACGTCATTTCCTTGAAAAGTGCCGTGGTTCGTGAGCTGAAGTGAAAGGGTGTCGAATCACCGCCAAGGGAAGCTAAATTTCGAGGATTTTTCCGCTTCCCGGCTAAACCCCAAGGATCCCCGAACACCCACCGTCCTCACTGCGGTGGCTCAGCCAGTAGAGCCAGTCTCGCCACCGCAGTTAAGAGCCAAGGAGGGACGAAGCAGGCAGAACCGAAGGAGCGTTCGCCTGGGCAGTGCACTGCGGTGACTACCGGGACCATCTACGGCGAGTAGTTGGTCCGGTGATTCGTCACCATCGTCGCCGAGGGGGTTCCAATAAAGGAGCCTTGCTCATCCCCCCCGCTAAACGCCAAGAACAGCTGCTACGCAGCCAAAAGTGAAGGAGAAAACGCTCGGCACAGACCGTGTCTGGAGCCGAGTGAAGCAGTACGAACAGCAACCTCCACCGCTATCGTCAAAGGGTCACCGAGTGATACCGAGGACAACGAGGAGAAAAGGGAAAGGTTAGAGAATAATAGACGTCTTAAATAGTATTTTTCTTTCTCTTTTCTTATCAATCCATCCAAATCCGAACGTGTTTGGGGGAAGTACTCTGCTCGTAGCCGCCCCGCCGGGGTAAATCGGGCCAGCTATAGCCGAACTTACATACTTGGGAAATTATGCTAAAGAACGGTTTATACAACCCCAGTTTTTTTTTTCTGATGGGGGCGAGGCATAGCCAGCCGTTCGATTACATAATTCTTCAAGTAGGAGGGACTTGCAATGCTTATCTCTTAGCATAAATAGAGGTACCGTCGAATTTATTTTCACTAATTAATGACAATTGAAATATCAAAAGAACTACAGTCGAAAAGACGCATCTGTGTCATTTGATAAGTAATACATGTAAACCACACAAATACAAGAAATATAGATCATTTAAAGTCAAAAAGTTTATTTTCAGTGCTATGTTCTGAAATTCGACAGTGAGCGTTCAAAAGGGCCTACTTGTAATGTTCGATTCTCTTCATCGATTTTCTGTTTACAGGTAAGCGAAACAATTCAAGCTGAACATTGCATTAGTTCCTAAGTAACACTGACAAGATTCTCTTCGTCGACTTTCTCCTTGAATCCACTCGGCCCAGGTATTTTCAGCACACATATCGATAAAAGAAGTTTTTATCTAGCATCTAATACGAAAAACACAACAAAAAACGATCCTGTGCTCAAGTTATTAAGGCTGTGTTCCATTTGGTGAATGTTTACATAAATTTGACAGATGGAACATTTTCAAATAAACCTGCTATTCCAGCAGACTTATTTCTGTCAGAAAAGGAATCAATTTGACAGATCTTTCTCGAAAATCGTCCGATCTACAACAGAGGGATTTTCGAACATCTTAATTTATTTTCGAAGTATCAAATCTAAGTGAAAATTTTCCAAATGGAACACAGCCTTAGTATTTTTTATATGTTCAATCGGTAGATAAAAGATGTACCGAGAACTTATTGGAGGGGTTCATGGCTATTTGATATCATCTCGATCAATTATGAAATGTTGCATAACATTGATGCAAAATTGTGCACTCAGTTTTTGTGTGTGCATTTATTTTTAGCGTTTTGAAGTTGAATCGCTGAGGATCAATCTCATTACCATAGAAAAATTTCAAGAGTACAGATATCAGCTCTCACAAAACTTATAACAAAGAAACTGGAACTTTACGTTTGTTGCAGTCCAGTACACAAGGAGTTTCAATTTAATGAGTGATGTCACAACCGTCCAAGATTTGTGTCCTAGAAATCTTGAAGGTATAGGGAATATCAGCCATGATGCTCATTGTTGGACGCTTCAATGAATCACCTGAAGAAAGCCTTACTCATATCTGATTGTAATTTAGGAACCAAATGAAATAGAATATGTATTCGCATTTTGATGAGGTCCTGAATTTAACCAAGTTTTACTAAGTAGCAAATCTAAAATATGTACATAGGACCGAAATCATAGGTTACTTCTACTGTATTTTAAATCAATATCTAGAAAAAATGCACGAGAATTTCACTACACAGCTTAACGTAGTCTACGTCAACCCTGCGGTCGTGTCTTGTACACAACCCCACCAATTGTTTTAATTTTTTTATTTGTTCCAAATTCAAATTAAATTACATTTCTTTTTTATCTAGTGATATATATCTAAGTGTGTTTACATTGATTCTGCTTTGGCAATTCATTATTTTCAACAGATTTTCTATACCTGCATGTCAGTATAACAATATAGGCATCTTAAAACTAAAAACTAAAACTAAATCTTATCTAAGTATATAGGGAATTAATCGTTGCAATACATTATTCATTATTTTGTTGGACATTTTTTGTAAAGTCTCAACATTCAAAATTATATGAACCAAGGTAGTACTGTACCACAGAACAGATAGGTAACTCAGAGCCAACGGTTTCATCTGAAACTGAGTTCATGCTTTTCATGTTATTTTTGCTATTCCTTTCTATTTTCATTTCGCAGTGCACATGATGATTTAAAATCTTGTATAAATTGGTATACTTACCGTTAAAACATTTTTCTCATAGTACGCTCCTAATTGTCTGAACATGCAAAAATTAAATTTTCTTTTTTTTTCAATGTTTGGCCCAAACAATCATTATTGACGTAATTCTAGCGGTTTTGTTTGAATACGTGAATAGGGTATTACTTTGCATAAAATCACTATTAGTATCATAATTTGTTTGAACCAATTATAAACAAATTTGATGGGATGTTGGTGAAATGTCTCGTTTTTAAATATGGTGATTGCAAATGTATTTGTGTAACAACTATGTATGTATGTACAACTATGCTACTTGCAGTTCTGACCCTGTATGATAATAATAAGGTTCGATGCCTCCGCCATTTAACCATTCATGGTCAAGCAAATGGTGTATTTTTTTGTTCAATTCAACTACACAACAACGAAAACGCAACGTATAAGTTTAAAGTCCATGCGTGGACAAAAGGGTATAGTTCAAAAGGACTGTCTGCAGGTTTGTGCCAAAGAGGAGTCTCAGAATTTTTGACACATAAAACCTGCCGTAATTCGTGATTTTATCATAAACCGTAAGTGGAGGTGACATTGGGCCAAAAATTAAACATGTTTAGTTTTGAAAATATCTGGAATATATAGAAAATGATGACTACATCATGTTGCTTGCACTCGTGAGGTAAAGCGTATATAAAATTATCATGTTGTTTTGTTTAAATAGTGTTCAAAAGTTAAGTGCCATAAATACCTTTAAAAAGCGTTGTTTAAAATTGTCCATTGGTGATCACATATTTTAACACACTTAATTTGATAATTGATAAGGAACGGAACTTGAAATTGTGTGTTTTTGGCACATTTTACCCCGCAAATTACGGTACTATCTTCTTTTTTGCACGTTCATCAAGTGCACAGCGCGACTGTTGGAAGTTTAATAATTTGCGGGTCACGACTGCGTGTATTATTTGTAATTTACGTCATGTTTAATAGCCCAAAAATATTAACTATCAAAACAAAACTAAAATCTGACTCCATTAACACCCTCTTGTGTGCAATATATAATTTGAAATTCTTTTTGATGAATTTCTACTGATTTTTATTCCTTAAATTCATAAATCCACTAATAAGCTAAAGCTATAAAAATATGCTAATAAATGTCATGCGTCAAGTAAGCTGTGCATGCATAACATAATTATAATCCGTTGCGTTTGGCTTTTCAATACTAGCAATCTCTAGTAAAAAATAAATAAATTAACGTTCTTTAATAAAACGGTAAAGTTTCCATTTGATTCACATGATCAAAATATTAGGATAGTACTGTACGATTCTTGTTGTCAATTCAGTGCTAACATTTGAAAACGGCGCAAAAGCCATTTGTAAACAAATGGTTTGTGGGCCCTTTACTCGCTACCCGAAGAACGCCCATGCAAACCAACAGCATCGTCAGGAAGGAGAAAATTTCCCCTACCCGATGTTGCTGTTTTGTCGCGTGGGTGTACTTCAAGTAGTGAGTAAAGGGCCCACAAACCATTTGTTTACAAATGGCTTTTGTGCCGTTTTCAAATGTTAGCACTGAATTATACCAGTACCAGCAATGCCAGATTGAAAGAAAAATATTAAATCCTAGTACACAACTAACCTTGGATTAAGCCACTATGTACTGATGAGCATACAAATGTTACATGTGAAAGTAACATGACAACATTTATTTAATTATTTCATTGAATTATTCGATCAATAAATCAAAGGTATTAAGCAAAGGAATGCAAACAATATTATCACACACGCAATGAATCAAAAAGTCTGGGAAAACTGGCAACAAGGCGCTACATATGAGATTTCTCCATAGGAGTAAAGAGTTAAGGAGCTCTCGTCAACGGCAATTCCTATGTCGAGTGTGGTGTCCCACTAACTGCTACCAGGAGGACTGAAAAAACCAAAGAGATAGCAAGTTACTATATGCTACATTACAGTAACCTCGTATTCGCTTTCCCTCTCATAAATCGTAAACAATGGGGTCATCCGTCGTGAATGGAACGATTTTTATCTACGACGAAATGCATTATCATTTCGCTTTTTCTGGACGACGGTTTTTACGCATAAAAAGTGAAAGAAGGAAGATGTTTTGCTTTTCAACACAAACGCACACGGCCATGAGAAATGCCATTGGAGTAAAGAGAGTTTCCCTGCCATTTCTTCGACATATCCTCTGACAACCCAAGATATTTTCACATCCTACAGGTAGAGCGATCTGCATGTGTATTGAATATAGTTTTGAGAATTCAGGATGAATGAAACATTGGATATTTTTTAATTAGGGGGAATGTCGGCTTCGGCACTTCTTTCCCTTTTATCGCCAGGGGAGTAAATGAAGTCTTAGAGTGTTAATTTTTTGCAGAAGAATGCATTGGAACATGATGCAAATAAATACCCGCTGATGATAGTAGGTAAAGAAGTGCTGAATCCCACATTTCCCCTATTTTCTATCGTTAAACTTTGAATATGTTTTATTCCAAGTGTGTTTGTGAAAATCAAAGTGTACGGAATTATGATAATCGTACTAGAATTAGCAGAAAAATCATAAATACAGTTTTTCTTTGATGTGATCGCCTCACTCCACACATTTTACCGAAGACAACAAATCAAGAAGACTGGCAACTTTGCCAGAATCCAAGCGACAGATACAGTAGCGCTGCACTTGAGTGAAGGTGGAAGCAACGCATAGAAAAAATGAGCAAATACACAAACCCTTCTTACGAGCAGACTTGGCTTTTCCTCGCACGTGTACCTACGAAGTGTGTGTGTTGACCCACACGCCGAGAAGAAAACACGATGCACGCGGAGAAAACTTTCGTTGCTCGCCGTGCACGAACGCTCGAACGAAGAGCAGGAGCATTCCCTATCGTGCACGCGTAAAACGAAGAGAGAGAATCACGGAGGAGAACAGTGTACGCTCCAGGCAGTACGATTCGGGGTATGCTACGACTGTATGCTTTTAATCCGGCCGTGCTGTCTTATGTCTTAGGAGCAACAAAAAAAAGCTATTGTAACTGTTTTCGATTTCTGTTAAAAAATAATACAGAGTTTAACCCATTAGATTTTCAGAAATACCTGCTTATAACTTGGAAGAGTATTAAAAATTGCATGGAGAGACAACCAACGTACCTAATGTCCCAGTGGCGTCTTCATCTGGCTTAGGAAACCTGTCTCGCGTTGGCCAGTTGTTGACAACAAATCAGCAGATGAAATCGTCGGAAATGGGCGGTTTTGAAAAGCGTATCCGTATGCTGTGGTTGGAACCATCATTGCCCCTGGACGAAGATGTGGTTGCATGGTGGAACAAAATCCGAAGGATCGATCCTGAAATGGATATGCTTGCAGAGACAGTGATGCAGATGCCTTGCACGCAAGTGTCTGTTGGACGCGATTTTAACAGCTTTGGTCAAATAATGACCAATCATCGAACTAAATTGGGATCGGCCACGTTTGAAAAGATACTATTTGTTAGAGCAAATGGTAATATTATTGATAATATTTACTAAGGTTTAAGGTATGTTGACTGCTCTACGTAAGTTCAGAAAACTTGTGTTTTTTTATATTATTCTTCTTACATTTCCACATATTTGAATAATAAAAGAGCAACAATATGTTTATCGTTTCTATCGTTGTCATAAACTTTCTGCCAATCATCGTAACTAGCTGTTTTTAAGGTACTTTATCTTACCCCAATAAAACTTTAGTCAATCATTCACGATGGAATCACAACCTTGATTGTTTTTTACTATGATTACTAAATGTACAAACTTCACCCATTTTTTTAATACCTCACCTTCACTAAGTATTGAGTTTGGTAGAGTTGGGTGCATATGATCAAACTAAAAAAAAAATCATATATCTACCTTATAAAAACATTCCTTTGATTTAAATTGACTAGCTATTTTCTTGGACAATGTGGGACTAAACAAAAAATATTTTTAATGTGCACCAATTAAAATTTAAAACCACGTTTTAAATGCGGAACGCCTAATAATGCCTAATAGGTAAGATAATCCAGAGGCCGGTCACTTAACTTACTGTACACAATATTTTTTGAGCTCGTCTTTCTAGGCATCAGTCTAATTTCCCTTACTACCCCATACGTGGAAATTCTGGAAAATAAGAATTAAAAGAAAATATTAACGTTTTTTCAAAATTTTTTACGTGGCCTTTGCTCTCGGCAACTGTATGCCGCTCTCTCAGTGCCTTACAATATGAGCTGATTTCTCAAATAATGACGGAATTACCAAAGTCGTTTTCGCTCTGTCTACACCGGTGGTCTCTGATTCCATTTTCTCATGCAAATCTCGTCTGGACAGTGCACAAAGCACAGGGAATGCGCCAGCTGTTATGAGGTAAGGAAAATGCGCAACGGAATCGCTTCAGCGAGCGTGCTCTTGCTCTGGTAAAAAAGCCGAGTGTAGCCAAGTGTAAAACTTCGGGATTTCTCATTTGCCGAAGTGTATGCGATGTATTGCACTCTCGCACTCACGTACAATCGGTGCGCTAGAGCGTCTGGTGTAGAGTAAGCCGACCTAGGGTGCGCGCACCATTTTGATGGATGCGGTGCACGTAGCAGAGCAGATACACTTTTCTCTTCACTCACACCGAGGAGAGAACCAAGTCTGCTTCTGAGGATGTAATCTCTGCTATCAAATTCGTTCGGAGCATTTACTTTTGAGCGGCAGATGACGCGATTGTACCTGTCTCATAGCGTTTGCATGAGAAAATGGAAGAGTTGCCAGTCTTCTTGATTTGTTGTCTTCGATTTTACTTATCCTCTGCTTTTTCAGGAAGCATTGATGAAATCTATGGATAGGAAGTGATCTGAGCATACAAGATATTTCGGGTGGCTTGGCTTGAAATGTAAAATATTTTGCGTAGAGTGATTCGCTAGCGTTAGATTTTTCCAGCATCTAGGATTGAGATTTAGATGTGTCGCCCCTCGATAATGTCACTTTTACTAAACAAAATAATGCTTATACCAAGAAGCAATGTTTGAAAAGAAATTGCCGATTTTTCCAAAATCTCCATACTGCAAAACAGCTTTATCCACCGCCGTTTGTTTTGGTTGCGTATGTTTTGCTAATAAACTATAAAGGCAGAATAAGCGCAGCGCTACAGTATCTCTGCTGGATTCTTGATATGACGTCTTCGGTAGAATTGTACTTGCCACACAATTATGCTAATGTAAAATGATACCGGCATTGAAAGCTCTCAATAAATAACTGTGGAAGTGTATCTCGAACCCTAAGCTTAGAGCACGCAATAAGCTTATATGCGATAAGCAATAAGTTTAAATGCGAAGTAGAAGAGGAAGAAGAAGAAGAAAAAGAATTCAAAACAAGCGTATAATCTAAAAAGTTGATCAGATGTTCTCATCTTTCCTACAGACACTCTATTCATAAGCACCAACAGAAGTGTACACACCTTTCAATATATGAATCGTGGGTATGTTTGAATTTTATATACAAGTAAAGCTGGTATAAATGGTAAAAGGTGGTATAAGTGTAAATAAATTTTGAGTGTAAAAAGCGTTCTCTCCACCTCTAGGTGTCAATACCAATTAATCATTTTGTTCGACCATTTTCCACAGAGATGGCGCTGTTCCGCTGGTAGGAAGTGATAAAAATCCCCATATAAAAATTGAGAGAAGTGGGAATAATTCGCTTTCGGTGCATATTCAGGTCAAAAAAAGTAAACGACAACCTAAAGAAATGAATCAGGGACTTTGCCGTTCTGTTTTTTCCCGGATATTATTGTTAAACAAGCTACAATTAAATAAAAATGATTTTTCCCCATACATTTTTACCTGATTTACTACCTGCTCCCAGAGAACCAAAAAATTCAAATTTGAGAGAGAAAATTTGCTCTCACGACCTCAATCTCTCAACATGCCATGTATTTTGTTGACACTCGGTTTGTCATTTCCCTTTCACAGATTACAAAATAGAGTACCTGACACTACAAAACATGTCTGGTACCTCTATATATGCATTTGCTTTAACATTTGAAGTTCCTCCTTTTTTACATATTCTGCGCAAAAGATACTTTATGCCCCGCCCCATACATAAAAATCGGCGGGAAATTCTGTGAGGGGTGAGCTATTTTGTGTGCAGAATGTGTAAAAAAGGAGGGACTTCGAATAATAATCTAAATGCATATATAGAGGTACCAGACATGTTTTGCACTGCAGTGTCCTCTGTGAACAATTAACGGAAAATATATGGTGCGTAGTTTTCTGTAGATGTCACCGCAAACAACAGCAGTGACATCTGATGGAACATGAATGCAGAAGCTTGACAAAATTATCAATTGAAATTTAAATGCCTCCGTTTCTGATTCCCATGTTACCTATCTGTTCTGTGACTGTACCAAGGAGTTAACTTCAAAATCATCTTCAGAACTTTGTTCTGAATCGTTTGAAGTGCTTTTTTCCTGGTAGGGCAAAAACTAGATCGTATTTGCACAGCGTAAAGCATGGCCGGTCTAATAATTTGTTTAAATATTAGAAGTTTATTCGTCAGGAAAAATTTGGATTTCCTGTTTATAATAGGATACAAACATTTTATACATTTGTTACATTTGGCTTGAATGCCCTCAATGTGATCTTTAAAAGTAAATTTTTGCAAGTACTAATCATATATATTTCAGCAAGCAACGAGCAAGTAATATTAAATCTTTTGTATCCTATGCTGATGCCAATTGACTGTAACAAAAATAATATGCTTAAATAAAATAAAATATTAATAAAATTATATGCAAAATTTACTAGAAGATCATTACTATATTGGTGAGAAGTTTCTAATAAGCCCTCCCAGTTCCTCTGTATACAGAACAAATCTGATACTATAATCAGAATTGCTCAGTCTGCATGAAGCAGCCGATTTCATCAAGGAAGTTCTATACATAACCAAGAATTAATCGTTTGAGGCATACTGAAGCATTAAGAAGGTGATATGTGTCACTATAGGAAATCATCATCGTTGCAAATATAAAGAAATTAAACGTAACCCTTTGCTTCAGTACCGTCAACCTCCATGTCCATGGAGGGGAATCGCAATGATAAGCAAAACTTAATTGCAAAAATTCGTGCTAAGGAGCTTTTCACCCAGTTTTTGCAAAAAATTGCAATTTGCAAACATGCAAACATGCTCGAAGACTTTCAACAGCTTCTGGGTTCGTTTTTTTTTAATACTGCAATGCAAAGGAATGCCGTTACCGAGTTTTTTTTTTTTCCGGACAAAGAAGCTTTCAAAATTCCCCAAAAAAGTATTTGGTTTGGCAGGTCATATGAAGTTGCGGCCGGAAATCCAAAAGTTTCATCAAGGTTGCAAAGACTCATTTCAGCCAAAACAATGTTTTTCTAAATTATGAAATAATTAGATGCCATGATCAAATTTTGAATTGGTAGGATACAAGAAGAGGTTGCAAAGAATGTGTTTGACATATTAAACCTGTTTATTTCACTTCATGAGAGTCACAATTAGCGATTTTTCACAAACTCACTCACTCACTCACTCACTCACTCAGCGATCAGCAAATCGCTGATTGTGACTCATAGAAAGCAAAATTTACAGATTTTATGTTTCCAACGCATACTTTGTAACCTCTTCTTGTAAGTTACAAGTAAAACATGCCATCATACCATCTTTTGGTTTTATTATTGCGAAAAACATTATTTTAGCTGAAATGAGTCTTTGCAACCTTGGTTTCATATCCACCAGCATTATCAACAAAGATGTGTAAGAGAAAGAATGTTTGTAAATGTGGCAACCAGAATGGTGCACTTGTATTCTCTTGACGATTTTTAGGTTCACTTACTTCTAAATTTTTCTTCAAAAACAGAAAAAGGACATTTTAATCAACTTTTCTGAGTGCTAGTTTCGTAATTAAATACAGTTTAAGCAGCTCTAAACACAATAAAAACATAGTTTTTACACAACCGGTTGCAAGTAAGATAATTGATGATTCCTACACATACCTTCGTTATGCGATGTGTAGGAAAAAGTAATCAAAGCAGTTTCATCTTAAAAAATTTCCAATAATTTGCTTAAAAAAATGATTAGTTTGCAAGTTTATATAATAAAAAAAGGGTTATGTTCCATTCAATTCCACTTAAACAATTTTGGTATCCATGACAGATACGTATTTTGACTACAATGTGCAGTCTTCATCAGTGTCATTCGCATTAAAGAATTATCGAAAACTGTCATGGATACCAAAATTATTTAAGTGAAATTAAATGGAAGATAACCCTTTTTTTGCTGTTTTATTGAAGCATTCCGTTAACAACCCAATTTCATTAGTTAACAAGTTTAAATAGAAGCACGTGCCGTGATTGTTTTTAGTGTGGTTCCGAGTAGTGAAAGCTAGTGAAAATAGTTATTTAAAGTTTATGCCTAGGACAGAACAAAATCGACTAATCGTGTTATAAATTGGAAATAGTTTAGTTGAAAAGTTTTACACTTTGTATCTAGTTCAATATTGACCCATCTTTTAATGTTTGTAATTTACTTTGTTTGTCAAAGATGTCTTTCGAACAAAAACCACAACATTTAATCAACTATTGTGGCATGACGTACCGTTTCACCTAAAGTACCTATGCTTCCGAAAGACAGAGATAAATATAGTAAATATTATCTGCGTGACTTTCTTGGGATATTCTTATGCTCACGCCGTCAACTCAAACATCCTATCGGAAGTGCACCGGATACCTCTCGTAATAACTTGAACAATATTATCCCCTATTATTACCTGTTCATCAACAGGTTGGAAAATCTCCCGGGCGGGTACCTTCGTTCACTTCCAACTGTGCGGCCAACAACTTTTATCGTTTCCTTTCCCACCATATCATTACTTTTCTGTATTGCTGCCGAAGAGAACTTTTCGTTACCTGTACATATACCGATTTTGCTTTCCACCCGGAGATGAACGGATGGAAGACAAATTGAAAAGACAACAAATTTTCCAAAAGATTATGTTGTGCTGTCGGTACCTTCTACTCTTCCGCTTGCAGACATCGTCGGTCGGGTTGTGTGCAGTTTGTGTACAATGTATACAGTGAAGTCGAAGAACCCATTTTACGCTTCAATATTTTATATCTTTTTCTGAGTAGGTACGATAGAGTCGTTCTCTTTTTAAATCCTTCGAGTGCACACACGAATACAGAGCAAATTGCAAATACTAGAAATAAAACAATTGCACACCATAATATGATCGAATGGAACGGTTAGCTGAATTGCACGAACATAAAAATTGTCATGTCCCGTGATTATTGATTTGGTTATGTCGTAAGACATAAACATTTTCCAAGACAATTTGAAATTTTTGTAAAATATCCATCAGTTTTCAGAATTTCTCAAACTTGAACCAATTTGATAATCTGGTAGAATGTGTCATTTAATCAACAGGCACTCTGCTCTAGAAAGATTCGAGATGGTTTTCACAATGAAACCATACTAGCAAATCATCTTTATTTTGCGCAATTAAGGAAACATACCTTTTTTTTTTTTTTTTTTTTTTTCTTTTTTTTTTTTTTTTTTTTTTTTTTCTTTTTTTTTTTTTTTTTTTTTTTTTAACTCTTTATTTGTTCCAAATTCAAAATAAATTACATTTCATTTTTAACCTAGGTGCTCCAGTTACTACAGTAACTTACCAGCCTTAATTGTTATGATATATATCTAAGTGTTTTTACATTGTTCCTGTCTTGGCAATTCAGTATTTTAAACAGGTTTTTTTAAACCTGCATGTCAGTATAACTAGGAAACATACCTTTGTTTACATCTTATGTGCGATGTCGTGAAATAAAATAAACATTTCTTATGAAAATCCATCTGGAAAAGTCAAAGATACACATCAGTCTGATCGGAACAACGTTTTTCTCCACAATTCGTAGGTTGTATTGGATGGATTTTTTGCAGGTTTGATGAAAAGTATGCAGTCTTTCAACAGTATCATCATCATGCAGTGGCAACATCTGCGTAGAGCTTTTACTGTAATCTTCCAATCATGTATGTCACCCTTCTGTTCTATTCATAACTCAAATACATGACAAAGTTAGCTGAAAGGGTTGAAACCACTTCTTCTTCTTTCTCATTTCAAGCTTATTGCTTATCGATGCACGATACACTATTTAGATGCACTTCCACAGTTATTTTTGAGAGCTTTCGATGTCTGGTACCATTTTTGCATTAGTATAATTATGTGGCAAGAACAATCATACTCTATGCCCATGGAAGTCGAGAAATTTTCCAACCCGAAAAATTCCTAGACCGGACAGGGAATGGAACTCAGCCACCTCCAGCGTGGCCTTGTTTTGTAATTGCGCTTTTACCGACTGAGCTAAGGGAAGCAAATGATTTAAAGCTTAAATGGGGTTATAAATTGATTGATGAGCGTTCTAGTAGAATAATTGTACACCTTAAAACGCTGTTTTCCTTTATAATTCTAATACTATTGTATCAGTTTCACTAATTCACTATTCACTTTCACTAACACTTTATTTATTTATTTAATTTGTTTTTCTTCATCGGACTTTACGTGTCTAAATGAAGCCTAGGAAAAGCCTAGAAAAAGCGTAAAATCCTCATATCTTTTCGAAATACATGAATCACAATAATACAATACAATTACAACGAACATTAATCAAGTCTATAGCATAAAAAAAGTTATCCTCCTATGGCATGGAGTTGTCTGTGAATCAGGTAGAAGTCCTTCTCAGGAGTCTGCGTTGAATACGGTGACGAAAGGTTTCCGCTGCACAGTTAAAGTCGAAAAACTCGTTGAAACGCCCAGACATGAACCGTATTGGGTCATGCAAGCTGTAGTTCGCAACACGAGGTCCAAGATGCAGGAAACTCCTTAACCGAAGAACTCGTTCGGGTGCGTAGATTTCGAATTCAGCCAAGATTCCTGGAGAGTCGATATCACCAATAAGTACTTTCGCTGCGAACACGGCCTGACTAATGGTCCGCCTATGTTCTAGTGTTTCAAGACCCAGGAGTTGACAACGATCTTCGTACGGTGGAAGGTTCACAGGGTCATTCCAAGGAAGGTGAGGAAAGGCATACCGAACAAATTTCCTTTGAACAGATTCAATCCTCGCTATCCAAACTGCTTGATACGGGCACCATACTACCGAGCTGAATTCCAAGATCGATCGCACTAGAGAGCAGTATAGAGCTTTTAGACAGGTAGGATCGCGAAACTCGTCAGCGATCTTGAAAATGAACCCGAGTTGCCTGTTAGCATTCGCAACGATACCCGAGTAATGAAGCTTGAATGTTAAGGCGCAGTCCAGCGTGATTACTAGGTCACGAACATTGTCCACACGTTGCAGAAGTTTGTGATTTATCGTATAGTTGAATGCCATTGGTTTCAGCTTGCGATGAAATGAGATAATATTACATTTTTGTGCATTCAACGTAAGATAGTTTCTTGAGCACCACTCTTCGAAAGTATCGATTAGGTGCTGAAGCCGCAAGCATTCGGTGAAGCTACGAACAATCACATAGATTTTCACATCATCCGCGTAGAACGATCGGCAACCAGTTGGGAGGATCAGTCCGGCCTCATTCACAAAAATCGAGAATAGCAGTGGTCACAAGTTGCTACCTTTATGAACACCGGAGCTGTTTGTAAAATAGTCCGATATCTCTGATCTGATTCTAACACAAAGCTCCCGATTGGTCAGATAGGACTTGAACCAACGAGTTAAACCCGAGGATACACCGAGTTTTTCAAGTTTAGCTAGCAGTATGGAGTGGTCAACCCAGTCGAATGCAGCCTTAAGATCTGTATATACAACGTCCACCTGCGCTCCAGCTTCCATACTCCGAAGACATAAGAGAAATGAACGGAGCTAGATTTGTTGAAACTGATCTCTTGGGATAAAACCCGTGTTGGTCAGGAGAAATGTATTTTCTGCAGCTAGAGAATAATGCGTCGTTGATGATGATTTCGAAAACTTTAGAGCATGCACTGAGTGATGTGATCCCTCGGTAATTTTCGACGTTTCTCTTGTCTCCTTTCTTGTAGATCGGGAACATGAATGACGATTTCCAACGCGTAGGGAACTCCCCCTGCTGTAATGAAATATTGAACAGTTTCGAAAGCGGTGTTGTAAGCTCTGAACAGCATCGCTTCAGGATGCTTGAGGGGATCCCATCAGGGCCAGAGCATTAGAAAATTTCAGCTTCTTGATGGCGGATTCGACGAGGTCTACTGTAACCGAGGTAATCGAAAAATTGAAAGCATCACTGGGAGTGTCCCTCACCGCTTCAGCAACTTGGGACAACAAAGCCGTAGTGTCGTTGAAAATGCTTCTGAAATGTTCTGCCAGAAGATTACATTTCTCAAGGGAATTGCTGGCAATTCTATCACCCAGGTGAATTTCGACTGGTAGCCCCTCCTCGTTTCGTTTGGTATTCACAAATGACCAGAACTGGTTTGGATTAAGCCGTAAATTAGCCTGCACACGCCTTGTGTGGCTCTTGTAAAGAATGCGGTTATATGTGCGATATTCGTTGCTCGCTGTTGAAAATAATCGTTTGGTGAATGGGTTACGAGTACGACAGTATTTAAGGAGGGCCTTCGATCTCAGACGCTTCAAATTCTGTAGTCGAGCATTGGACCATGCGGGTTTGGGAGAGGGTCTCCTCAATGGGACAGAATCAGTTATTGCCCGGCCAACGACCTCAGCGAAGTAGTTGACGGCTTCATCAATAGATGAACACGTGTCAAGAAACTGACAATCTGCCTGGGCAAGCGAGTGACTCAGCGCAACGAAATCTGCTCTACGAAAGTCGAGCTCATGTACATCAACAGGGGGGTTATCGTAGCGAACAGGAACAGATAGGTTGATGGAAACTTCCAACGCAGGATGATTGGTGTCGATGCCAATCAAAGGCTCTGGGCCTCTAGGATAGAACATTCCAGTCCTGCAGCTCCGTTCGCCAGAACGAGATCAAGCAGCCGAGAGTTGCTATTGAGTATCGAGTTGATTTGCGTTAAGCCATGCAGGTTGAAACCATCAAAAAGAGCACAGCAGGATGCGGGCATGTTCGAGCGAAGAACATCAATGCTAGGAAGATCGTTTGCAGGAACGTTCCATGTTAGCCCAGACTGATTGTAGTCACCAAATACCAGAGCTAGGGCGCTTTGTTCTAGTCGAGAGAACACGGTTCCAATCGAACTGATGTGGTTTGCAATGCTGCTCGAATCAGATTTCCGGTCTGGAGGTAGATACATAGCACCAATACGTATTGATCTACGAGGCGTCGTTATTTTGACCCACAGCTGCTCTAGAGAAGTGCAAACTGGAGCAGGATCGATGCAGGAGCCTAGGCGTTTGGATACCGCAATCAAGACGCCTCCTCCACGCGATTTGGTACTATTCTGGTGGTTGCGGTCGTTTCGAAATGCCGTGAATAAACTGAGAAATAATTGAGATGAATTAATGCGGTCATCGAGCCAGGTTTCCGTAAGAACTATGCATCATAGTCGGAGTCAACAGCAGTCTGGAAAAAATCATCAATCTTTGTTCGCAGGCCACGAACGTTCTGGTAATACACCAACAGGCGATCGAACGAAGTCGGTTGGAGGTCTGCAGAATGATCGATCAGCCGAAACGAGCATGGTGGTACTCTGGAACACAGAGACGGATCAGGAGAACAACTGTTTTCAACAAACGCATACTTGCTTGATGTAGAAGGTTGGAAGATCCCTTCACCATTCTCAACCACAGGGCCAGAACGACTACGATGCACGCGCGACTGGGTTGAGTGGCTCAGGGGCTTCCTTGAGGCAGCAGGCAGCGCGTTCTGGTCTGGGATGTTCCAAAACGTGGCGAGCAAGATCCGGTGCAGTGCTGTATGTCCCATCGGTGATGTGGGATTTGAAGCCATCAGAGTATGACGTTTCAGTCGAACCAGCCGGTTGTTGCTCTTGAGGCGGTGAGGCGCTGGAAGCAACGGACGAATCAGGAGCGGAACTGGTGATGACACAAACATACTTGCCTTGAGTTGCGGGTTGGAAGACCCCTTCTCCAAGCCCACACACAGGACCGGGACGACCGCGGGACGATGACTAGAATGACTCGACTGTGGCGGGAGAAGAAGAGGCTTCCGTAGTGCCAACTTCAATGCGTCCCAGAGTTCTTAGGCGACCGGTAGGCGACAGATGATTGATGACTGATAATGCGCTGGAACCAATGAACGAATCAAGAGTGGTACTGGTCGAGAAACAGATGATACTTGCCTGACGTAACAAACTGGAAGACCACCTTTTCAACTCACACACAGGGCCGGGACGACTGTAGAACGCTGGCACGAATGGCTCGATTGTGGTGAGATAATTGGTGGCTTCCATGGTGCTAACATCGGTGCGTCCCAGAATGTTTTTTAACTTCACTATGTCTGGTCTATTGTTGGGGTGTCCGTTTTGGGTGTTTGCGTATTCGGATCCAGTTTTGCCAACTTTGTTTGGTGTTGAGATTTTTGCGCACCAAAATTTTCAGGTAAATGTGTAAATTAAAACCATTTCTGATCAGAACTGTTATTACTAGGACATCGTTGCTTGATAATTTCATAATTCACACCAGCAGCTCTTAATATGGGAAAAACTCAAATACATACATTCGTGACGGTCTTCGGCGACAGTGTCGTATGACAGAGTCTGTCATATGACATTTTAGTTTAGTACTGTCATTTGATAGCTTGTTTTGCAAGTGTCGGAAGTGCCGGCGCCAGTTGTGTTGTGGTAAGCGTGACTGCATTCTCACCCAAATGGGTCTGGGTTCAATCCCAGCCGAGGTCGGTGAAATTTTTCTGAGGCATACAAATCTCTGGTTACGCCTTCCTTCGGAAGGGAAGTAAAGCCGTTGGTCCCGGCCCACGTGTGTTTGAATGGGTGCGATATCCTACGCAGGTGTGGAAGCTGCCTTCCTGCACATTCGATTGCCGTCAATTGATGGCAATCGATGTCCGTCGGTGATAGGCACTAGATTGCGGAACAGAGACCGACGTTAAATAACGGAATGAAATGTCGGAAGCAAAGGCAGTAGATTATCACAAAAAAAATGTGTCGACTACGGACTTGTTGTCCTCTGCTGTCCGAAGAAGTCGTCTGCTCTCTACTCAATCCATGGCCACACGTCGCCGCCTCGTAGTATGCGAAGGGTCCGCAGGTCGCCTTCTACTCGGTCGATCCACTTTGCCCGCTGCGCGTCTCTTCGTCTTGTTCCCGTTGGGTCGCTTTCGAGAACCATTTTCCCTGGGTCGTCGCGCGGCATTCTGACAACGTGCCCAGCCCACTGTAGTCGTCTAATTTTTGCAATGTGGTCGATGGATGGTAATCTACAGATACACGTCGTAGGCTTTCTTAAGTAGAGAGTTTGGCAAACTACCTACACAGAAAAAAATCTGAATTTTAATTGTGATGTAAACTATATTTTATGCATGTAAACTTGTATTTCATTTCACGCAAACAAGCACCTTGAAAGAAATATTTGATAAATAAAATATATATGAAATGTCTCAGAGCTTTACACGATTTATAATGTAAACTTATTTGAAATGTGACGCTCCATTTATGTGCATCATATTGAACAGAAATTACCTTTTTTTTAACTGTGTACTATGAAAGTTAATTATATCGCTCAAGCTTTGATCATATCGGTCCAACTGCCTTTTCTTTCTAGTTCAAAATTCTTCATTGGGATTCTAGGAATCCCTATAGCAGCTTTCTCCTCTAACTACATACATGAAAACTTTCCGTAATATTTCCCGATGATCTACCGCAAAATCATAATTACACTCACTACCGCACAATATAGACAAGATGCTACCCGTTTTCAGAGCACCTGTTAGAGAGCGGATGTAGAAAATTACTTCCGAGCAGCTTTCCATTCTCATTTATGTATGTGGTCTCGTAGGATGGTTTAGTTGAAACCGCAAAGAAAGGAGAAACTTTTTCCCAACCTTACACGTCGGAATATGTGAATAAATTAGTCAGCTCTTCACAAATTAATAGCCGCTTTTAAAGTTTTGAAAAGCGTTTTCACCATTTCACATTCAATTTCCTATTTCAGTGTAGAACATTATTACAAACTGGCCCCAGCTAAGCCCAAGCATACGACGTTGTTTTCACTGTATCCGAAAAAAAGCATTGATTTATAACAGCTGAAAAGTCAAAATAATGGACAAATTCTTACGTTGCTAATTACAGTCAAACACGCTTCTGTTTTAGAATTATGATAATCGCCGTTTTCGTCCATTTGGCTGCAGAATTACGGATACCATCTAACTTGGGGGTCGACTTCTTGCACTTTGTTTTCGGTACTTTCAGTTCCAAGGAGCACCCCCATTAGTAACAATTACACGCCATAATCTGGCATCAGCAGCACCGTACCATCTTGAGTAGCACAGTTGAACTTGCTCGTTGGCATCAAAGTTCAGATCGGGTTTAATTAGTTTTTCGTTCGCTCTACCAATTAAAACGACTTACCGGCAAAAGGTCTCTGAGTCCACATCATACGCCCTCACACTCATATCGCACAACAATGGCAATCTTTGTGGTTTCTTATCTCCACTACCCACAGAAATTATGGATGTAAAGTATACGGGTCATTAAAATAAATTTCCCTAATGTCTTCCGTAATAATTGGGTGACTTTCGGATAGCTAAACTTTCCAAGAACACGAGATCGGTCGAATGATTAGCTTGTCATTTGACGCTATTAGAAACACACCTTCTTGAAGGGACATCACAGGGGGGATGCGGTTAACTTTCACCGGTGAACTAGCGAGATGCTTTTAAAAACAAACTCCATAGAATAACTCTGCATCAACAGGAATAAGGCAAAAGTCATTCTGATCTTGGTAGTTTCGAGAGCTACCATTTCCGTCATATTGAGCAGAAACGTCAAATACACCAACAATTTAGACGCGAGCGAATCAATTATACGTTTGGTACGATAGTTTAGTTCAAACGCTAAAAGCATAATAGGGTAGAGCTCTACTTTGTCGTAATAGCATAATAGCGTGCACTAATCAAAAATACGTTTGTTTCACAACTACAGCTTTTGATACAAAACAAAGCCTATAAGAGCACAAAGTATGAATATTTACACTCATTGTTCACAAAAACAAAAGAAGCGCTAGAAGTGAATCACTTTGTCTCAACTTCCTCCGTATGACGAGGAAAATCCAATGGCGTTTCAATGCTGCTTCTTCTTCATCGCATTTCAAGCTTATTTCTTATCGAATATTAGCTTTTTGTATGCTCTCAACTTAGTGTTCTAGATGCACTTCCACAGTTATTGATTGAGGGCTTTCGATGTCTGTACCATTTTTGCATTAGTATAATTGTGTGGCAAGTAAAATCATACTCTATGCCCAGGGAAGTCGAAAAATTTTCCAACCCGAAAAGTTCCTAGACCGGACCGGGAATCGAACCCAGCCACCTGCAGCATGGTCTTGCTTTGTCTTGAGCTACGGGAGGCCCAATGCGTTTGGACGAAATTGAAACTCGTATGACGGAATTGGAGTCCAGAAGCAGCGTTGGATTTTAAACAATATCTCAACAACAATTTGGGACTCTTTATCAAATCTTGCGTATGGAAAGGTAAATACATATTTTGTTCGAAAAAGAGAGGTAATGTGCGGGATGTGATCGGTACGACGGAAATTAAATCTTATCCGTTGGAGTGCTTGAGTTTTCAATTTACCTACGTCAAGTCTCTCTTGTTATCCTCTCAGAAGCACACTCTCTAATCTCGTTCTGCTGACCACCTTTGGATACCACACAGCATGGCGACCGGATAAGAATTTTCTATCATTTTTTCCTATTTCAACCGTAAAATGGTAACCGCAAGCACGCACAGCTCTTACAGGGTTTTTCTTGCTGCATGAATTTTACCTGAACGTTTCAAAGAGAGCCAGTTCATGGACCAACTATGGCTGACTGGGCTGTTTTAATTAGTACTTCCGGAAGTATGAAATGCGTCCCCCTTTGACTGGTCTAGGTAGAAAGTTCATTGTGGTTTGTACTAGTAGAATTCAAAACTAGAGTTGTCCAAAATACATAATTTTGAGGTTTTGGGTGATGTGAAGATCCGTACCACAATTGAATCATTTTCGAGCTTGGAATTTTTTATTATCTGTGAAATGGACCGAACCAAAAGTTGTGATAAGGGGCTGTTCATTTACTTCGTAGACAGTTTTTGGGGGGAGGGGGGGTGGCTTGCCTGAAGTTCCTAAGAAGAGCTTAGGTATGCTTTTTGGAACTTTTTTTGAACTTCAGGTTGCTAAGAGTACACATCAGAACCAGTGTTGCCAGATATACCGATTTATCGGTATTTATACCGATTTTCAAACTCGATACCGATACACAGATAAGGTTCCTCAGAATACCGATTTTTAAGATTTTATACAGATTTATACCGTTTTTTTTAAATATTCAAAATTATTAGAGACTTGTATCTTTTTGAATACCTCATATTTTTTGAGCCTTCAAAATTCTAAACAATCATCTCTAAAGATGCCTTATCTTTCGACTAATGTTTGCATTTCCTCACTTGACTACCCATCAATCGAGAAATAGTCGATGACTCTTTCCGGTTATTCCTAGGGAATCGAGAAATATATTTTATACATTATTGACCTTCCGGGAGTTTTTATTCATTTTTAAACTTCCTGAAGTTTCATCCAACTTGTCCTGGAATTTTTTTCCACCTTACCTTGGAAGCTTCTTCAGCCTTCGCTGGAATGATCCTTTCATCTTCTCCCGCCAGTTTTTTAACTTTGCCGGAGCTTCAAGGATGCTATCAGATTTTTATTGCGGATCCACACTAGCTGCAGGCACATTTAAGAAGTTCTGAAACTTCAGAAAAGTCCAGACATTTGTGCAAGTTTTGATAAATATAAGACGGTTTTTATTAAATTCTGTTTAAATTTGATAACCCAGAGATTCAGAAAAGTCCAGCGAACTCCAGTGAACTTAAGGAAACATCATAAATATTTTGGAGACTTCACAAGTTCAAAGAACTGCAGGTAAATTTAATGGTTTTCTGGAACTTTAATGAAGCTCAGAGAGCATCAGGACAGATCAATTAATTTCAATGAAATTGCTGAAATTACAAAGGAGTTCCGAAAACTCAGGAAATTTCCGAAAACTTCAGCAATGTCAATGCAAATTTAGGAAACGTAAGGGAAGTTACATGGACATTAGATCATTGTGAGAACATTTTATGGGAAGTTCTATGCTTTTTAATGGCAGTGTAGATAACTTTTAAAAAATAAAAAATAAAAATCGGGAAGATCAGAGAATTTCAATGTTGATGTTACAATAAATTCAAGAATATTGTGAGAGCACTTAAGAGATTTCGTAATCTTCAAAAAAGTCCAGAGACCTTCTAAGATGATTAGAGATATTCTGGTAGTCTTATTATAATCAGGCAAGTTCCGAGCGCTTCGAGGATGACCAGAGAACTCCAAAACAGCCCCTAATTTTAGGAAAATTACAAGAACTTTTAAGGAATTTCGAGGAATTATGGAATATTCCTAAGTGCATTTCAGGAATGTTCTGAAAACTTCAGGGAAACTCCGGAGTCTTCAGGGATATTTTTTGAATGTCAGGAAAATTTTCTGGATCAGTAGAACATCCCCCATGAATCTCTTTCTTCCGGAATTATGTCCTTGTTTCTTTCGACTGTTCCGTAAGCGCCTCTGGCTTCCGACTTTCTTCAGATGTTTCTTCCAATCTACCTTAGGAAGTTTCTGCCAGCATCTCCAGCAAGTTTATTTCGTATTCTCAAGGAAGTTCAATTCATTCTCCCAGAAATTTCTTTCGTCTTCTTCTGGAAGTTTGACCATTTGGCCAATGGTTTTTTTGTTCGACTTCTATTGGAAGGTTTTTCCGAGCTTCTTCTAGCATTCCCTGGAAATGGCTACTTCTGGATATTTACTTTTGGTTTCCGAAACTTTTCTGGCTTGCTTTGGGTGTGGCACCCGATTTTTTTTCCGATAGTTTATTTAAATTTTCGCCACAAATTTCTCAATTCGTGTCTTGGAAGTTTCCCGGAGGTTTTTCCAGCTTTTCTCAAACTTCATCCAGGAGAGCTTCTTTCGTGTTTCTCTGGATGTTTTTTCAGCTCCATTCAGAAGCTAATTCAAACATTCCCCGCAGTTTTCTTCCGGAATTTTCCGAGCATAGTTCAAAAGCTAAAATTTTGCTTTGATTAACGGCTTTCTCAGTCTTAAAACAATGCAGCGACTACGATGTAATCTGCCCGAAATTTCGACCATAGATTGTGGCTTTTTTTCAAGAGAAATATTATTTGTCGTTATGATCAATACTTTAGAGGTTGTTGTGACTGATTTTCCATATTTTGGTTTCATTTAATGATATTTAATTGAAAAAAAAAACACTACTTGGTCACAATTTTGATCACTACTTGAGGACAACGATAATTAAAAAATTAAATTGAAAAAATAAAGACTGTTTTAAGACTGAGAAAGCCGTCAAACAAAGCAATTCCTCTCAAATCCCAGTCGTCACCATCGTTTAAATTTTCGCTTTCAAAAACGGAAAAAATATAAAATTAAATAAATCGGAAATACCGATTTTTTAGTACCTTCGATACCGATAGGCTTTAAAACAATCTGGCAACTCTGATCAGAACTCCTCGTGTGCCTTCTATAGCTTCTAAAGCCGCCAGAAAGTTATGTTTGAACTAGATTTTATCATGAAATGCGGAACATATGGTTGCTTGGGAAGGGTCTCAGAATTTAATGTAATTTTGCCCTTTTTTTGATGGAGCCTCACTCGCTAGTCTGAAATGAGGAAGCGTAGCATTTTTCTGAATAGTGGAATTCCTACTCACAAATCATTCTACCGACCCTTACAGCTTGTGAGCGAAGGGTTGTGTTTTATTTTATACGCGCTTACTCTCACTCTTTGTGAACTCTGAGCTTCTTGCCTCGAATACAACAGTCATCAAGAGCCTCGAAACGCGCACCGCACTTCAAATCATCCTCTCGCTTGAATTCGCTCTCCCCCTCTCTCGGGGAGTGTTTGATCTAGGATTGGGCGATCTTCAGAGAAAGATAGATCTTGACGGATTGATCTTATATTTGGCTCTAGAATCGATTCGCTGATTAAATCGGTACCAAAGAATAGATCTTAACAAATTTAACACCTATTTTTAAAATCGAAAAGATCGAAAGCTGAGATTGTTTTTTTTTTCGATCTTTTCGTGGACAAAGAATCGATCAAAAAATTAGGAAATCTGGATGAAAAAGATCGATCCAAGATCGCCCAATCCTAGTTTGATCACTTCTTTAATATTTCTGCCGTCACTCTCTCGGGTGAGGGTTACCCAAACTCGCAGGGCAAGAATATTTGATATCCTCCAGTGAGTTTGAGGCGTTTCAAAAAGCTTGCCCACAGGTAGAGTTTATGTTTATTTGAACGAACGGATTTTTACGGACATCATCTGCTTTGAAAATCTAAAACTGTGAAATGATAAGGAAATCATCTCAGCAATCCTTGGAAAATATGTTCTGGAAAACGTATTCCATGAAAATTGTCACGGTGGATGAAAATCACAATGAAAATTAGGAAAAACCATTGCCAGGGTAATGACAATTTTTCTAATTATTTGTTTCATGTTTGAAAACTTCTTATCTTCTAAATTTCGAAGTGGTGTCGTTTTTGAGATATGACCGACAAACTAAGTTATAAGAGCGTAACAAAGTTCCCAAAACTTTTTACGATACTCCCTTAGCTTCTGCGAAATTTCGCGAACTTCTACAAAGTTTGTCGAACTTCTACAATACAATGAAGTTCTTTAAACTTAACCTTCCTACGGTGTTCAAAAAAAAGTTACGGTTCAGGTGTTAGGGTCATATTGACAGGGTTTAGACCCAACGGTTTCGGAGGCATTTTCTAACCAAATTTCAAATCTTTAGGACTTAAATTTTGTGAATCCGGGCACAAATTTAGGATATTCCGGAATTGTCCACTCAGAACCGGTGTCGCAATGATCAAGGTTTGGTCATTTTTGTACGGGTTATTTTGCAATGCCGGTCGTAATAGAAATTATTTTTCATTAATTACTATGTTAATAATATTTTTTCAGATTTTCTGGTAAATTTTAGTATTATATGCAAAATTTCAGAATAATACAACAAGAACTTAATTTTGTTCATAGCGATAAAAATGAAATTTCATTGAAAAACTGTAAATTTTTTATCAAGGCATGACACATTGATCGTTCAAGAAATTCAATAATTATGAATAGTTAATTTCAATGCCATCATTGTTTGTCATCCTTAACGACGAAAACAATCACGTTATATAATAAAATTATTTTAAACCCATTATAAGCTTTGGTTAACTAAGTCATTAAATTACTTAATCACTAGTTTATATTAAAAATAATGTTAAGACACGTATAACTAAAATGTACACAATTGCGTGAGTATGGGTTTTGTACTGTCTAAAAGGGTTTTTTCTTGGCCATTCTAAATATCCGTTTCACATTTTGTTAAGTTTGTGTTTTTGTGTTAAAATTGATAATTATCATGTAGTCTGATTTTTACGGTTATTTTTAAGAGTCACCAAAAAGTGTCGATTTTGTCATGATCTAGAGTGCTAAAAATGTGTATGGATAGTAAAACAGACCTATTCAACGACCCATACAAAGATGCTATTATTGTTTTCAATTTTGCGTGATATTTGCTATAACAAATTCTTAATAAAAATTTAAGAACCACCCTAGAATATTGAATGTTTTAATACCTTAATTTGAACGCAAAATGTAGATTCCGGAGCACCCAATTTTATAAAAAGTAGGTTGATTATGATTTTAAACAAAATTTTTCATTACAACGGGTTTTTGTAAGGACTCGCCCAACTGCACTATGGTCGAAAACGGAAAATATCACGACAAAAATCTATATCTAAAAAAATATGCACTCTAGAGTTTTGATGTCTTAAGAAGAGTTTGTCTACAAGATAAGGTCTTCCTTTTGGCGTAGGTATTAACTAGGGTGGTCCTCTTTTTTCAAAATAAAAAATCGTTACTTTTTATTTATATGTTTTAGAGGAATACTCGCTTGTACAAAGTCAAAGATAATTTTATTTCAAGCAACTTTGCCCAAAACATCAAAATTCTATCTCATCAACACATAATTCTATGAACGTTTTTCTAAATTCAGATAGGGTGGTTCTGAAAAAACTGTTTTTTTTTGTTCTAACTTTTTTCTTTCTGTTTTATTCTGAGAGCCATCTCGAAAAAACTTCAGGGTCATGAGAGGACGCATCTTTTGAGAAGAGGTGGGGATTGATAGATGTTGTTTTTCGAAAGTTATTCCAGTTTTTGTGTAACAAAAGTCAAGTTTTCCAGGACCCTTTCCTCCAAAAGGAGCAAATATGAGCAAAACTTCTACGCATATTCTGAAAGAACATGGTTCTGCCCACAAAACCTATAGAATATTATCTGTACCCTTTTGTACCCTTGATGAGAAAAAGATGATTGAACTAGAGATAAAATTGGTTAAAAAAGGCCAAAAACAATCCTACAGGGCAATTTAATTTTACCTAATTCAATTATAAGGCCGGTAAGCGATTAACCACGGCCCATATTATGCATACATTTACATGATGATGTTTAAATATATAATTGTTTCAGATTTTTATGTTAATGTGAATGTTTATTTTTTATGTGATCCTATATTTGGACAGTATATAGTGTAATAGCAGGAGCATCGATTGACACTGATAGCTAGACTTTGTTTACCTTTGTTACTTTCGACGTAATGAAAATTTGCTCTTGAATTGTGGGAATTTTCCAAAGCTTTGATAAACTATTCCAAATCGCCCTTGGCTGCTGCCACGGTTTCCGTGTTCAGCTGAAATTAAGATACGTCCGGACCCAGCTGTCCCTATTGCAGGGCATTGGAAAACATGGACAGCGCTTATTAGAATTGCGGTGAGGATAGGGTTTCCTTGAGTTGATGTTTCTTGTTTTCATCGCCTTCGATGTTCCACCGAAAAAAAAAATTCATATAGTTTCCATTGGGATATGATATTTTTCCAATAATAAAATTAATTATTTTATCTGAAATTCACATAACATTCATATGATCACAACATCAACAGGCTCAATTGTAGAATTCAACCTGTTTATTTATTTAATTGATTCCATCAACAGGCTTCAATAAGCCCCAATGATGTTAAGTAATACAAAAAACAACATGATTGTCTGTGCTTAAAACTTAAACATTACACTGCTATTCACGGTTACCTGTGCCCGAAAATATCGAGGTGAAACTACGGCGAAGCGTCTGACGTGGTACGTGAAAATCGAACACTGAGGCAACTCTGTTGAAAACTCGCTGCAGTCCGTTTATTGCTCCATTCATTCCGTAGTTCGTGCGACGAAAGGGAAGTCTCAGCATAAGACTGTTTCTTAGTGCACGTGGTCGTACATTCAAATCGATTTTTTCGAGGATAGTTGGACAATTGATTCTCCCTTGCAATGTATCGGCAACAAGTAAGGCCCTTGCAGCGTCTCTTCGGGTCGAAAGAGTTTCCAAACCAATCAGCTGACATCGGCTTTCATAGCTAGGCAAACGGAAAGGATCTCTCCAAGGCAATCGCCGAAGGGCGAAGCGTAAG
Organism: Ochlerotatus camptorhynchus; assembly: GCF_037179485.1. Classification (NCBI taxonomy): domain Eukaryota; kingdom Metazoa; phylum Arthropoda; class Insecta; order Diptera; family Culicidae; genus Ochlerotatus; species Ochlerotatus camptorhynchus. The sequence goes on along the minus strand of NW_027040667.1, from coordinate 177,555 downwards.
AATCGGTGCTGGACTGATTCGACTCTTTCTACACCATTGTTGTAGCTTGGATTCCAAACTGCTGAGCAATATTCAAGGACTGATCGGACCAGTGAGGAGTACAATGATTTCAGGCAATAAATATCAGTAAAGTTTTTGGTTATTCTAAAGATAAAGCCTAGTGTTCTGGAAGCTTTATCAACGACATACGAAATATGCTGCTTATATGTGAGTTGCGAATCCAAAATGACTCCCAAATCCTTCACGTGGCTCACTCGTTCAATTGCTGAACCCAATAGGTTGTAGTTGAAGATGATTGGTTCTTTTATCCGAGAAAAGGAGATTACTGATTACGGTTCAAGGTGCACCAGTCAGCAAAAGCATGAAGCTGGCGTTGAAGAAAGTGACAGTCGGCAATGGAACGAATCCGAAGGTAGATTTTTAGATCGTCAGCATACGATAGTCGAGGTCCGTCAAGCACATAATTCACATCGTTGAAGTAGAGCAGGAAGATCAAAGGTCCAAGGTGGCTACCCTGGGGTATCCCCGATGTAGCAGGATAAGTATCAGATCGGTAATCGCCTATGGCAACCATCAGTTGGCGACCGGTTACATACGATCGAAACCATTGTAATAGGTTACCATTGATCCCAAGTCTGTCTAGTTTAGCAATAGCAATAGCATGGTTTAGCTTATCGAACGCTGCTGACAGATCGGTATAAATCACATCCGTTTGAGCTCGGTCAACCATGCTATCAGTTACATAAGATGTGAGGCATAGCAGATTGGTGGTGGTGGAACGACCTGACATGAAGCCATGCTGATCATCACTCAAAACATGCTTGCAGTGAGAAAGTAGCGGTTCCATTATGAATAGTTCAAAAAGCTTCGATACGGTGCTCAGTGAGGTAATTCCACGATAGTTGTTGACATCTCGTTTGTTTCCTTTTTTGTGAATAGGAAACATGTGAGCAAACTTCCAGCAAGAAGGAAAAATACCACAGCGAAGCGATAATTGGAACACGTGACAGAGCGGAGTCAATAGACTATCGATATTCTTCTTGAGAAAAACGGACGGGATTCCATAGGATCCAGGGTTGCAAGAAGATTTCAGCTTGGAAACAGCTCTTAAAATAGTCATCGTTGATGTCGATGCCATTTAATGTATCGCTGTGCATTGGAACGTTGCTTGCTGTGAGGTTAACATATTCGTCAGATAGGCTCTCGTCAGTGAAAACATCGGCAAATTTGAGAGAGAAGAGTCGGCAAATCTCCTGATTTGTGGATCCGACTACGCCATTGAACACCATGGACGATGGAAGACCGGATTCCTTTCGCTGCTCGTTTACATAGTTCCAAAAGGATTTCGGATGTGATCTCATCCTGCGCTGAATTCCCTGCTGATATCGCGAATAGCTTTGGCGACTGATCCGTTTGAATTGATGGTTTAGTCGAACATAATAGCATTTTAATTGGAACGTACGGTACTTGGTGTATTTGCGTAGTGCAGCTCTTTTAGTAGATTTCAGTCTACGGAGCTCCTTAGTCTGCCATGGATGATGAGCTGTTTTCTGGTGACTTATCTTCGGGACATGTCTGTCGATAGTATACGCCAAAATGTGTGAAAACGTTCTTGCGGCTACCTCAACATCGTGATGATCGAGGATGTTTTCCCAGTCCAAGCTGGAGAGCAAGTCTGAGATGCTGTGGTAATCTGCTTTTCGGAAATCGTAGGAAACAGCAACGGGCGTTTCGTCGAAATCGTGAAGTAACTTGCTCTCCACAGTCACAATCAAAGGAAGGTGATGTGGAGTTGGTTTCACTAGTGGAGCGGGTGCACAGGAGATGAATGGAGCGACATCCTGAGAACTGACGAAACAAAGGTCCAAGCTGCGGTTGTTCTCGTTGACTACATGATTGATTTGCGATAACGTAGACGTACTGTAGCTATCAAAAAGCATAGTGGCTCCACAATGGAACACTGATCGTTCTGGATCCGGATACAGAAAACCGCTATGGGATGGTTGCCACGAGATACCAGGTCACATAAATTTCATTGGACACATAAGGTTCATGTGATTTTATAGTGCAATGCAACAAAACAATAAACTACCCGCATGGTTCAATCCACAACTGAAAAATTTGAAGAATAAAAAACAGAAAGCTCATAAACTATACAAAAAAGAAAAAACTGAAACCAATTTGCGAAACTATCACAACTTATGCAACCAATTAAATACAGCCACCAACTCTGCATATGAGGACTATAACCGCAAAGTCGAAAATGAAGTCAAATCATGTCCTAAGAACTTTTTTAATTATGTAAACACGAAATTAAAAAGCAGAAATTTTCCTTCGCGAATGAATTTGGATGCAAATGTAGGCGAGAATTCTTCTGAAATTTGCAGTCTCTTTGCAAATTTCTTCCAAGAAGTATACACCACATTTCCGAAGAAGATCGTGACCGCGATTTCTTTGCATTCATTCCTGAAATTTCTAAAAACATCTCTGTCAACCAACTTTCTCAACATGAAGTCCTCAATGCACTAAAAAACTTAAACGCGTCGAAAGGGTCTGGACCTGACGGCATCGCACCCATATTTTTGAAAAACCTTTCTGAAGAACTCGCATTTCCTCTAGAGCGTCTTTTCAACATGTCTCTGAAAAATGGAAAATTCCCTGAAATTTGGAAATCATCTTATTTGGTACCTATTTTCAAATCAGGTGCAAAATCAGACATTCGAAATTATCGTGGAATTGCTATTATTTCTTGCATTCCAAAACTTTTTGAATCAATCGTAAACGGCAATATTTTTCAGCAGGTGAAAAATCTAATTACAAGTAAACAGCACGGCTTTTTTAAAGGTCGCTCAACTACCTCTAATCTTCTAGAATATGTATCTTTCATTATTAAAGCGTTGGACAGTGGCAAGCACGTTGAAGCGCTATACACCGACTTCAGTAAAGCATTTGACCGCATCGACATTCCATTATTAATCCTCAAATTGCAGAAAATAGGAATGGAGCCTGGACTTTTGAATTGGCTTCAGTCATACCTAACACATCGTAAACAAATAGTTCGCTTTCAAAATAAACTTTCAAAACCAATTTCAGTCACCTCTGGGGTACCCCAGGGTTCTCATTTAGGCCCACTTCTTTTTATTTTGTACATAAACGACATTTCCTACATACTTAAAAAAATAAAATTGCTTGTATATGCAGACGACATGAAGCTCTTTATGGAAATAAGTAATTCTAGCGATGCAGAAGAATTCCAGAATGAAATCAATACATTCCACACCTGGTGTAGTAAAAGTCTACTTCAACTGAACGTAAAAAAATGTACTGCAATAGCATTTAGCAGAAAAATTGAAACACCGCATATTGAAATATCATTAGGCAACCAAATAGTAGAAAAAAGCAAAATTGTAAGAGATCTAGGTGTAATCCTAGACTCCAAACTAACTTTTATAGAACATTATAATACTATCATTAGTAAAGCAAACAGAATGCTAGGCTTCATCAAAAGGTTCAGTCATAATTTCGAAGACCCATACACTATTAAGCTTTTATATACCACATATGTAAGGCCAATTCTGGAATACTGCCACCTAGTATGGAATCCATACATTTCCATACACGAAGAACGCATAGAATCTGTCCAAAAACAATTCCTTTTATATGCTTTACGTAAATTGAATTGGACTGCATTTCCATTACCATCTTATGAAGCGCGCTGCATGCTCATCAATATACAAACACTTAAGGAGCGCCGCCAAATTGCAATGCTTTTCTTCATCAACGACATTATTTCAATGCGCATAGATTCGGCAGAAATTCTCGCACAATTAAATTTTTACACACCGTGTCATCTTAGAACACGGAATTTATTTTCAGAAACATCGTACAGAACAAACTATGCAAAAAATAGCCCAATCAATCGAATGATGCGCCTATATAATTTGCATTGCGGAACTATTGACATCACTATGTCCAAGCAGCAAATACAAACTAAGCTAAAACCGAATACAATTAATGCATAGTATGTAAGTAAACATTGTAATAATCATTGTATGTAGTCTACACTGGCTTGACGAAATGGAAATAAATAAACATGATTTTCATGTGTCCACACATAAACATAATCCACTCAGAAGTACACATGAAATTTATGAGCCAAATGAATAGTATGTGTGGTGACACATGTACACATACATATAATTTGTTTATCACATTGCAAAAAATCATGTGTTGGACACATAAAAATTATCATTGAATTTTTATTAGAGTATGGCATCCTTGTCCTGATCTAGGACAACCGACGAAAAGGATTCGGAATTGACTGCCGTAGAGAGATCAACATTGCCTCGCTGTCCGGCACCCACAGTAGTTGGGTTCATTCCTGTCAGATAGTTCTGCAGATCCGAAAGGAGGACACGGTGACAGTTCAAATCGTATTGGCGTGTATTGAAATCTCGATTGAGCTTTGAGTTTATTGTTGGACGAATCAATGAGTAAAGCTACTTACATAAGACTAAGGAGGGACACGAAGGAAAAAAAACTTAAACATTTTCCCTAGCTATGATCAAGTATTGTTGAACTTCAAATTACTCAATCTTATAAATATTTGAAAAAGCTGTGGAGTTTCTTTTTTATCGTTAAGGTCATGAAAACGAAAGATGAATGTCGTCTTGATAACAACGAGATGAAAATCACTTCAACTAAAGCTTCTGCAACGATGAGTGCACTTGCCAAGCATACGATCAGTAGGATTGTGCATCACAATTCATTGATTGAGCAAGCAGACGAAGGTAAACATAGGTTACTCTCATTTCAACAGTTGATCTTCATTTTTGTTTATAGCTATCATGATTGTTTCTTACGGGATGGACGGAACCACGGGACAATCTGTAAATAACCAAGCCGATGACAAAGGAGAAATGGTAGACGATCATTCCTCTTTACCGTAACCATGACTCCTTGAATGGAAAAGTAAATGTGGAAAGGTCTTATTGGAAAACGATGCACCACAATCAGTGCAATCAGTAAGACCACTGGAGTATGCAAAAGAACAAGCGGAATTCGTACTAAAAATCAATAAACATCTGAAAGAACAAATTGACAATTTGGAGATCTCTGAGTTCTCAAACAACGATAAAAACATTAAATTTGAATTTAAATTTTACGAAACGATGATTGACGGAAAGATATCAAACATACTGAGAGATACGAAATCATCTCAATCTTGTCCTATTTGCCATGCAAAACCAAGCCAGTTTAATAAGAAAAATAGGCTAGATTTTTCAACATCAGACAAGGCACTCCACTTTGGTTGCCAGCCGTTGCACGCGACAATTAATATTTTCAATTGATTGCTGCACATTTCATACAGAATAGGAATTCGTGTTTGGCAAATTAGGAAACCTGAGGATAAGTATTACTTTAAACAACGAAAAGCGGATGTTCAAATGATTCTACTCCAAGAGGTCATAGCACACGTTGATATTTCTAAGCAAGGTGGAGCTGGATCGACATTAACAGGGGGATTATGCTGTAGGCTTTTATTGGAACCATGTAAACTTGCATTGGCACTCGGTCTAGACGAGAACCAAGTTAGGAACTTATCCGCGAACTTGCTGATAATAAACAGTCTAGAAAGGGGGAAAACCTAGAGGACTTCGACCAATTGTGAATATTGAAATGTACGAATGGTATCCTATGCCAGCTACACTTCACAACATTTTAGTGCACTATAGAAACGATCGACTATTTCACGCACGGAAAGTCTCAAGAGCTGCCAATATGGCAGATATATTTTATCGGCCGATGGATTCTTCCAACCCAATTCTCCCAGCTCACAAAAGAAAGAGCAACCCAAGGGAAGATTTATCTAACTGCTTACAAGATTTAGGGTTTCATTGGTTTGAAGGATATATGGACATCAAAGACCAGACGTACAACTAAGTTGAAATATATGCACACACTAACTGTATGATATAACTGTAAAATTTATTAATTCTCACATTTAAATGTCTGCATTACTGTAACTTTACTCTTATTCTTTATCAAGGAATTAAAGATTATACATATAATCACGGAACACATTTCCATATAAACCAGCGGTGTCATCAATGTACCGCGTAGCAACACATCGGACCACGCAACCACTCCAGTTCATCGAACATCAAGCGTCAGCAGAAATTAGAACTATGCAGTGCTAGCAGAAGTAGGGCATAAGTATGACCGCTGAGGCAAAATTCAAACAGTTCAGTTTTAGCATTAAGTGAGACAAGTGTAATAAAATGATTTAGTTCAATAAAAGTTTTTTTTTTATAATTATTATGAGAACCGTCTCGTAATTATATATTATAGAGTATAGATTTTTTTGAGAATTTAAGTATTTAAAAGTTTTATTTTGTAATGATTTAGCCCTGTAGACCCAGGGCCCTTTTTCAACCAGTGTTATCTTTAGTTCCAATCATCTTTTTCTCATCAAAGGTATAACAGGGTATAGATAACATTCTATATGCGTAGAAGTTTTGCTCATATTTGCTCCTTTTGGAGGAAAGTGTCCTGGAAAACTTAACTTTTTTTACACAAAAAAAAAACTGGAATAACTTTTGTAAAACAACATCTATCAATCCCCACCTCTTCTCAAAAGATGCGTCCTCTCATGACCCTGAAGTTCTTTGAAGATGGCTCTCAGAATAAAACAGAATGAAAAAAGTTAGAACAAAAAAACAGTTTTTTCAGAACCACCCTATCTGAATTTAGAAAAACGTTCATAGAATTATGTGTTGATGAGATAGAAATTTGATGTTCTGGGCAAAGTTGCTTGAAATAAAATTATCTTTGACTTCGTATAAGCGAGTATTCCTCTAAAACATATGAATAAAAAGTTATGATTTTTTATTTTGAAAAAAGAGGACCACCCTAGTCACTACCTGCGCCAAAAGGAAGATCTTATCTTGTAGACATCAAAACCCTAGATTGCATATTTTTCGAGATATCGGTTTTTGTCGTGAAATTTTGCGTTTTCGACCATAGTGAACTGTGAATAGGTGACGTAAAATGTACTTGCATTGCATTTAAAAAAGCTGAATATTTTGTAGTCATAATGTACACCACTGCCCATGTGTATTATCCAGGGAAACAAAGGCTTTCTGGTGACCATGGATGTTGCTAATTTATAGTTTTCTTAGAATCAATTCATGCGACACTTCAAAATTTGCAGAATTTCATGAAGAATGCATCAGATACTATGTGTGCTGTCTTATTTGACATTGGCAACATGACGGTTCCAAAACAGGTTCCGGAGGCACCGTAGATGTGGCCAGTTTATCATTTTCATAGAACCAAGTCGTGCTGCACCTCAAATTTGCAAAATTTCATGAATAAGAGGCCATGTCAATATGTTCAGGGCAACATTGGCCATCCAGTGGTCTCGAAACAGGATCCGGGAGCCCCAGAAAGGTTGTAACCGTTGACGAAGAATGTTTGAGGTTCAAGTGAAACTCGGTGGCCTAAGTACCACTCTCTTTACGAGAGAAACCTTCCTCAATGAAATTCGAAACTTATGACGGAAACTAATATTTATCAAAAGAACACCTTTATCCTATCCATTTACCATCAGGGAAACCCGCAATCTCAAAGAAGTCCACAAATTATAGTCCCAATTTTCATTAAACCTAACGAACCAAGCTAGAACGAATGTGCCTGATACGAATCCAAGACGAGCCCAAGAACTCCATGACGAGCGAGCCAGCTAAAAACCGTGACGGAAAATTAAGTAACACAACGAAAAACTTCAAATTTCAATCTATATTCACATCATTTTTCACCATTCATTCGGGTTGGACTAAACTCGGTTCAAAAAAGCAAACTATTCATGGCCATGAAAAAAAAAAGCACGAACATACCTGTGCAGGTTTTTTCGGTGCGATGCGATGCGATGATGGCGACTGATGGAGCAGCAATGGTGGCCGGTGACCTTACCAAGGTCCTGGCGATGGTGACTGTCGACCTTCCGATGACCTGTGATGATGGCGGCGGCCTCAGAATAGCGCCGATCTAGCTGCGGTAATGGCGTGCAGCGACGAAAGGTGACCCACGTTCGGTATGGCCGAAATTAGAGGTGCGGAGGTAGTGGCGGCTGGACGGAAGGCTTCCGATTAACTTCCGAAAGAGCTGAGCATCGACGGAGTCGAGCTTTTCCCGGAAGATTCGCTTCGCGGAGGAGAGAGGCCAACGTACCGTCGAACGGTTTCGCGTACTATGTTTCCGCTATGACCGCCCGAGATGAAATGAAATCTCCCCCCTCTTTGGATAAAATCCAAACCGAGGTACGCAATTGGCTTCGTACTTCTGCGGTCCGAGCTCTCGAGTGTCACGGTCTCCGTGGTTGTAGCGTAATGGGACTCTACCAACGGCTTTTGGCGACCGTCGGGAAAAATTTCGCTTAATCAAAACTAGCGACTTCACGACACTCCGTTTAACAACCTACAAGAGGCGGGCCTTCGCAATGCACACGGGTCTTTGTCCGAATCCAAAAAACGGAAATGGTGGCCATGTTGACACCACGAGAAACCCAACGGTCCGGCGACGATCGATGCTGGATTCGCCGAAAATTTCCTGCCCGTACAAAAAAAAGCCCGTTGAACGAGCTGTCCAACGCGAAATCCAAAATTATTCATCTAATATTTAAATTTACAAAATTAATCAAAAATTACCTTTTTGTATTTAGAAACACTATTTACACAGCGGTTTGAAACGCGAACTACTTGCTTCAGGCAAGAAAAAACTGAATGCACAAAAAGAACTATTGAATTAATTAACTGACTCAAACACTTCTTTGAAATTAATCACTTTTATCTTTTTGATCGAATTTAACTGAGCTTGAAAACCGCGTCAAACACTACTGCTCTCCAGCCGATTTGTTAGCGAAATGGCAGAGTCTAGAATTTCTTTTTCCCAAGAAACCACGGAATTTCTTAAAGATAAAAGGATCGTATCTGGTGCGAAAAATCAATGTCCGTCTTCGCCATTTTACTCAGGTGTTCATTTGAATCCTATTTCTTTCACGTATTTACCAAGCTATAAAGGAAAGATACATCTGCTAGCTTGCTATAAAAACTTCAAATCTACAAAGCTCACTTTTATCTTGCCATAAAAATCCCGAAAAATGTATGTATCACGATGCTTTTTGCTACATTGCATTAGAACTGAATCATGCTCTTAAATCCCGACAAATGCACGTAGCCAAGCCACTTTTGCTATTTTGAATTTGGAAACGAATCACTCCTTTTTTATTGCATTGAAATTCTGAATTAATAACGGGATTCAATTACTAATCATAGTTATTCTAAACTAAACTTAAAATTTTAACGAAATAAGCTATAAGTACATGGTTACCAATTTATAATTTTTATTGAACCAAGTTGTGCGGCACCTGCCGGATTTCATGAAGAAATTCATCAGAGGCCACGCCAACACGTCCGGGGCAATATTGACCATCCGTCAGTGATGCATTTGAACGCGATCAGTTCGAGTTCTGATGTAAAGATTGAAGTATGACGCAAGAGATTCGTTCCATGATTTCTCCGTCATTATACACTGCAAAGTTTGGCCAAGTTGATTCCGCATGATCGTTATTCACAGATGCATCACTAACAGAGGAGACCGCTGGTTTTGGTGTTTATAACGAACTTCATAGCGCCTCTCGAAAGCTTCAAGCTCCTTGTTCGGTTTATGTCACTGAGCTGGCGGCAATACATTATACGCTAGAAACTATTGTCTCACTTCCACCCGATCACTATTTCATATTTACGGATAGCCTCAGTTCTGCCGAGGATATTCGGTCTGTGAGGCCGAGAGAGGACTTAATCTGGGATGGGGGACAGATCAGGATATTTTGGCTGGACGTGATGAGGAGTTTATGAGACTCATAGATGTTTTCTTGAAGAAAGCTAACCTTAGATTGTAAGTGGATTAAATTCGTATTTAGTTTGTATTTTGTGTGTGTGTGTATTTGTTTTTGAAATAATTGTATAATTCACTGCTGATATAAAGTTGAATAGGAAGAAGTTCATGTTTTAGGAATAGTGAAATATAGTAAATCATATGTCAAATCTCCTTCTCCCTTTCCCGATCCATAAAATTGGATATATCCACTAACCTCGAGATTACCACGAGTATTCGGTTCAATTCTTGTAGCTCTAGATATAAGATTAAGATTAATTACTTGTAACGCAAATTGCTCTGTAAAGTTCATTCGATTGAGCCTGTACATTTAAATTAATTTACAAAAAAACTTATATTGATAATATAAATACAAAAAAAGTACGCTACATGGAATCCCCTAAGTAAAAACATGTAAATGTCACTCTCAGGAGTCGAATGACATTATATACTATCCGATTCGTATACTAATGAAGATTTCTAGTATTGTATGTTTATCGTTTTTAAGTTTTCACAAAAGTACTGTAAAACCTTAAATATGACTGATCTGAGTGAAAGTTTTGTAGAAGCCAATAAACAAGTCGGATGAACAGGTATATATATTTATTCGTATTGAGTATATATGCTCCAATAGTTGATTTAAAATTTTATTGCATAATCTGAGACAGTAAAACCACAGACAAACAGACATAACTCTTCAAAAATATCTTCAATCTTAGATCCATAAGCCAACATTAGGGCAATTTCCCCTATAATGACTACAATATTTCTTTTCGTTTCTTCAAGCCATGGGAGTAAAACAGAGGTCCGATTTGAGAGCTTGAAAGTTAAATAAGTTCAATTTTGGTGGCAGCCTCCGTATGACCTTGGTTAATATAATGTTGCTCCATTCAAGGTACGGTAATGTTCATAATAAATTAATTAATTTGCTACCTTTATAATGCCATCAGCGATGATTTTCACAATTTTCCTTCGTTTTTCACCGACTGAAAAACAAAGTATTAAAAAAGTACAAACATTCCAACATTCAAATTTGATCACCTCCGCATAATTCTTGCCTCCTACTGTGTGCAGGATTGTTGACTTTTCTTCAAGTTAGAGTCGAGCAAATCCACGCCAACTGACGAATCGATCAAACTTTACCCTCTCCTAATTCCAGGAAACTTTGCTATGCGATGTTTTTCAATAAATCCTAGCACGAAAACGGCTCATCTAATCGAAATGACATTTGAGGCAAAGTTGTTGGAAACTTCATTGTCATTGTCAATATCACCACCTTTGGTACACAAATAAAATAAAAATGTGAAAACTTTTTATGCAAAAAAGTACATGTAAAGTTAAAGCTTTTCAAAAATTCTAAGTTTTCTTGTACAGTCAACTTTTGCTCGTTGGGCTAAACCCATAGCCCACTTGGTGAAAGACTTTCGTTAGTTGGGCTGAGTCGTCAAAGCTGAAAATTGCTTGCGGATACATCGATTGTCTGTCTCAGTATTCACTCGTCTGTCGACAGAAGCAGACCACTCTCAATGTGTGTCACACGATCGTCTGTTTACTCGGCAGCAGTCATTGTGTAGTCCTCCTCATTGTTCTTCATCAGCAGTTCTTTCAGTCAATGCGTCGTCGACTTTGGCAAGCAACCGTTTCGCGATGAATGTGTGAGTGCTGACCACGTTTTGCGTCTATTACTGCAATGGAAGCGCTCTGACCCCTGTTGGCGTAACTGCCATTTTTTTTCTTCCTTTGTTCGGGACCTAACACCACTGCGACCAGTAATTTGATCTATTGTAGTGTATCCCGTGTCCTTAGTTTAGTGTATGTCGTATTACTCCATCACTATTGAGAAATGATGAAGTATTCGATTTTTTTTACAGTTCTCGCGTCACTTTTCAAATAGACCTATGTAACATATCCACCATTTTGAGAAAATCGAAGTTGAAGTTTGACAGATTATTATTTTAACTGTTTAGAAACAATTCAGTTTGCAATACCATGTTTAATGTAGTCAGTGAATAATAACGTTGAAAATTCATTAGAAACGGTAAAATCACAATTTTTCTTTGAATTTCATGCTACAATATAGAAAAAAAAACCACATTAGATGTTTTGACTAGTCAAGTTAAGTTGTACATCGGACATGTTACATTGGACGATTTTTCTCATTGACATAATCAATGAGTGTTGCATTGGACGTTTTGTCTACATGATACTAGATTCCCTTTCACAGATTTCAGAGTAGAATACCTAACTTTAGGTTTACCCCGCCTTCAGAAAATGAGCACCAACCATGATCGAAGTAAGTGTACATTGGACAATTTTTGACTTATGACTATCTGAAATAAATGAAAGTAAATTTGGATGGATGTTTTTGTATCACATACATTGATAGAAGAGCAATAGTTTGTATCGCTAAACTCGATTTGTTTACATTTGTTACATTGGTCTATTTGAAAAGTGACGCGAGAGTTGTCATTCTCGCATTTATCGCAAGGATCCGACTCTAATTGAAAGGTCCCGCTATTTATACCCTTCGGAGTGTTGGAACACCCTCCAAAGGCGCGCCCCTTTGTCAGTCAAAATTGGATTCCTTAGCAGAAAAATTAAGGAATGACACCGATAATGACCATGCATCAGGACCCTAGTCTTAACCACTTTAAACTAGCAAAGATTAGGAATCACATAGATGAAGACTAACTAACTCATTTTTCCCTTGTTTCAAGATCATCCTCGGTGGACAAAGCCGAGTCTTGTCACTATCAACAAGGCATAAAAAGTAACAAGGACTAAGATGTGTTCCTTGGATTACTGAAAAATTCTGTTCCTCTAGTTTGAAGTAGTCAGGACTAGGAATTGTTGGTAGATCTTATATCCCGTAACGTACTACGAAAAGGTGATCTACTCACGTTACGGGGCCATACAATGAAACCACTGGAAGCGGCTCCCGTTCTGTAGGAGGAGGCTTATTGCCCAACAAACATTGAATGTTGAATAAGAGCTTATTCAGGCAAAAACGAGCTTCTTGAGCTAAAAAATTGCTTATTCAGCTGTCGATAAACTCAAATTGTTTGTTGGGTGGATAGCGGAAGATAAAATGTTTATTGTGTTGTACTTTTGACTATAGTTTTAAGATGCATTGTATAGTAACAAGAATCATCGGCTCTGTAAAGTTAAGTCGGTTGAGCCTTATCAATTAAATTAATAAACAACAAAAGAAAACATCGATTGTCTATTATCATCAAAATCGTTTAGCAACTATTCAAAATGATCATCCATGAGCCCCTCGAAAATGAATGTGCAATGTCAAAAATGACGTTTGACTTCCATTTAGGTGGGCTACAGCTCAACTAACGGGAGCCCAACTAAAACGTAGCCAACTTAAAGATAGCCCAACGAGTGCAATTCGTCTGTAGCGGACACAATGAAATCTTTAAAACTGAATAAAATCGTAGATTATCAACTTTTTAGTAAAATTTTGAAACTGTTTTTCGCAACTAAGTTTTATTTTTTTTTTCGCGAAAAACATTTGCTTCAATAAAAAAAACTTGTTGGCTGTTTGTGCAAGAAATTTGGCGTGAAAAATAAGCTCAAAATGTTATCATGTTCTATTATGTTGATGTTCTATAATGTTGATCAATTTTAAAGTGTTCGTTGTGATAAAATATCAGAATAGTTAGCATTTTTGATATGCTTTCAAATAAACATAAGTTTAAAAATCTTAAAGATTTTAACAGCTTTTTTACTTAAATTTTTGGTTCTTTTACAGTATGCATTTTGAAAAGGCAATTCAGTTTTTTCAGACGTCGTGTACATCAAATGATCCGTTTTCGTGCTATGATTTATTGAAAAACATCTAATATGTATTTAAATATTTTTCCTTGATTTGTTTTCCGTCGATCTTGTTCTCCATACTGAGTACCAATGCTACCGACGCCAGGGAGGCAGCTCCCGCACCCGGACCCTACCTATCAATCCATCAACTCATGGACCGGGTTCCAACGGTTTTACTTCCCTTCCGAAGGGAGGCGTTATCAAAGATTTTATGCCTCCTAAAATCCCGACGACGCCGACTGGGATTGAACCCAGGCCCTTTGAAGTGACAGAACATCGAATATGCCATTTTGATAACTTAGGCGTGAGTCAAAATGACCGAATTTCTGCATTCATTTGATATGTTGCCCATAGCGAACTACTATGCAAAGTTTCATTGTATTCTGAGAGGTAAAAGCTGAAAATCGTTTATTTTTTTGCTACTTGACGTGGATTTGCTTAGCCGTGAGAAGAAGCATTTCCCTTTCCCAAATTTAGGTTTTTGTTTTTCCACTTCTCCACTACCCTGACCGTACCGATACCGATGAGGACGATGACGATGGTGACGTTCTGTTTTTACTGAGGTTTGTCCATGCACATAAAAAAATAAACAACTTCTTTCATTCTGATTTGACATGCAAAAAGGCATTCCATTGCTTTTAAAAGACCAATTGGTCCCGTTTTCTGCCACACTTCACCATGAACTGGAAGTGTTCTTACGTTGGATTCTTCCTAGTGAATGCTGAAGGGGACATTTTCAATGAATGAAATTATGCTTTTTTCCTTTTTCCCACTGAGTACACACAACAAAGAGGATGCAAATTAGATTCGAGCAAAGGAAAATGTTCTCCAATATAAATGTGCCTCACCCGGATGGTCGCACTCCGTTTATTCCGAGGTTTCTGCCCCTAGGGAAAGAGCAGAGGTATTGTGTAAATATTGAAAACAAACTTCAGACGCCCTATTATGCTTCGCAGATTTCGTATTCTAAAGATGATGTCGAATTTTCGGAGGAAAATTAATCAGTGAAAATTGTTGTCGCCCGGAAAAGTACACACTTAAAATTGGCGTGGGCCCTCGGTTGATTCGATTTATATGCTAAGAGATCTAAAATTTGAATAAAATGTAATGGCCTAATACGATTATTTCTCTTATTTCTTTACAGGTACGAGTCTATCTGCGCAACTATCTGGTCATGGCAGCCACCCACATGCTATATTTGATGAAAGTAACTGATGATCGGCACGAAAGGATTTTAAAGTATTTAGGTTGAATTTGGTATATCCCTCATGGATGATTTTTCAGTAATTTCAGTAATATCACTAAGACTTTGATTGTAGTCATCCAAATGTTATACTTCTATAATCAACTCGCCTGTTTATGCTACGATCAGTTTGAAAGCAATTCAAGGGAGATCATATCAAAATTGCGTACATGTATGTATGTATGTAAGGTAGCCACCATCCCTTCGAAGATCTTGTCTTGTATGCAGCTCCACTTAATAGCAAGATCAATTTGAGCTACCGATCTGAATTCACAATATCGCTGTATGAAGGGCCAAAAACGGTGGGGTGGACCCGTAAGCAGAGGCACTTACGCGAAATCCACGGGAATTTAAGAATCTCCTTCCAACGATACGATCCAACAAATCGAATAACGCAATTCGCAATACTTATTAAGCTTCCTACAGGATGGTTTGTTAAGAAGGGCGCGTCAATCTCCATGAAACTGTTGGAGTAGAATTCACACCATCACAATCGAATCGGTAGGATAAAGAAAATGATAGTGTTTATTCCCTCCTAGACTCCGGTTGTCATACCACTCCAATCGTCCAGTTCCAGGTCAAATGATACCCTGATGCTCCCTCCCAATCCAGTATTTATTTATATATATAGTAAATATATGTAATGGAGAAATGAAATATATCAGAACATTAAAATACGTAATAATGAAAATACATTTATATGGATACAAAAAACTGGTATTCCGCAATGAAAATAATAATTATTTTACATACAATATGATGCAGCTCTATGTCTCCTCAGCTCCAAATAAGGAAGATGTAACCCTGAAATTTCCAGGTTATATTATGCAAATAAATATTTTTAGCTAGAATGATACTTGATATGTTTGTGTTGTGTTATGTTGTGGGAGAGCTTGGGATTAAACCCATGATGTTCTGCTCATTAAGCAAAAC
This sequence comes from Ochlerotatus camptorhynchus, assembly GCF_037179485.1. NCBI lineage: Eukaryota > Metazoa > Arthropoda > Insecta > Diptera > Culicidae > Ochlerotatus > Ochlerotatus camptorhynchus. The sequence goes on along the minus strand of NW_027040667.1, from coordinate 161,618 downwards.
CGATCCCTCTAAGGTTATCGAGCATCTCAAAACCAAAACATTAGACGGCAAAACATGATTAAGCCCTCACCTGGTATGTAATGAACAACAGAAATACGCGATAATTCATATATTTTCAGCATATGATGCAATATCACAGCTGTTGATAAAAGGAACGGATCCCATCTTATTTAAGACCTGGATGACCTGAAATGTGTGTAACCGGGTTAATACTTATTTAAATGTAATGTAATATTGAAAATGCGTTATAATGCCATGTAACAAGATACAATAAACACAAGATTTTTACGAAACAGATAATGAACGATTCAGATTTCTTTTCAAGCTGGCACTAAGCTTCCCTGGAGCCGCTCATAATAGCTAACATTAAGAATTAAGTATTATAAAATGTAATTTACAATAATATTAAATGATGTAAAGTCAATAATGAAAGATATGTAGTACTATAAACACTATACATATACGATGACCAATAGCTAGCTTAGCTTAGATTGACTGCACATATCAATGGTTGCTACTCCGTGATTGATCAGAATCAGTGAAATTGTACAATGAATCAACTGAATGGGGCTGGGAGTGACCGTCCATTCTCATTGTACAAGTTTCAGTGACTCCATATGTTGTAGATCAATAACGGCGCCGGCCACGTCCTTGCAATCAGGTGGGAGTAGGGAAGGAATATTAGAGTGACATTTGTTGTTTGTGGGCCGTGTTTACCTCTGCACCCAAACAAAAGACACAGAAAAGGAGATTTTGTTAGTAAGTTGGGTTCGTTGGATCAGGATTCACCTTGATAAGTGATGCGACCATGGTTTTAAATGAATCAGTGTTATCATGCATTATACTTGGATTTTCCCGAAGCCAAAACCAAATGGTGTATCAATGGGCCTTATTACGGGTGTCACTACACGGTGATAAGCAAGTGATACTCAGAATAAGAGCCGTGATTACCGTACAAATCAAATGGGAATCACTTCACCGTGACGACAAGTGACAACTTTTCACCGTGATGCGACACCCGTAATAAGCCCCATTATAATATAAATCTGAAGACGTTCCATCATCGAAATGCTGAAAATAAACTTAGAACATGAGCATGAGCAAAATTGATCGCCCGCGACTGCCAACACCAAAGAGCTGAAAACCAATTCAAACAAATCAAATCAGACAAAACCAGGGTGAAAGCTGTAAGAGTGAATCATTACAGTATAAATCTAATGATGTTCCGTCATCAAAGAGCTGGAAGAAACTCAAATAATTTAAATCAATAGATCCAGTCTGAATGAAGGCTGCAAAAAGAGAATGACCCCATTTTGTCAGCTAGCAAAGTATGTGTACCTTAAACATTCATCTTGAAGGAGGAAGGTATGAAATTACAATTATGTGGAATTATTGAAAAATAACAGTCTGATGCGCGGATAGATTGACAGGATCGGGTCATAACTGTAATGTGAATATTAGGAAGATTTATCATCATCAAACTATTCTTGAATTGACCTGGAAGAATGCTTGTGAATAATTGTTATACAGATAAATTAAATTGATAAACTAAATGGTTCAAACAACAACTCCAGTCTGTAAAAAGCTGAAAATAGGGAATCTTTACAATGTGGATCCCCCACGGTCTTCTACTCAGTAAGCAAAAGCGGCAGCCACCAGGCTAGTCGAGCTGCTCAATTTAAATATTGAAACCTTATTTTGTGAAGTTCTTAAGAATACCGATTGAAACACAATGTAAACAAATAAAAGTTAAGAGTCTCATCCGAATCAAATGATTCCAAACGATACGCATTCATAGAAATTAAGTTTAAATAGACAAAAGTAGAAAAAAGGAACAATCTCACCAAATCAGTCCAACTGAATCCCTTGCAAGCAGCTGCTTGGTGTAGTAGCTCCGATCATAGACCCGCCCAACGGGGATCAATCCTCTGGTCGAATGTAGTCGATTGCTCCATGACGCGAACACGAAGCGACCGCTCACAAAATCATACAACGCGTAAACAAACTGAAATCAAAAACTATCAAACGCGACGCCACAAATTTCTGTACCGGGAACACAAACGAAGAAAAAAAAACAAACAACGCAGATAGCGACGCAAACATGATGCAACACGTTTTCTTTTTCGATTCCAAAACTTCTCGGAAAGCGAGAAAACCACCAATCACACACGTATAACCGTCCGGGAGGCAGAGTGCCAGCGCTAATCTCGCAAAATCAGCGAACGCATGCACAAAACAGAAACAAACTTATACACAACCGTATCCGAACAGGTTCGAAGCTGAACTGTCATATCAAAATTGCGTACATTGTACCAAAACATTAGATTGTCAAAAACATCAATGTTAAATCAATGGAACTAAAGAACTGGGAAAAATCGATGATAGATAACATTTGGAAAAACAATAAACAGCTCGACAGTCCAAAAGATTTATATCACCTAATAAAGGAACAACTCAAAGACTTCTTAGTCTCTCCATAAAAGATTTATGTACTTTTAGTGGCCTAGTCACGGGCCACTAACAGCTAGGAAAATTGGAAGATGACAAGTGTCGATTCTGCAACCTAGAGAGTGAAAACTCGGAACATTTACTATGTAACTGTGCAGCACTTTTTCACAAAAAGGAAAACATTTTTCGATGAGGGTTTAGTACAGCCCTCAGATGCATGGATGACTTCTCCCGGTAAGGCAATAAAGTTCATTCGTTCTATAACACCTTACTGGGATAATCAGCTAGTGGAAATCACTCAAATAAATAGTGATACAACACCTTGATGTGGCACACATTAAACCGGGGCCCGCCACAATAGATCAAATAACTGGTCGCAGTGGAAAAATGTACCCAATAAAGGAAAAAAAATAGTAATAACAATGAATGTCCAAAAAAAGGGATGAATATATGAATTTGAAAATTCAACGGTGATTTTTGTGCAGTTGAATTTTGCAGTGAAAAACTCATAGAAGAATAAACTCACGCATGAGATTTGAGTTTTTGAATTTTTCCGAACACTGACACCGATTAGTTAATGCCGTATTTCTATAGTGCGGGTACCACAAGATTCTTATTCACGGGGCTAATCGGGGCCCAACCCTGATTTTAGGGCAATTTGCTGTAATTGGGAAAGTTAGTAGAAAGTTTACCATCTTTTGGTGATACGTAGGTTCCAGCTGGTCCTCCGTAAAGCAACCTTCAAGATGCAGTATAGAACACATGTGTAAGCATGCCTTTGCACTCACGTCAACATTCAATATGGGTTCACGCACGCATTTAGCCAAATAAGCACGCACATCAGTATGCGTGTAATGTTTGGGATTGCTCTTCGCAGGGGTTTTCTATGGCTTTCAAACCCACTACTTTAAGTGTGTTCTTGGAATGTGTGCAGTGTAGTGAGTGTATATAAAGCTGTGAACAGTAAAAAAGAAAAGGAATACAAATGAATGATTCCGACGTCGTCGCAGTCCAATTCTATCTGGAGCAATTCCTAAAAAAAACTCCTTTTCCTTGTCTCTACTGTTCGCGCTGCTTGGGATTAGAAAAGTAGGCAGTGAATTGAGAAGAACTAAAATGCCGGCAAAGCTACGTCAATATTGTACAATAGATTCATATTTTTCTATCAGGATAATATAATATTTATAACGCATTGCTGATTTGTAGATAAGTGTTAAGCTTAAGGTGATTCCTTGCAGAGTCCACAAATGGCCACCACATAGGCACATACATGCACTTCCACTTCAAATTTTCAATTACACACATCTCGGAAATTAATGCCCCATTTCACCTGAAATTGCTACTTCATGTATGATGCAGTATAGCAAACGTGGAGTAACAGTGTGGTACGTACCATAGAACCTGATATTTGTGCACTTAAAGTTTCCAAGTGGTTACGAGAATAAGGATCTCACAACGAAACAACTTAAGTAAGTTTTGTTCAGTCTTAAGTTCAGCTAATTTAATGAGGTTTAATTATGGGGATACAATTCGTTTTATGCACTTACAACCTGGTCCTTCGGGAGACCCGGAACATCCGTAAAAGTGGTCAATTCATGATACTCATCATAGAGCTCCGTGTTTTTTTCAAAACCACTCATAAACGTTGTATCAGAAATAATTCGGAGTTGTGATCGGAATATGGACCCAGAGGACCACTTACTCATCGACCGGAAGATCCGGAACATTCGTAAAAGTGCCAATTCATGAAACTTATACTAGAACTCCATGTTTTTTTTTCAAATCCACTCATCACCGCCGTGTTTTTTTCAAAACCACTCATAAACGTTGTATCAGAATTAATTCGGAATTGTGACCGGAATATGAACCCTGGGAACCACGAGATGGCTCACCGGTAGATCCGAAACATCATTAAAAATGATCAACTCATGAAACTGATCCTAGACACTAGCGTGCACAGGAATCTTGTTAAGGAGGGGCCATTTTTTTTTCTATGGTGTTGGGGATGGGGAGTACTCCAAAGTGCGTGGGGGGATGGTGCTGTCCACCCACCACTGTTTCCCTTCTGTTCAATTTAGCTAATTTTATTTAATTTTTCCTCCGGTGGTTGTTCATCCTCTTCAATACCTTTCAGACAGCCAATGGAAATTGGCAATTTAATCCCATCGACGATGTCGATGATGATCGGTTCGTCATATGGTTGCGATAGTAGGGCTTTAACCGAAATGATACATTTGCTGCAATGTATATTGCTTTTGATCAATCCAATCTTGATCAGTCTGTGGTGTTGAGTACTTGCCACTGATGAAGTCTGCAAGTATAATAGTAGATAAAATACGCGTATCTGTCAAAATATAAGCAATCATAACGGAATTAAAAGGAAATAAACCAACACACTCAAAGCTCTTCATAAAAGTATATTGCTGTTTTTGTTCTTGCACTTGGCTTGTACTTCAGCAGTGCTGCCAGCCACCGTCAAAACATACTGCCATCACCTGCTCCCAAGAAATCTGCATCGCTGTCAGGACATCAGCAATAGTATTGAAGATGGTCGTTGCGTCTGTTTTCAACACCCGTCCCACACCCACGAATGTTTCCGTCGGCCGATCATTATCAATATACCTGATGACAATCGCCAACTGCTCGCAAGGTTCTCTTTTGAAATTCTTCTCAGAAGTCCTCTGGAATTATTTTCTGAACTTTTCTTGAATTTTACTCAGAACACCTTGGAACTGAAATTCCCTTAGAGTTTCAGAAGAATTTGCTGAGTATTATCCAGAAATTATTCCCGGAATGAGCTAGACATTATCAGTACTGCCTTGAAGTTTTCCTCAAAATCCCTTTGAAATTTCACTCAAAATTTAATTTTGTCGGTATTCTATTCGGAATTATCTTGGAAAAATCCTTTCAGAATTCAATATCCTTGAGGTTCTTCTCGGATTTTGTTAGAACTCTCCTAAGAGCTCTTTTGAAATTCTTATTGAGTTTCAGATTTTTTTTCCTGGAATAAGCTAGAAATTATCCTCTGAATTCAATTGAAAGTTTGCTTAAACTCCCTTTGGAATTTCACTTAAAATTTGATTTTCTCGGTATTCTTTTCGAAATTATCTTGGAACTATCTGCAGGATGCATTAGAAATTAACCATAGAATTTTCTTCGAATTCTCCCCAGAAATATTTTAGAACTGTCCTAAGAATTCAATATCCTTGAGGTTCTTCTCGGAATATATTAGAACTTTTTTTTCTTCTCAGAACATCTTGGAATTGAAATTCCCCTAAAGTTTCAGAAGAATTTCCTCCGTATTCACCAGAAATTCTTTTCAAGAATGAGCTTGAAATTATTATCGGGATTCCCTTGAAATTTTCCTCAACATCCCTTTGGAATTTCATTCGAAATTTGGTATTCTGTTCGAAATTATCTTGGAGCTATCTGCAGGATTCACTAGAAATTATTCGCAGAATTTTTATGGAATCATCCCCAGAAATCTTTTCTTTTGGAACTGTCCTCAGAATTCAAAACCCTTGAGGTTCTTCTCGGAAGTCAAGTTTAAGTTGTCCGTCTATTCACCAAAACGTTGTAGTTTTTCTACCACAAATTTTCATTAAAGCTTGCCCCTCCATTTACCAGAACTGTGCAATTGTTACTCCAGGAATTTTCAATTCAGCTTGCCCCTCCATGCATCAGATTGTTGCAAATCTTACACCAGAAATTTTCAATACAAACATGCCCCCAGAAAATTTTACATCAGAAAAATTCAATTGACCAGAACGATGTCAATTTTCCACTGTTAATGTTCAATAAAAATTACTTCTCCAATCTTCTGATTAGTGCAGATTTCCTTTTTCCATTTTCCACCAGACATTTTAAATATAGCTTGCTTCTCCTATCATCAGAAGGTTCCAGGTTTTCCATCAAATCAAGCTTGCCCCTATTTTCAGATTTTTCATCATAAATTTTCAGTAAAGCAGCTTCCCATCCAATCATCACAATTGTGCATATTTATTATTAAAGTTTGTTTCTCTACTCAGCAGGAGGATGCAAATTTAAGACCAAAAATTTTGAAAAAAGCTTGCCCATCCGTTCACCAGAACGGTGCCGATTTTCCACCAGAAGTTTTCAATATAGCTTAATTTTAAATAAAGCTTGTGCCTTCATTTACCAGACCAGTGCAAGTTTTCCACCAGAAATTTTCGGTTCATTTCATTTATCAGAGCGATGCAAATTTTGCACCAGAAATTTTCAATAAAGCAAGCTCCTCTATTCACCAGAACGGTGCACCAAAAATTGTCAGAGAAGTTTGTTTCACCATGCACCTTTGTGGTGCAATGTTTAGGCTTCGCCTCTTCAAAAAAAATTTCAATGATGCTTGCATTCATCAGAACGATGCAAATTATGCACCACAAAAATGAATAAACCTTGCTTCTACATTTACCAAAGTATTGCAAACTTCCCACCAGAAATTTTCAGTTAAATGTGCACCTCCAAATTTGTAGCATGGTTCAATTTTTCCACCAGAGTGATTCATTTTGATTAGTCCCTCCATGCACCACCTTGATGATATTTTTACACCAGAAATATTCAATAAAAAGCTTTTTCTTCGATTTACCACCACAAAGGTGGATTTTATCAACCTTAATTTTACCCTCACCTTGAAAAAAAAAATTACTCCAGAAATTTATTATATGCACCATTGTGGTGCAATTTTTTGGCCAAAACATTTCATTGAAGTTTGCCCCTTCATGCACCATGGTGGAGCAATTTTCAGGCACCATCTCAAAGGAATTGAATGAAAGGTTTTCAGTGCCCTGATATTATGAAATGAAGTTATTTTACCTTCCAATCAAGAAAAGATGAACCAGCCCCTAGCTGAAAGTCTCGCTAATAAAGATATCCTAACCTAACCTTCAAATCAAGGTATCAAGAAATCAAGTAATTTTATATCATAATTTTGTAAATGTGGAAATAAAAATCTTATTTATAAAAGGTGGGCCAATTGCCCCACCTTGCCCCACCCTGTGCACGCCAGTGTAGAGCTCCTCGTTTTTTTCGAAGCCGCTCATAAACGTCTTAACAGAATGAATCCGATGTTGTGATCGGAATATGGATGCTGTGGACTACGGGATGGTCCTCTAGAAGATTCGGAACGTCCGTAAAAGTGGTAATTTCATTAAACTGATCCTCGTGCTCCACGTTTTTTGTAACCACTCATAAATACCTTATTAGAATGGATTTGGGGTTGTGACCGGAATACATACACTGGGGTCCACGGAATGGTTGACCGGAACAGCTGGAACATCCGTAAAAAATAGTCCGCTTTCATAATAAACTTTCCGAACCAATTTCAGTCACCTCTGGGGTAAACCAGGGTTATCATTTAGGCCACCTCTTTTTATTTTGTACATAAACGACATTTCCTACATACTTAAAAAAATAAAACTACTTGTATATGCAGACGACATGAAGCTCTTTATGGGAATAAGTTATTCTAGCGATGCAGAAGAATTCCAGAATGAAATCAATATTTTCCACACCTGGTGTAGTAAAAGTCTACTTCAACTGAACGTAAAAAAATGTACCGTAATCAGGCATGGAAAATCATTTGCATTCATTTCGTGCATTCATTTACATTCATTTACGTCTAACTTTTTTCTTCAACAGCATTCCGCAAAATGATGTAAAGAGTTTTAGTAGGTTTTGTTATTAGCTACAACTTTTGTAAACAAGTCAAATCCGTATCTCTTATGCATGACGAAGCAGAGCGAACAGAATCCACTACTGTTTTTCAGAGAATGTATTTTACATTCACTGAAACACAGTAACAAGTTCTGCTCACCCTAGTTCGTGATGCATAAGAGATTTGAGTTATGACCAAAACTTGTAGCTAATAACAAAACCTACAAAAGCTCTATACATAATTTTGCGGAAAACTGTTGATGAAAAAAGTTAGAGGCAAATGAATGTAAATGAATGTATGAAATGAATGCAAATGATGTTCCATGCCTGACCGTAATAGCATTAAGCAGAAAAATTGAAGCACCGCATATTGAAATATCATTAGGCAACCAAATAGAAGAAAAATGCTAAATTGTAAGAGATCAAGGTTTTATTCATAGACTCAAAACTAACCCATACACTATTAAGCCATTATATACCACATATGTAAGGCCAATTCTGGAATACTGCCACCTAGTATGGAATCCATTCATTTCCATACACGAAGAACGCATAGAATCTGTCCAAAAACAATTCCTTTTATATGCTTTACGTAAATTGAATTGGACTGCATATTCATTACCATCTTATGAAGCGCGCTGCATGCTCATCAATATACAAACACTTAAGGAGCGCCGCCAATTTGCAATGGTTTTCTTCATCAACGACATTATTTCAATGCGCATAGGTTCGGCGAAAATTCTCGAACAATTAAACTTTTACACACCTTGTCGATATCTTAAAACACGAAATTTATTTTCTGAAAAATCGTACAGAACAAACTTTGCAAAAAATAGCCCAATCACTGGAATGATGCGCCTGTATAATTTGCATTGCGGTACTATTGACATCACTATGTCCAAGCAGTAAATAAAAACTAAGCTAAAACAAAATAGAATTAATGCATAGTATGTAAGTAAACATTGTAATAATCATTGTATGTAGTCAACACTGCTTGACGAAATAAAATAAATAAATAAATTCATTTTGACTATTGAGTTAGTATTCATATTAATTTAAGAGTGGCTTCAAAAAACCACGGAGCTCTAGGACCAGTTTCGTGAATTGACCACTTTTACGGATGTTCCGGATCTTCCACAGGACCAGACTTGTGTGCTACCGGAAACTGACTCATCCCAAAAGGTAGCGAACTATCTGCTTAACATCTTCTCCAAATACTTCAGGAAGTTATCTCTTCAAATTGCCGTACAATCAGTGTTTGGTCCCAATTAGCTCAAATCCCATATGGTACGTGTATTCGTTAATGCCGGATTGACCGTACTATAGGAATCCAGTGGCATCAGTACTATAGGAATTCGGCAAGAACAAATCCGCACTATAGGAATCTTTACTGTATGTAGATTTTTTGTAAACCACTACTTTTGTTGTAATTGTAGCACCACAACTGTAACTGCGATCACAAATTGAATATAAATGCTTGCTGCTGAATATTACGTTGCATAAAAAGCTGCATGACCAATTTATCCCTATCCTATGTATAATTTGAATGATTAAAAACAAAAACATGCAATTAAGGAACTAAATTCGTACATTGGACAAGCATTTGCTAGCGGCGCCGGTGGTGTAGTGGTAATCGTGATTACCTCTCACCTCAGCAGTCCTGGGTTCAAGCCAAGTCAGCACCGCCGGGATGTTCTGAGGCATACAGTGTTTCATTGATTAATCAATCCAATGAATTGGTCGATGAACCTGACGAAATAAAACAGCCAGTTAATAGTAGTTGTAGATTTGAAGTTTTTCAACATCATTTTTTACATCAGATGAACTTAGAGTTATTTGTTTTTCATTAGGAAATTCGGCTGGAGTAGATAATGTTAATGCTAGAGTTATTCAAGATTGCGTTCATGTGATTGGCCACATCTTGCTGAACCTTATTAATCAATCATTGCAAACTGGACATGTGCCACAAATTTGGAAGGAATCCTTAGTGGTTCCTATTCAAACTGTTGCTGGAACGATTAAAGCCGAAGAGTTTCGTCCCATCAACATGTTGCACACATTAGAGAAAATGTTAGAACATGTTGTTAAAGGCCAGCTGTTGGAGTATTTAAATAGTAATAGTTTGTTGATATCAGAACAATCATGATATCGGGAAGGTCATTCTTGTGAAACCGCGTTGAATTTGGTATAAGCGAAGTGGAAAAATAACTTGGAGTCTTTACACTACGATTGTTGCTGTTTTTTTTGGACCTTAAACGCGCTTTTGAAACAATTTCTGGGCCCTTATTGTTAAGATCAATCAAGCGCTTTGGAATTACGAGTGCTGCATATAAATGGTTTGAAAGCTATTTGTCTGACAGAACTCAACGGACTGTTTTCAATGATTCTGTTTCTAGTCCCGTGGGGAATAACCTTGGAGTGCCCCAGGGAAGTGTATTAGGGCCCCTGTTATTTATTATGTATATTGATGACTTGCGACGTGTTTTACGATTTTGCGACATTAATATTTTTGCAGATGATACTGTGTTATTCATTGCAGCTAAGGATTTAGATGATGCCGCTTTACAGTTGAATGAAGATTTACGTTCTCTAAGTAGATGGTTGAAGTATAAGCAGTTGAATTTGAATACAAATAAATCTAAATGTATGGTAATTTCGCGGAATCGATTAAATGAGAACGTCTCTGTTGATGATGAGACTATTGATTTTTTTTTCCTTGATTTGTTTTCCGTCGATCTTGTTTTCCGTGCTGAGCACCAATGCTACCGACGCCAGAGAGGCAGCTCCCACACCTGGACCCTACCTATCGACCCATCAACTCATGAACCGGGGACCAACGGCTTTACTTCCCTTCCGAAGGAAGGCGTGATCAGAGATGTTATGCCTCAGAACATCCCGGCGGCGCCGACTGGGATTGAACCCAGGCCTGCTGGGGTGAGAGGTAATCACGCTTACCACTACACCACCGGCGCCGCTGAGACTATTGATCGCGTTCGCGAGATTAAATATCTTTGCGTAATTATTGATGACAAACTTAAGTTCAACTCTCACATTGACAATGTCATCAAAAAAATTGCCAAGAAGTATGGAATTCTATGTCGACTGAAAAACGATTTAACTATTGCCAGTAAAATGTATCTATACAAATCAATCATCTCGCTCACCTAGACTTTTCCCCTTCCATTTTATTTTTGGCCAATGAAACACAAATATCAAGATTACAGCGCTTGCAGAATAAAATAATGCGTTTGATTTTGAGATGTAATAGATTCACTTCCTCAACTTTGATGCTAGACGCCTTACAATGGTTGTCGGTGAAGCAAAGAATTGTATATTCGACTATGGTGTTCATTTTTAAAGTAGTTAACGGTTTGCTGCCTCGATATATGTGTGATCGAATTGAAAGAGGAAGTTACTTTCATAGATATAATACCAGAAACGCGGTTGAAATAAGAACACCACATTTCTTGACTTGTGCTTCACACAATTCATTATATTACAAAGGAATAAATGTTTTCAATTCGATGGCAAGACATATAAAACGTTCAGCAACACTTACAGTATTTAAAAAAACACTGTATTTCACACGTTAAAACTGTCTTTTGAACAGTTATCCAGTGATTTTTTTTATGAATTGACAAAAACTATGTATCTTGACGAAGTTATCTCTAAAGGATTATTTTATATGGATAGCTGTCATAACGACTTTTTAATAATTATTGTAGCACTGCAAAAACTATTTCTGTTCGCCACGATGGTGATGATGGATTTTTTATATTTGATTTAATAGTAGATTAATAAAAAAAAAAAATAGTCTACACAGGTTTGAGCCTCGCGCGCGTATTACGGATATAGAGGACTGAATTTAACATTTGATAAAAAAATATGCAATTTTGAAGCTTATTTGAGTTAGTAGTAAGTTTTCTTGCAAATGTTGGGGGTTCGTGAGCATTCCTGACATTGCTGAAAATTATGATAGCATCAGATTGCGGGATTGCTAGTGTAATAGGATGCTTTGTTGATTGTTCATTAACTCTTGATTGCTTGTAATACTTATGAATATTTTAGGTGGACAAAAAGGCGATTTCGGAAAAAATAAAAACAAGATCGACGGAAAACAAATCATGGAAATAAAAAAAGCATTTGCTAATTCAGGTTTGAAGGGGCCTCCTTTAGCTTAGTCAGTAAAGGCAGTAAAGTACAAAGCAACACCATGCTGGAGGTGGCTGGGTTCGATTCCCGGTCCGGTCTATGAATTGTTCGGGTTGGAAAAACTTTAGACTTCCCTGGGCATAGAGTATATGATTGTTCTTGCTACACAATTATACTAATGCAAAAAGGCATCGAAAGCTCTCAATTAATAACTGTGGAAGGGCATCTAGAACACTAAGTTAAGAGCACACAATAAGCTTATATGCGATAAGCAATAAGTTTGATATTCGGAGAAGAAGAAGAATTCAGTGTATTTGTTTGTGTACCAAACATATGATTGGAACAATATTCAGGTTTTGGTAACAAGAGATCTGCTTACCCCTGTTCTACGGTACCAGAAAATAATTACAATACCTAATAAACACAATTATTATAAATCCCAGACGAGCACAATGATGGGCTCCGTGATGGAGTTGGATCTGGCAATTCCATTTTAGATTCTTCTAATTAAAGAAATTTGTATTGTGTCGCCAGCACTAAATTAATGTTTGGAAGTCTGACTTCCGACTTCCGAACCCACTTCCGACTTTTACGGAAAAGATGACTGTAGATTGTTATTGTTGTTATTGTTGGTACTTTGGACAGCTCTTTTGCGTTGGAAGTCAATTCATGAACAACTTACAGATAATATTAATCTAAATGCACACAATGACATTTTCACAAGAAGATGATAAGTTACTGGCAACCACCTACAGAGTAAAATCGCAATCAGACCCTTGAAACTAATGAAGACAGACAAATGACGTGGAAATCGCATTAAAAAACCTTCAATCTTGAAGCAAAAGATGGCATCAATTCAAACCGACGTAATTGCCGCTCAGTTTGCATGGAACATGGCCTGAAACTTGCTGAGGGAGGCAATGGCAGGAAGGCGGTAGTTGGCAATCAGGGAAAAGCAATTTTCCATAGCGCGCTCTGGGAGAAGTAAAAACTGACACCGCGCAACCAATTTACGGCACCGTGTGGTCTCTGGAAATCGTATCACGGTGAATGTTGCTCGTACTCGTACCAGGCCGTAAGGCATCGCTTATACGTGAGTTGAACGCAAAATGAGTCCCGCCACCACGTTCGCACTCGCTGGTGACTTCTATCAATCGATGCCAACGGAGGCACTGCCGATCAAGATCACGGAAAATTACAGCGCACTGGACGTTGAAAAGTAACCAACCAAATGGTTTGGCTCTGACGGTGCAAGTGACAACTTCTGTTTTGCTCTCTTTCGCTTTCATCATATTTAGAAGCGCTAATGGGATTTTAAAGATCGTACCGAAAGCTTCGCATCATTAATTTGCGCTTTAATTGCGTGCATTCCACGCCGCCGTTCACCATACAGGTATCAATTAAGAATCATTTAAGGAGCTATTTGAACACGCAGTTTAATTGATATTTCTCTTAAATGGGAAGTCACTAGCCCCGAAGCGTGAAAGCACTGGAAAGGCAAATATTTGTCCGATTCCTAATTGCTTCCTGAACGATGTAAAACATTGCCTTCGATTAGGGTTCCACGCTACTTTGTTGCTTCGGTTAACTGTTTCGACCAACTTGTTTAATTAAAGTTCAATTACGATTAGTGTCGATTCTATGGGCATATGACGAAGCAAAATGGAATACGACGAAGTGGTGCGGAACCCTACTGGATTAAAACAAATTAAACCTTTCAATAAGATGATACTGCTTTTGTAAACAATTACTTCAATCGCCGATTTCTCGCGGATATGAGCTCGAGCTCATATAATAGAGAATAAGCTGCTAGAGGAAACATCCCCATATTTGAAGGCGCTGTTAGTTTGCCGGTGTGAGCTTTTAATTCAACGGTTTGTCCACAAATCGCCTTTCATAAATGTTGATGAAGAAACCGTATTCTCAAGTATAAATTGTCAAAGTGCTAAACATAATACTACAGCCGTCGAGTCGACTCAATTTCGTTAAATGTGGATTCATTTAAAAGTGAGTTGTTTTTTCCGGGCTTTTCTACGAAAAACTTTTCGAGTTTGAGGAAAATCGATTTAGGTTTCACTCAGTCTACTAGTATACTTTTAGACTGAGTAAAATTTTCTTGGATTTTCCTCATATTCATCCTGGTTTTCAACGACGTTTGCCCGGTATATTCAACTCACATTTGAGTAAATCTACTTTTGACGAGATTGAACCAATTTTGAGTCAGTTTGACTGACAATGTAAGTTGTGAACATTGTTAAAGCCTTTAAAATGTCGCACAGGTTGAGTTGATTGGCTTCATTATCTCTTGAAATTGTATAAAGAACTCTTTATATTCACAAGCTTCCAATAATATTGTTCAGATTTCTCCAAAGAAAGTTACAAAAGGAGTGCAAAATTCAAGTAGCTAAACAAGGTTAAAAAACTGTCCGATTTCAAATACATTTTATGGTAATTGTAATGGAGTATACTCGTAGGGCAAGATGTTATATCCAGCGCGGTTCTGGGATTGATTAAATTTTTAAAACTTCTCCAAACCCTGTGAAATTTTTGGGGTTTCGTAATCTTAAAAATACGTGAAATTTTAACTGTTTTCCAAAACATGCTTAACCATCATATGCGTCACCCCGGGTTCCAATTTGAAAAGCACGGCATAGGAAAAAGCAAAAAATTCCTCACGCACATAAGGGTGTTCTAAGTTCTTAGACATAATTTTAATTCGAGGTCTCTGGATTTTGAAAAAAATTCTAAGCTCAAAGTTATATTTGAAAGAGACTTTAATAAAAAAAAAAATGGATAATTATGGGTGCATGCAGTTTTTTTTATGTTGTTGCAGGAAATTAATTTTTTTTTGAAATTTAGGAGCTTAGACAAATTTTAATGTTTCCGGCAATGAAAAATGGAAATGACAATTTGGGATTAACGTTTTTTGGCTTAGCGTTAAGGCGATATTGTAAAGTTTTCCAAAACTTCCCGCTTGAAAGACGATTTCCATTATGGGGAACAGATTATTCTGAAGAAAAAAAAACTTTTAAGGCAGAACAGCAACAGAAATCTTTGAAATACATTTTAAAATTTTGATTATTATCACGAAGAGAGGAATTTTAAGATCACGAACATGAAAAACTATTGACGTTTGGTAGAGAACTACTTCGGCCTAATCGCCAATTTTGGGCCTATCGAGCAGAAAATAGCAAATAAATCCTTGATTCCGGCGTTAACAAGTCAAATATGCGTTTGGTGCGATATTTTTGTTCAAAAACTACCGAACGAAGTCAATAAGAATGCGTGATATGAATATTTGCACCCATTATTTTCAAAAACAAAACAAGCGCTCTGACCGAATCCATTTTTATCTTCATCCGATAGGCCAAAGTGAATTCAATGGCGTTTGAATGGCGTTTCAATGCGGTAGGCCGAATATAGAATCCGGCCGAGTGTGGGGTCAAGAAGATATCTCGATATCGATATCTCAACAATGTGTTACTTTCTATCAAATCTTACGGTACGTACGGAAAGATAAGAACATTTGAAATACACACAACATTCTATTTAGTGAAAAAAAAAATCCGCTCGAAAATTAGAGGCAAAGGGGCAGGTTTTGCTTAGTAGGCCCACATAAAACAAATTGTTTTGCTCGATAGTAAAAAACGGTTGCGACTAGACCACTGAGCCCTTAACCTCACAACAAACCGCAGCGTGGTGCGTTTCCCAGTGCTGTACATTAGATATGTGCGCCGTCACGCCACGCCGACGCCACTCGCACTTTTTGAGCCTTGCCGCTGCCGACACAATTTTATTGGCGCGTCGATTGTTCAGAAATCGTCACGCCACCGGTCTACGATTTCCCACACCGACGGTTAAATTTCTATAGTGCATACGGCTCTTAAGATGGCGTATTCTTTTTTTTTCATACCTTACATACAAACCTTGATATATCCCTTTGACGAATCGTCTCTTCGACTCACTGTCCCATGTAAATTAAAAAAAAGGTCTGGCGATGTGAATTTGTCACATCACATAAGGTATCTCGTTTCCCTATTCTATCAGCTTTATGTGATTAACGTAGCATATATGTGATACCACTTGAATATTAAAGAAAATTTCTGTTGAATACTCTAGCGCATCCAATGAAATTTACGTGATTTCCGCATAGACAATTTCTATGTGCGTTTTACGTAAACCTTACATGGTTTCCACTTCTAAAAAAAAGAGTGACACACTCAGCATGGTGCACAACATGGCGGCTAGATGCAGAGATGTTTTCATTATTTTGATAAATTAATTGCAAGATGTAAGTATAAGATACGGGTTATTTTTTCCCATTGCCAAAACTCACTTTATTTATTTTTTTTACAGGTTGGTGGCAAGCAATCCAGCAGTTCCCTGCGGAAAAATAACTTGGATTTTCACCAACCTCTATGTTATAGGAATTATTAGTGTTTCATCGGATTTCACTGTGGCTTTTTTTAATTGAATAAGAGGGCATTATTCTGATATATTGTGAAAATTCATTATAATAATAAATAAAAAAAAAAGTATATAAGTATTGTCAAGTACTTAAACCACCATGACATTCATTAGCAAAATCACGTAAGTTATACGTGATACTCATATGACGTTGAAGCTTGACGAAATGAGTGCATCTACATGAGAATCACGTAACTCTTACGTGAAAAGTACGATGGAAAAAATCTACGTATGTTTTCACATAGCATTGACGTGAAGATTATGTTGAGTATACTGTTCTCATGCAGCATCGTTTTTTGGTGGATAGTACGATGTTGGACTCATATATTATACGAATAAAGCGTAATAGGGGAGAGGACTACTTCGGCCTAATCGCCCATTATGGGCCTATCGAGCAGAAAACATCAAATATATCTATGATTACCCCATAAACGAAACAATTATACGTATGGTACGATATTTTAGCACAAAAACTACAAAATTTCAACTGTAATTAATGGAGTTAAAAAGTACACCGTTCGTAAAATTCATGTAAATTTCTGCGAGAAATAGCGCACATAAAATTAACGCTAGATTTGGCATAAATTTACACGATATTTCGTGTTAATTTAAGCGCAATATCGCATAAATTAGCAATATTGTATCATACCAAGTATAGCTCAAAATTAAACTAAAGGAAATTTTACGCGATAGTTAAAATTCAGAATTTTTTCTGTGTAGTTAATGTTCTACATTGTGTAATTAATGTAATAAAAGCAGTAGTTTATGGAATTAATTTAATTACAGCCGTTGCCTACGTTGAAGTTAAAGGTTATTACGTGCCCCTAGCTTTTTTCTCCATTCGATAGGTTGAAGTGCAGCGTCATTGGAAATTCAATTTACTGTCAAAAAGGGGTGTTACATTTTCCCTCCCCTTGGCTAGTTTTTAACCTGGAGGTTGGTGTAGCGCGTTGGACACACCTGTTACTCCTTTTTTAAAGAGACGCGTCATGGTACGCTTACGTATAGGCCCTGACGTTGGCTGCGAATCTTGACGGGGTTTTCCGCAAATCACTCTTATTTTATTTATTTTACACAGATATATTTATTTGGGTTTGCACGGGAATCATACTATTGAAATATTTCAGAAAGTGCCCCACAGTGCTCTTTCTACTTGCGTGACAAGCTTTCATTGTTGTTTTCATTGAGGCATTGCCTTGGGAACAGTGTTAAACACCATTTTTGTACATGGTATTGCAATTCATCTTATATATGCTTTCTTCAAAACCGCCCAATAACCGACCTCTTCAATCCCTTCCTTTTCCCATGGTGTTCAAGTGGTCCGCATAGACTATTCAGCCATTACCCTTCCTTTATCCTCGGCTTTGGATTGACTTGCGCTCCCATTGCCCCACCAAACGCTGCAAAATGAAAATGAAAAATAGGTGTTACATTTTCAACAATATCTCGAGAATTTGTTATTCTTCATCAATTCTAGCAGTACGTATGGAAAAGTGAATATATTGATTAGCTACCCATAGTGGAAACATTCAATTTTGAAAAAAAAAGAATCCGTTTGAGGGTAAGTGCGGAAGCGCTTAACAGGCCAAAACTTAGCACTAAACCCTTTTAGCATTGCACCAGATGATAGGCATAACGAATGTGTTGAATTAGTTCGAGGAACTTTGGATACGATACGGAATTTTCACTGAAAACAACCGCGAATTCACGAATTTCACCACACCCAATTGCGAAACACGTTTCGTTTTCAAGTTCGTTCGAAAACACTTATTTTTTTTTTTTCAAACATAGTTGC
Source organism: Ochlerotatus camptorhynchus (assembly GCF_037179485.1). Taxonomy (NCBI): domain Eukaryota; kingdom Metazoa; phylum Arthropoda; class Insecta; order Diptera; family Culicidae; genus Ochlerotatus; species Ochlerotatus camptorhynchus. The sequence continues at coordinate 143,083 of NW_027040667.1, read as the reverse complement.
AAGCGAACCAACATCTACACTGATCGTGCCGAGCTCTGAAATTAAACATTATCACTCACGATGCCACTAATTTCTGATCCGGGAGAAAAACAGCGCAGACATCTCTTCTGATGCTTGCGAACAAACATGATGAATCACGTTTTCTTTCTCGATTCTAAAACTTCCCGGAAAGTGAGAAAACCACCGCTGATCAGGCAAATGCAGCTGAAAACGCTGAAAGCGAACGCACGCACAAAACAGAGAACAAACTTAAAACACAACCGTATCCAAAGGGGTTCAAAACTGCACTCCCCTAATGGATATTTTTGGTCGCTTTTGAAAATTTAGTCGATTGCTGAATTTATGTATGGGCCCAAATTAAGGGCATTCAGACCGAAATTACATCCATTTCCCCTACGTTATATAATTGAAGAAATGTAAACTGTGTGATTTTTTATCGTTGTATTGACCGTGCATATTCATTGTTCAATTTGTAAAAAAATACCAATGGGCGCAAAAAAATGCCACGCCGATGCATGCCACCTCCGCCACCGCCTAAAGGTGCTTTCGGCGTGACGCCGATGACGCCGCCGAGCATAATTACCCTACACGCCACTGCCGACCATTTTTTTTTATACGGGGCACACCTCTACTGTAGATTGGCAGGATCTAACCAAGAATACCCCATCTATTTTAGAATCGTACTGCACGCAGCTGTTTCTTTACCGATCAGGCCTGCCCAACCTTTCAAAACTTGCTTTTTTAAATGGCTGTATCGATTTTAGATGAACATGTTTCAAGCACCATGTTTCTTTCTCATTCATGCTGGACAGAAATTCATAATGACGAATAAAATTGGGCTAGAATGATGCCCTTGGTGCGATGACCGCGGGCCACACGTTGAGCAGCGCTGTTTTAAAGCAGTAACATATCCTACACTAATACCAACAATCAATACGAAACTAACGATTTTAAATTGGCTCACCACTTTAGTAGCCTATTGGTCCCAAGCAAACGATTAACGTACCCTATTCTACTTGAAATTCTATTACTACACTATGTTTGTTTTGATTCGCTATGAAAGTTTGACAGATAACATCAGGGGTGTGTGGATTCATGCAGAACATGCAGGGGTGAGTGAAATAGCTTGGGTCTGCTTGGGACCGTTGTTCTGGTACTGAGTGAGCCAAAATATAATAATAAGGATTTTCTTCGGGACCCAGTGGACTTAGAGTTACCTCTATGCTAATACACTGATCAAATTGCTCAATCCGTCGCTGCTCTCTCGTCTCAAACTATAGCGGTACTATGGTCCAGAAATTTGAGTTTCCCTACAAAACCATTTTTTTTGTTTTCTTACCAATCGGCATTTTTCTACTACTCAATCTATCTATCTATCTAATGCAACATAAAAAAAATGAAATATTGCTTGGTTGTTAATGAAAACATTAATATACAACGAAGAACATTTTATTCGCCATTTCATTTTGTATTTTATTTTATTTTCCAAATAACTCGGAGACGGCTGGTGGCTTTAGACAAGCTATTTTTTAGTTCACTTTTACCTACTTTAACTTCCCATCAAACAATCGCCTATTGAATAATCGACTTCTTAACGATTTTATTAAACTGCATGCTTAATAATACTTCTACTATTTTTAATAATAGCTTCTGCTCAGGCTTTGTTCACACAAATCTTGTGAATTTATTTAACCACAACATTGAATTACATTTTTGTTGCATAAGGAAGATTTTATTCTACTTGCATGAGTTGTTGCAGAGCTCATTCGATAAAATTGTTGATTATTCAGCGTTTATTAGACGTCAGCATTGCTTCCTTAAAACAGCGATGCTGTATACATTGCTTGTTTCTCATGTGAAGTAACGTTTAATTAGATACTATTGTACATTTATTAAGCGATTAATAAAACTGCGGGTAAATTAACATGAAAATAAGAACGGAAGACAGGATTGCATCATTGGCGGTGGTGGTTTCCTGTAGTGATGATTGTTTTCATTATTTCTGACGAAGCACGCACCACACACAGAAATAGAAAATTTATTACATACATACAAACACATGTCGTCGTTGAATGGGGATTCAAACCATGTTCCTTCTGATCACCAGCCGCTTGCCTCGCCATCTGAGCTATCCTAGAATACATCATATCAAGAGCCACATGTGAAAAGGGCATACAAGCTTTTTGTAAACAAACCTTTGTAGACCCTTATCTCGCCAACCGAGTGTAGCCCACGCAAACCAACAATATCATCGGGAAGGGGAAAGTGTCCCCTACACGGTGATGTTAAAAGTTTCCGTTGGTGTCATATGGGTGGCGAGAAAAGGGCATAAGAAGGTTTGTTTACAAAAAGCTTGTATGCCCTTTTCACATGTTGTTCTGGATATGGGCAGCTCAATAATCTGAGTATCTATTAGCACTCCAGATCGCAACTCTAGCTCCAAAACAATAAGTAAAAATATCAATGTTTTTATAAAAAGTAAAAAAAAAATACAAGAAACTCAAAAACGGGAAAGAAGAGTCGATCAAAAATAAGGCCAATTTTAAATTTTCGCCACCATTATTCAATTTGACAGAACCAGAGTACCAGAATTTTCGGGGTACATTGACATCAATGACGTTTACATAAGGTCTGGGCCAAAGGGCTTATTGGTGTTAGTGAAATGAGCAAATGTTTAGTAGTGTTCGTATTTCACTGCAATGTTTATCTTTTTACACAAAACAGCTGTTGGCAGTGGTGTATTTCTATCTGTTCGCAGTATGTTCAGTAATGTTTACAATATTTTTGCACACGAAATAAAAAAGATAAAAAATCATTGCATCGTCTGCATTGCCAACCTACTCTGCGGAGGATGATAGGAAATGCAACTAACATGGAATGGAATACATTTTTGGTTTGCGTGTTCGGGCGCTGAATAGTTAAAGATCGGTGATTATAAAATAATTGAAACAACTTCGCCTAGAAAAATGATCAGTGTTCTGCTTCCGGTTCTGTTTTTTTTTTAGCATTAAAGCATACACTATTTCAGCATTCTATGTACTTCTCAATACGTGATCAGCTACATTATGTTAGGTAATATTTATCAATATAATACCATTCCACATAAGAGTCAAACAACCTGTATTGTAAAAAAAAAAAACATTCCACATGCAGCACACTTTTGGCACGCTTTTAGAAATAGAAACAATAATTCAACAACTGCATGTCAATAATCCTAAACTATCACGCTTTCAACATGATCCATCCATTAATGATGAATAAAAATAGCTACCATGCGTAGATCAAATATCGCTCTTTGATGTCAACATTTGTTTTTTTTTTACCCAATCATTCTCTAACAATAGTAGACACTGTCTATGAAGCGTGAGTGGAAACTGACAAGTGATGGTACATGCAAAGTCAATTATAATATCGTACGGATGACCACAAAAGCAACCAACGTAGCGAACTACCAATAGCTTGAGCACTGCCGGTTCGCACAATCAAAGTGATTCCAAAGAATAACCATTTGATGCGGTTATCCCTCGGGGCTAAATAATTTTATCGGAGACATCAGCCTTTAAGCTAACGGTTCGTCGACGGCGAGATTTGTTTGAAAAAAGTGGGAAGATTACGGCTTCTTTCCCTTGTATCGATCAAGAAAATCGATTGTGGAGCTTCTTCTCTCTTGTCCTGCCGTGTCGTCGACATTATTCTGGGATACGGCAAAACGTTCCAAGTGCCTATTGAGCTTTGTTGCATCGTGGTGTAGTAGACCTTTTGCTCTTGTTGATGAAGCTAATTTGATTTGAAATTGTGTTGTATATCCGTCTCTCCTCCGGCAGGACGAGAGCAGACTTTGATTGAGTGCAACGTGCCACAATTGAGTTGTGTGACGTCGGCAAACGTGAACGTGTGTGGCCCCAGGGCGGAGATTTGGCTTTGATTAGATTGAAGTGCATTTCCCTTTTTACTCCGTCGACGACGACCGATAGCAAACAACTCTACTACATGGGATCTTTGATAATGTTTCTATACTAAGGTCTTCTTTTGGCTGTTTTCTGTTTCTTCAAGAGTGAATGGGGCACATTCGGGATGGATAAGCTACGCAATAGAAAAGTTGCCGCATCTGAAGGAGGATCTACACTTCTAAACGCTGCGATGTTGCATTAGGGTTTATTTAGTTAGCTTCACACAATACAATCGATTTCAAATTAGATCCGGATGGTTATCCTAAAATTTTGGTTTTCAGATGCAACCTGAAACTGAATTATATTATATGAGAATAATCGAGCAGAAACCAAACTTTTTCTTCATCTCGTCCTAGCCTATCGCCATATTGCCTTGCGGTAAAGTTGCGATCTCTATTTTGCAATAATCTTCAATTAAGTTATTAATTAAATTAAAAGCGGGAAGCTTGAGGGCCAATGACTATGGGAGAAAAGTGACCCTCGAGTTTCCAAAACCGACCATACACAAGTAATATTGCAAGTTTTATCGAATTTTTAAAGCATTATACAAGTCTAAATCATGGCCTACAGAACTCTTATAAAACCAAAAAAAATTACTTGGGTGCAGAATTTTAGCCCAGTTGGGATAATTTAGTGGTGGTGCAAGGCCTCAAAGTTTGAGATTGTTGAAAACCAAAAAAAACCACCCAACCACGTGAAATTTCGGTTTTCGAAATGAAAAATTTGATTCCCTGAAGAAGGCATGCTATTCCAGAGATCTGATTTTATCTCGAAACAAGTCTAAAATCTACATTCAGGAACTTTTTTTTTATATCATAAGAGCGAAGCGGGATATGGAATATTGCTGAATTGGCTTCTAAAACTGTTCACAACTATCTCCAATCTACTTGTAACTACATAATTGTAAACCATCACTAGCATCTAATGCGTGCTTTCATTTCCTCTTTGACTCTCTTCAGATATCGATCTTCCTTTTCAAGATTTTAACATTATTCGACTGGATCGTGAGGATTCGCGTGGAGGAGGGATAGTTTCAGGGATCAAAAAGTGCCATTCCTTGTATATAGATTTTCACGTCTGGTTGCATTGGTGCGATATGTGAGAGCGTGTTAGTGAATATCCGAGGAAAATACATAACAAATCGATGTCAAACTCATTTTGACAGATCTACTTTCATACATTTTTTAGGTTAGCCAGAGGAAAATAATAAACAACTTTACACGGCGTTGCCCCCGCGGGGCCCTGCTAGTGTGCGTGCGTTAAACGTCACTAATCTCTATAGAGTGGATCTTCCATAATTCCGGAGAGCTTTGAGATTTGGGCGTAATTGCTAAACCAACACGTCTATCACCGATTTCTCGTATATTAAAACTCAATTGAAACGATAGAGGAATCATTTATCTACCTGTTTGTGTCGTTAATTTTTTAGATTGAGCTTTAGTTTGCGAGAAATCGGCGTGTTTGTTAACAAAAGCAATTAGCGTAGAGCGCTACTTCGTCGTAATCGCCCATTTCCGTTCTATCGATCAGAAAAGATCAATGATATCAATGATTTCACCGTGTACAAATCAATAATAGGTTTGTTCCGATGCGTTAGTTCATTAGCTACAACATAAATCCTATTAGAGCGCATTGTATGAATATTTACGCTCATTGTTCTCAAAACAAAAGAAGCGCTCCCTGCGAATCCCCTTTTTCTACGTTCATCTGTAGGACGAAGAAAATCTAATGGCGTTTCAATGCGTTAGGACGGAATTGAAACTCGTAAGACGAATTTAGAATCAAGAAGCAGTATTAGATTTTAAACAATATCTCAACAATTTGTGACTCTTTATCAAATCCAACGGTACGTATGGAAAGGTGAATACATTTAAAAGTCATCTTTGACAGAAATATTCAATTTTTTGTTCAAACCCGTTCAAAAAATAGAGGTAAAGCGAGGGTTGTGCTTAGTAGGACGGAAATTAGATCAAAAACCCTACGCCTTAATCTCAAAGTTCTCCGGAATTTCCTGGTAGTTGTCGCATGTCAGGCTATTGTTAAAGGCAAGAGCCTTTGTATTGCATCTGTGTATATTCCTCCCCGAGTTTCGGTTAATCGAAAACAACTTTCAAATACCTGTTCAGTTCTTCCTACTCCACGGTTGATTATGGGAGATTTTAATTCCCACGGTACAGGCTGGGGGAACTGTATGATGGCCACCGTTCTACTTTGATATATGACCTCTGTGATAACTTCAATATGACAATTCTTAACAATGGAGAAGCAACACGTTTGGCGGGACCATCCTCGAATGGTAGTAAATAGATTAGACCTCACACTTTGATCTTATTCATTATCGTTGGATTGCACGTGGACTGTAATCCAGGATCCCCACGGTAGTGATCACTTGCCGATCAAAATCTCGATTGCCAGTGGGTTCAGTCCGTCGGAACTCATTAACTCACTGGTAATATCGATTTGACAAAGTTCAATATTGTGAACGATGAAGCCCTAACGTCGGTAGAAGGGCCTCCACCGTTGGAGGAATATAACTTCCTTTCCAATCTGATCTTGGACAGCGCGCTTGAAGTTCAAACTCGGCCGGTTCCAGGAACGTCTTTCCGTAGGAAACCTCCTTCCCCTTGGTGGGACCAGCAATGCACTGAGGTTTATCGCGTTTAAGCTTTTCCCGCACATTTTGAAGCGTACTCGGTTCTTAAACGCGAGCTCAAGAGCCTCATTAAAGCCAAGAAACGCGGATACTGGCGACAATACGTGGACGGATTATCGCGCGAAAAGTCGGAATTTATTTTCTGAAAAATCGTAGAAAACAAACTATGCAAAAAATAGCCCAATCAATGGAATAATGCGCCTATATAATTTGCATTGCGGAACTATTGACATCACTATGTCCAAGCAGCAAATAAAAACTAAGCTAAAACAGAATATAATTAATGCATAGTATGTAATGCCCCGTACAGACTATGGCTTATATCATGTAATATAGGCTGTCTTGCAATAAGCACTCATACATAGGATTTCCAGTGAAAACTAGATGTATGAGTGCTCATTGCAAGACAGTCTATATTACATGATATAAGCCATAGTCTGTACGGGGTATAAGGAAACATTGTAATAATCATTTTTTTTTTCCTTTGGTTTTGTTTTTTCCGTCGATCTTGTTTTCCGTGCTGAGCACCAATGCAATGCTACCGACACCTGGACCCTACCTATCGACCCATCAACTCATGAACCGGGGACCAACGGCTTTACTTCCCATCCGAAGGAAGGCGTGATCAGAGATGTTATGCCTCAGAACATCCTGGCGGCGCCGACTGGGATTGAACCCAGGCCTGCTGGGGTGAGAGGTAATCACGCTTACCACTACACCACCGGCGCCGTTATTGTAATAATCATTGTATGTAGTCTACTCTGGCTTGACGAAATAAAAATAAAATAAAGTACTCGGATCGTTGGATTCTCAAGTTCGCGAGAAAAAGTATGTCTTGATTCCGCACCGGCACAGATGATTCCTCGCGAAACGACGAATTCGGTAGACGAGATCAGTCAACCTTTTACAATGCTGGAGCTCTCACTCTCAGGCGTCACTAAGAGGCGCATGTTTAACTTGTTTTGTCAGTTCCTGGAGCTCAATTAAGAGTTAGAGTTACATTAAAAAACCCGCGTCAGATCTTAACTCATATCGCCCCATCGCGATGTTACCGTGCATTCAAAAATTGTTGGAAAAAATGCTCGATTAATTTTTCAAAGTGACGTATCAGCTTTTGTAAACAATGCATTTGATCGTCCATTTGGCGTAACTGGTAACTCGCCCACGCATGCTAACACTACCATCAGATAGAGGAAATTTTCCCCTACCTGCTAGTGGTGTTAGTAAGCGAGTGCGAGCTACCAGTTACGCCAAATCGACGATAAAATGCAGTGTTTACAAAAGCTGATACGTCCCTTTTGAAAAAGTTATCGAGAATGATCCTTTTTCGCCTGGACAAATGGGTTGAGATGAACCACCTAATCTCAGATACCCAATTTGTTTTCCGTAGGGGCAAGGGAACGAACGACTGTCTCGCGTTGCTTTCCACAGAAATTCAGTTGGCTTTTGCTAAAAAAGTAGAAGAGTCTGTGCCTAGGGGCACGAACGGAAGCTTGACGTAGGACCACTAAGGCACAGAACAAATGTGAAGAAAATTTAGTTCTTTTAATTGATCGATCATCTTTTATCTTAACTCTTTCCGTTTTTGATTTGTAGGTGTACCACATTTGTAGCATTTTTTTCAAAGAGAAAGTTGATGAAGAGAATCGATCAAAATCACTTGCACCCCTGCTTCCAAGTTTGGTTACAAGATTACAGCTCTGGAGAGCATTTTGTGTGGTCGTTGGGGGCATGTGGTTCTGAATATGGATAAACAGGCAGATAAATTCTATTCTAACTTTTTATTGTAATTAGCTTTTTGGCCCTGAAAAGGGCCGTTTTGTTGCCAAAGTTGGTGATGATTTAACCTCCGAAACTGTACAGAGTTCGTCTGTCGCTTCAAAGCGTAGACGACATCGATGGCCGCTTACGCTTGGCGTGTTCAGTGTAGGTGACAGCATCACGGATCACATTTTCCAAGAACACCTTCAGCACACCTCGTGTTTTCTCGTAGATCAGACCGGAGACACGTTTAACACCATCACGGAGAGCCAGACGACTGCTTTTGCTGCTTCTGCTGCCTGCTCACCACGGCGTCCGAAGCGAAAATGCTAGACAGTAGCGTTGTTTTATATCTTTTCAGGTTAAAGCAGAATGATGTGCAACCAAGTGGTACTCGATTATTACGACTGGGTTTGGGAACAACGTTTATTTCATGAAAACAGTGAAAAATTATCACTTTTTATTTGTACTTTGGATATTGCTTGACATTACCACTTTTTCAATAGTTTCTTGATGAAAATAATTAAATGGAAGCATTGCGTAAACATATTTCCGATTGATTGGTGATAAAATTATTGAAATTGATCCAAGGGCAGCTGAGTTATTAATGTTCAAAATCTTTCATAATTTTGTTTCATGTTCCATTTTCGGTTTTCACAATGTGTACCCCAGTATAAAAATTAAAGATGTAGTCCTACGTCAAAAGATGTATGTTCTGTATGTATAACAAAAATGATAACTTGACTCTGTAAAGTTTATTCGATTGAGCCTGTACAAATAATGTAATTAATAATAAAAAGAATCTAATGCGTGGTGCTTCACTAGGGTGGTTTATTTACTTTTCTTTGAAGTGGTCATTTCCATATTTGAAACATCCAGAAAATGAAATATTCACGCTCCATAAGATGATACGTTATGTGAATAAATCACTAGAATACGTTGTGAAATACTTCCATAGGGTTGTTCACTCATTCTTAATAGGATCTTTTTTTCGAGGCTATAAAAAGTCTGCAGATGTTTGGTTTTGGAAACTCAAGAGGACCATTTTCATTGGCACCCTAATATAAGCGTTACAAATGATTGCATTGGACCTCCGATGATGTGGTGTGTTGACTGTTTTCCCATTTTGAAACGGCATTCACATGGCACCCAACATAGGGCAGTGAGTCACACCGCCACCAACGGTTCCGACCGGTTGCCATTCAATCACTAATTATTCACTTCGGTGACCATAGATTGCAACCGAATGTAAACATACTGTTATCAGGAAAGCACCGGTGTGTTTAGGAGCAGCGTATGCAAATAGCCTCGAAACATGTGTCCACTCGGTGGTTAAGTTGAACAAACCGAGCATGTATCCGCCTAGCTCGGTATACGTAAACATCCCGCCAGCCGTGTGACTCTACCAAACGGGCAGAACCATGCAGCCGATACTATAGTGGAGAGCTGGGCTTTCCACGGTCAGATTGATTTAAATGCTTACCGATATAAAATTATCATAATCGACCACAACAAATTGGTTAAATACGTGCAATTAATTTCCATTTTACAAATATTTTCCGTTACTCTTTGATTTCACGGGGAGGGCTTTCACTAGAATATCAGGTATTTGGTTCACACTGACAGTCTGCCAGGGATGGATATCAGGTCACCAAGGATGGCCAGAGGGAACGGCGGAAATCCGAACACAACATTCCATAATTGCTGACCCATGTTACGGGATGCTGGGCGGATCGGAGCTATACACCCATTAATCTGTCTTAGATTCTGGGCAACGAAGATGTAGCTAGCTTCAACGGTGTGCACTAATTGGATTATTGGTCAACGACAAGATACATGCAAGAACCGAGCGTTGTCGTAATTTTCTGTCCGGCAAGCGTTGTTACGTTTTACTGCAACTATTAACAACAATTACCATATGTTGTCCTATCTGTAACAATAGCTCTATCAAAGGGAAACCGTGTGCTTTCAAGCCTTCACGGTTTAGCGAAACCGCAACTACACAACCCATTCATGTTTTAAGCGCCACAAATCTCATCGCACAGAAGCCATGCAGGTCTGAAAATTTAACTCGCTGTAACAATCACTCTGCGAAACATTCTGAGTTGCTTAATCAGCTTTACATATTTATCGTAAACATAGGATTTACCAGGTTTTGATGGCCAGGTCACCAGGTTCTATTTGCCAGTTTTATTGGATATTTTAGTGAATGATAATTGTAGGTTGCTTTGAAGTTTTGACAGTTATGCCTTTTTAGTAGTTCGCAAATTGATTCAAAACAAAATAAAATGGCTGACTGAGAAATTGTCATTCGGCCAACTGAGCATTTGGCCGAATTAACGTTTGGCCGTTTAGTCGAAAATTTAATTTACACATGTTTTTTGTGGGGTAAAACCGGATTAAGGTCATTGATCTCTAATTGACACATGTCTTTTAATTTGGTTACTCAAACTTTCAAAAATTTTGAGAAGTCTCAGAATATATTTAGAAATATCAGACGTAGTGATTTTTCTACACACCGACTTCGGAAATTCATTTACCGAATTCTTAACAGCTGAACGGTCGGTAATGTTTTCGGTAATCGAGAACATTACCGAAAAATCTGTAGCTGGATCAGCAAAATTAGCTGTCAAATTTACCGAACGATTGATAACGTTTACCTTGCTTGATTTGTAGTCGACTTTTCCGGTGAACTGTAATTTTGAGGACGATATGCAAATCGAAAATTACCGAGAGATCTGTAATTTTTTAAAAAGGTAATCGACTCGACTGTAATTTTATTTAATATTCTTTTGAGGTGGCGGTCACTGCAACCCATGCAAAAATTTGGCTGCAGTCGTGATCAATGTGTTAGTGTTGCAAATTGCTCCACCAATGAATAAAAACAAGTTTTTGTCGGAAGAACTCGGCGCTACACTGAAAACAGGGAAGCATTGGATGTAGACTCCAAATGCTGTTTTCAGATCGCCGCCAACGGGAATGAAACTTCGACCGACAGAAAAAAAAACAAGCAAGAACATCGGCCATCTGTAATCGGTATTTATTTAAATAACGAAAATTAATTACTTACGGAAAATATCTACGATTCGCTCATTTTGGTGTTGCTTAACAGCCTCGATAATTTCACCTTTTTATTTTTCACAAACACGAAAGTTTTCAATGTCGATCGAAAATCACAATATGGTGGATTTGACGTTTACCGAGACCGTTACCGAACTCAGTAATGGAACGCTTTGTTTACCGAAACTTCAGTGAAATATTTCACCGAAGTCAGTGATGAAGCTGAATTACAAACCTGTTGGTAAAAATGTTCACCGTTTTCGTTAAATTTAAATGACATTACTGAAATTCGGTCATTTTATTTACAGTTTTCAGTAATAAAGATAGAAAATACCGAAACATCTGTAATTTTTAGCATAACCGAACTCAGGGTCTTTCCCAAGTAACAATTTTGGTATTATAAGGGTTCTGAAGACCGTGATTTAGACTTGTAGCATACTTTAAAACCTCGATAAAACTTGCAATGTTACTTGGGCTATTTAAGTGTGTATGTTTCCACATGCCTTAATCACCAATGTTGCCTGCTGAGCAGTGCATTGAGCATAATCATAAAACATCTGCGACTTGAATCATTTATAACTTTTGTTCTTTATATTTTATCGCAAAGTGGTATTTAACAAAGTTATTGCTGAAAAAATTAATACGAGCATAGCTATCTTTTTTTTAAACAGAGTGACATGGTGAATTGAAAAATAGATATGAACAAATCATTTCGTTTTCTATAGTAATTCCCATATAAACTTCAAATCGTTTGTGAAAGTCAGTTTCTTATCAAATGAGGTCAAATTATGGGTGGATTTGGGAACCTGATTTGGAATCGTTTAAGCACTGCGGAGCAACAATTACAAATTTTACATCAGGCTAACGGAAATGCTCATTGTACAGTGCTTTCCCGATTTTGCCAACCCCTTCTCAAATTTTAGGCTGACAAAATCGGGAAAAAATTTCGCATTACTTTTGTGATCAAAATTATTACAGAATAATGAAATTCTTATAGAGTACGCGGTGCTATGGGATAGTATGACCAACAGTACTTAAAGGGTGATACGGTCAAAATTTGGTCAAGGGAAAACGCGTGTAAATCGGTGAAATCGTTTATTTAAAAAATCAAATTAAATTTCTTTTTCAAGTTCAATTAGTATAAAATTCAGGAAAAATATTCAGTTAGGCTTCCGCTTTTCTAAATCCGAATTGCCGGGCCTTACGCTTGACCCCTGCCATCAGATTTTGTACAGCCACCTTGTCCACCTTCTTCGCCGCAGAAAGCCAGTTTGCCTTGAACTGCTGCTCGCCCTTAGCAGTTTTTTTAGTCTTCTTTAGATTCCGCTTGACAATAGCCCAGTATTTCTCAATTGGGCGGAGCTCTGGCGTGTTGGGAGGGTTCTTGTCCTTGGGAACCACCTGCACGTTGTTGGCGGCGTACCACTCCATGGCCTTTTTACCGTAATGGCAAGATGCCAAATCCGGCCAAAACAGTACGGAACAACCGTGTTTCTTCAGGAAAGGCAGCAGACGTTTATTCAAACACTCTTTCACGTAAATTTCTTGGTTGACAGTCCCGGAAGCTATGAAAATGCTGCTTTTCAAGCCACAGGTACAGATGGCTTGCCAAACCAGATATTTCTTTGCGAACTTTGACAGTTTCATGTGCTTGAAAACATCTGCTACCTTTCCCCTTCCTTTTGCCGTATAAAACTCCTGTCCCGGAAGCTGCTTGTAGTCGGCTTTGACGTAGGTTTCGTCGTCCATTACCACGCAGTCAAACTTCGTCAGCATCGTCGTGTACAGCCTCCGGGATCGCGCTTTGGCCGTCGTATTTTGTTTATCATCGCGATTTGGAGTCACTACCCTCTTGTAAGTCGATAGTCCGGCTCGTTTTTTGGCTCGATGCACGGTTGTAGACGATACACCCAGCTTATTTGCGGCATCTCGGAGAGAGAGGTTAGGGTTTCGCTTGAAACTACCGGCAACTCTCTTTGTCGTCTCAGCGGCTTCCGGGTTTCGATTTCCCCCCGATCCAGACTTCCTGGCTGTCGACAAACGTTCCCCAAACACTTTAATTACATTTGTAACGGTTGATTTGGCAACTTTTAGCGATTTTGCCAACTTTGCGTGCGAGTAGCTCGGATTTTCGCGATGCGCGAGCAAAATTTTGATACGCTGCTCTTCTTGCTTGGATGGCATTTTGACAACTGAAGAGTGAATTCCAAAATCAAAATAGGAGCACCATTCTACACACACACACCTTCAAAATGAGGGGTGTCCACGCACTGGGAATCCTCTTCGATGAGCTCCAACCGCCTGGCAACGGCTGAGCGAACTATCCGGAAATGGTCACTGGTTCAGGGGTTTGGCCACAGAAAGTTCAAACTCTTTAGTCTTTAAAAAGACTGATTGGTTGGCTGTGTGGTTGGTTTCGGTCAGGAGAAAAAGAGAAGAACTCGCGGCGTTAGAAATTAATTGTATATTGAACGGGATAAAGTGATTCGTATAATGGTTTGATTTGTACTGATTGTAGGTGAAGTTTGGTGCCGGTACTTTTATACCTACCGACTCGATCGAGAGTGATCGAGCCGGGAGGATATTCCTATTTGATGTAGCTGCTTGTGTATTCCTACTGTGTGGAGTATAGAGCGAAATACAATTCTGTGCGGCGTGTGGGTACAATACATTTGGATTTCTGTTTGTTCTTTGTCGCTTGTGCAGTGGTATCTCGGACCATCGCGTTGTCCGCGACATACCGGCCACCATGAAAAATGTGTTTCATTAAATTTAACAATAAATTCACTTCTTAACAAATACTTCACAATCAATCATCTGGGTTGGCAGCGGGCGCTGCATTGTCGTCAGGGCCACCAGGCACTTCGCCGGAAGTGGAGGTGGATCTTGCGTCATCGTCGATGGGAAGCAGGCAGATCTTCACGATCGGTCGGTCGAAGACTGCGCCGGATGCCAGTCTGACGGTCACCACACGGACGAGGCCATCCGCGCCGGGATGGACGGTTTTGATTCGACCCATGCTCCACCTGAGCGGTGGTAGGTTGTCGTCCTTCAGGAGTACCAGCTTGCCGACCAGAACATTCGGCTGCCGGTAGTAGTGTTTCGAACGCTGTTGTAGTTGATGAAGATAGTCCGTCGACCAGAGTTTCCAAAAGGTTTGGGTTCTGCGCTGCACCTCCTGCCAAAGTGAAAGCCGGTTGTTGGGAACTTGGGCAAGGTCGGGCTCCGGGATTGATTGGAGAGCTGATCCGACCAGAAAGTGTCCCGGTGTGAGGGCTTCCGTGTCACTTGGGTCTTCAGATAGGGCCGTCAGTGGCCAAGAGTTGAGACGGCTCTCTATCTGGCAGAGGATGGTATACATTACATCGCTTGACAGGGATTCCAAGCCAACGACTCGCCGAAAATGATGCTTGAAAGCCTTGACTGCGGCCTCCCAAAGGCCGCCGAATGTCGGAGCGTTCGCGGGGATGAAGTTGAACTGGATGGATGATTCAGCGCAGAACGATGCTATCTTCAGTCGTAGTTGTTGATCGTTGAGTTGCTTACAGAGGTCTCGGAGTTCCCTGTCTGCGCCCTTGAAGTTGGTGGCATTGTCACAGAACAGGGTGATTGGCTTGCCTCGCCGTGCAACGAACCGTTTCAACGTTGCGATGAAGGCTTCGGAGCTGAGATCGCCAACCAATTCGAGGTGTACGGCCTTCGTAGCCATACATACGAATACAGCGACGTATACTCGGATCGGTGGAGCTGGTTTCGTTCGACGTACTGGTACCTTCAGCCAAACGGGACCACAGAAGTCAACGCCCGTGTTGAGGAACGCACGGGTCGGAGTGATGCGAACTTTCGGAAGTTGGCCCATCAGCTGGTGTTCTGCTTGTGGTCGTGTGCGGTAACAACGCAAGCAGGATTTGACGTGTCTCCGTGCCAGGTTACGGAGGTTTAATGGCCAATATTGTTCACGGATGTGTGCGATCATCGCACGCGGTCCAGCGTGGAGAAGCTGCTTGTGCACCGAATCAACGAGCAGTGAAGTGAACGGATGCGCTGCAGGCAAAAGCATTGGATGCTTGCGCGTGAACGAGTATGACGAGTGGTTCAGCCGGCCACCGACCAGAAGTACATCATCGTGGATGAAGGGATTCAAGGTACGTAATGGGGATTTCTTGAGATCCGCTTCGCATCTGGCCTGAAGCATAGCGATTTCTTGGCTGAAGCACTCATTTTGCACAACTTTCACAAGGCCTTCTTGTGCTTGAAGGAGTTTTGCTGAGGTAAGGTACGGAATAGCTTGTAGGTGGAATCCAGCGAGCTTGGCCCGACAGTACCGCACAAATCTGCGGCAATATGCAGCGATGCGGATGAGTCTCGTTAGTGACGAGTAGCGGGTGAACAGTGTGCGGTCGGGAGCTTCGGTGGATCGAGTGACGGCTGCAAGCGTACGAAGCTTCACCTCGAGAACTTCGGGAGGAAATTCACAGGTGTCTTGGACTAGAAACATACTTGGCCACTCCGCTGGATCGGACGTTAACCACGGTGGACCCTTCCACCATAGTGCGTTGTTGACGAGCTCGCAGGGATCGACACCCCTCGAGATGTGATCGGCCGGGTTCTCCAGACCGGCGACGTGATTCCAAGTGCCTCCTTCAGTGAGTCGCTGCACCTCAGCGACACGATTTGCCACGAAAATGTTGTAGTTGGACGGTGGGTTGTACAGCCAGTGGAGAGTGATTGAAGAGTCAGACCAAAAATAAGCATTAGCATTTATGTTGAGGCTTAACATAACAGTTTGGTACAGTTGGCTGAGGAGGACAGCAGAGCAGAGCTCTAGCCGGGGAATTGATAAGGTTTGGATAGGAGATACTCGGGATTTGGCGGTTAGGAGACGGGTTGTGACGACACCACTTCTTCCGACACTTCTCAAGTAGATGCAAGCTCCGTAAGCATTTTGGGATGCATCGCAAAACCCATGAAGTTGCACGTTGTCTCCGGCGCCTGGAGCTTTGACCAAACGAGAGATGGAAAATGTTCCTAGAGCAGCCAGACCAAGTCTGTAGTCTTCCCACACGGTACAGAGTGCATTGGGAAGCTCTTCGTCCCAGCTTAGTTTCAACTTCCAAAGTTGTTGGACAAACACTTTGGCTGTGATGATCACCGGACCCAAGATACCCAATGGGTCGAAGAGTTTGGACATCTCGGAGACCACGATTCGTTTCGTGATCGGATTATCAGAGAATCGCTCAGGAACTTTGAACCGGAAGGTATCCGATTCAGGGTGCCACAGCAGACCGAGTGTGCTGACGGAGCCTCGGATGTCATCAACTGCGACAATTGACCTTTCATCCGTCAGGTTGTCCGGGATGTGTGACAACACTTCGGACGAATTCGACGACCACTTTCGAAGTTCGAACCCTGCGGACGCGAGAATGCTCTGCACTCCAGAACGCAGCTGAGTTGCTTCTTCCACAGTGTCAGCACCGCTGAGGAAATCGTCCACGTAGAAATCCTTACCGATTCGTGCTGCAGCATCGGTTTCGCTCGCCGAGTGATCGTAGGACAATTGCTGTAGACACCTAGTAGCTAGATACGGTGCACATGCGGTGCCGTATGTTACCGTGGTCAGCTCGTAGGGATGGACGTGTGAATCAGTCGTGCTTTGCCAGTACACGAGCTGAAGACGCCTATCGTCAGGATGTACCCACATCTGGCGATACATCTTGGTTACATCTGCAACTAAAGCCACTTCGTACATGCAGAACCTGATGACGATAGCATATAATGCATCCTGAACAGTAGGTCCCACCATAAGGCAATCATTGAGAGAGATTCCTGTAGAAGACTTGCTGGACCCATCGAAAACCACTCTGCACTTAGTGGTAGTGCTGCTCGGCTTGAGCACGGCGTGGTGGGGAAGATAGAACGAGCGGGTATGGGTGTTGTCTTGTAATGGGTCTACGGGAACCATATGGCCAAGTTCTATGTACTCTGCCATGAAGTCTACATACTGGGCCTTCAAATCGGGGTTCTTGCTGAGTCGACGTTGCATCCATTTAAATCTGCGAAGGGCACCGATCTCGGAGTCACCAAGTTGACTCAAGACGTGCTCTTTCTTCGGCAGGCGCACAACGAATCGGCCTGATTCGTCGCGGGTGGTGGTTTCGGAAAAGTACATCTCGCAAGCTAATTCTTCCTTAGACAGTCCACGGCTTTGAGGGCAACTCTCGACTTCCCAGAATCGAGTCAGTTGTTGGTCCAAGTCATCGGTGGTACACAACAGAGCGACTCGCTCAGGTCCTTGGCTAGCGGTATCGATGGCAACAGGTCCACTTACTACCCATCCGAGCACGGTACGTTGGAGAATAGGCTGGTGTTCAGAAGGACCAGCATTTACTGGGATCTGTCCTTCCTGCAGAATACTGAAGAACAGCTGAGCACCGATAACCATATCGATCCTTTGCGGCGAAGCAAAATCTGGGTCTGCCAAGACTAACTCAGGAGGGAGGTTCCATTGCGAAATGTCGATTGCCCGACAGGGCAGATCGTTGGTGATCTTGGAGAGGATGCTGAACGTCAGTGTGTTAGAGTAGGTGGAATTAACAGAACTGAAATCTGCTACGGTGCAGTAAGTACTGTTGACAGTAGAGCCACCCATTCCAGCGATAATTGCAGCTTGCTTTCGTCGGTTCAATCCCAAAAGCTGAACGATTCTTTCGGTGATGAAGTTTGACTCGGAGCAGGAGTCCAACAGGGTTCGAACAAATGTAGATCTCCCCGACGGGCCGTGGACCTTTACCACGGCGGTGGATAACAGAACAGTCGAGTAGGTGGTGGTGGAAGAGCTTGCTGCAGCTAATGCGTTGGTGAGAGGTTGGTGGGTGGCGGACGAGGTGATTGGTGATGGTGGAATTGGAGTGGACAATGATACCGGGACCACGGCTCCACTTCCGGTGTAGGTGGTGGATTGTAGATTTCCAGTAGGTGGTTTGACTTGGGGTTGAGTGTAACGATCGTTGGGGGAGGAAAAATGCAAAAGTGTGTGGTGTTTTTCGTTGCACTTCCGACAGGGTTTGGAGGAGCAGTCACGGCTGAGATGACTCGATGATAAGCAATTCCAGCATAGCTTCTTCTTGCGGACGGTGTCTTGCTTCTGTTCGATTGACATCCGTTTGAACACCTCGCAATCGTAAATCCGATGCGGTTGGTTGCACACGATACAGCTGAAGGATTTTGGTGGGTATGATTTTGCAACGGATGCGGTATGAGCAACAGAGAAACGGGGTTTATCTTTTAGAGGGGAGGGTACCAGGGTTCCACTGTTCAAAGACATCAAGATCCGAGCTTGATCTTTCAGAAAGGTTATCAGCTCGTCATACGTAGGAACCTTCTCTTTATCGTTACCTGTTGACCGTTCCCATTCCCTCAAAGTGCTTTGATTCAAGCGACTGCACACCATGTGCACGAGCAGGGAGCTCCATTGCTCTGTCTGCTCCCCCAACGTCGTTAGGATTTTTACATGGCGTTCGAATTGGTCAGCCAGGCACAATATGGTAGCAGAAGATTCCTTTTTCACAGGCTCAATAGCGAAAAGAGAGCTAATATGGTTTTTAATTAGCAGGCGCTTGTTATCGAAGCGACTGACCAGTAAATCCCAAGCGATCCTGTAATTATCTCCCGTAATGCTAGTCGTATCAAGCAGTTGCTTGACGGGTTCCTTGAGTGCTGCCATTAAGTAATGGAATTTATCTACAGCAGCCAAACCCTTATTGTTGTGGATTAAGCTGCGATAAGCATCATAAAATGGGATCCAATTGTCTATCTCGCCATCAAAAGTTGGCAAATCAATTTTTGGCAAGCGCACTACAGATGTAGAAACCTGAGAGGCATTAGCAGCAACATGGCGGTTCACTTTATTTGCGGTGAGGAAGTCATGCAACTTGTAGTACTTGTCCTCCATTTCATTGCGGCTCTTCATAAACGTAGCCTTTGTTTCGGATTTTTCATCCATTAGCAATTCCAACTCAATTGAAGCGTTAGTAAATCGATCATATAATAAATCTAGCCTACTCAATCTAGAGTCGATCTTGTCTCGATCGACCTCGGCATCGTAAGTATTGACGAAGTTCTCGATGGTCTGTATTGCGTCCGTAATGACGCTCACTGCCTTTGACCGTTCCCGAAGCGACGTCATATCGCCTGCTGAGATCGTCACGTGAAAGACAGACCACCAATTACCACCACAACCCAAGCCAGATTCTTAAAAATCGATGCCAGTCCACTCCTCCAATCAAAAATCCGAAAAACTTGCTTACTCTACGAGAGTACTCACCAGTCGACACGCCAACTCAAGCACCCAACTCACAATCGATGGCGCAGGTTCTGACGCCCAAACCTGGAAACGAGGATGGCACAGGTTCTGACGCCCAAACCTGGAAACGTGATGGCACAGGTTCTGTCGCCCAAACCAGGAAACGTGACGGCACAGGTTTTGACGGCCAAACCTGGAAACGACAGCAGTTGAGGTGTGGGTTTTGTCGATCAAACCCACAAAACGAATCCAACCACTAACGCACTTGCGCGTTTAAATGCGCTTTCTTTTATTGTCCACTTTTCTAGGTTTTACGGAGTTTTCACAGTCTCCGATCTCCGATAATTGTTCTTTACACACGCGATATACTACTTTCGGCAATCGCGTACCCGGACAAAGCGACGAGAGTCCAAATCTTCTCCTCCAGACCAAACCACAGAAAAGGTGCACCGTCCGATCGGCGATCGATTGTATTGCTCACAATGAACAACGGTGATGATGCTGCAGCAGCAGCGGTGAGGTCGCAACAAAGCGACGGCACGTGTTAAGTTGATTCCACTTCGAATGGAACAATTATCCGGTTCGAAGGACCAAAAAGATGTCCACGCACTGGGAATCCTCTTCGATGAGCTCCAACGCCTGGCAACGGCTGAGCGAACTATCCGGAAATGGTCACTGGTTCAGGGGTTTGGCCACAGAAAGTTCAAACTCTTTAGTCTTTAAAAAGACTGATTGGTTGGCTGTGTGGTTGGTTTCGGTCAGGAGAAAAAGAGAAGAACTCGCGGCGTTAGAAATTAATTGTATATTGAACGGGATAAAGTGATTCGTATAATGGTTTGATTTGTACTGATTGTAGGTGAAGTTTGGTGCCGGTACTTTTATACCTACCGACTCGATCGAGAGTGATCGAGCCGGGAGGATATTCCTATTTGATGTAGCTGCTTGTGTATTCCTACTGTGTGGAGTATAGAGCGAAATACAATTCTGTGCGGCGTGTGGGTACAATACATTTGGATTTCTGTTTGTTCTTTGTCGCTTGTGCAGTGGTATCTCGGACCATCGCGTTGTCCGCGACAAGGGGTGTTCAGGTTTTTTAAATGCAAAATTGAAAGAAATACGTCAAGTTGATATTGACCAAATTTTGACCGTATCACCCTTTATTCACATGTTTTGCTAAACAAATTTAATGGAGTTTCACCCATGATCACTATAGAAGAGCTACAGAACAGTCATCTGAGAAATTGTTTATCAATTAGTCTGTTGGCCATATAACACCGGGATGCGTTTTACCTCACCTATTTTAAAACTAGTTTGTTTATTTACTAGGCTCAGTCGTGTCTGACACTTTGCGGAGCCAAAAATCCGTAATGTTTGAATTTACATTTCAAACAGCAGTAAATCTAGTTTAGTATTCAGTACCAATTACTCGTGGCGAGCTCGAGGTTTTTTTTTTGGTATTACTTTATTGGTACAGGCTCAATCGAATAAACTTTACAGAGCCAAGTTATCATTTTCTTTATACATTATAAATGTCTTAAATCTAAAATTAAAGGATTGGAACCGATTACTCGCGGTCTTCTCGAGGTTAGTGGATGACAATTGTTTGGATCGGGAGAGGGAAAAGGAGATTTGGAATATGATTTATGATTCAAAAATTTCACTATTTCTAAAACATATACTTAATCCTATCGACGTTATATCAACTCTTTAATTATACAATTATTACAGAAACAAATCTACAAAAAAAAATACACACACACATACAAAACACAAACTAAACACAAGGTTAATCAAACTTACAATCTATGGTTAATATTCTTCAAGAAAACATATATGAGTTGCATAAACTCCAGATCGCGTCTAGCCAAAATATCCCGAACTGGAACATTAGGTTGTCTACCTCGAGCCCGAAGGGAATCGTACAACTCGGATCTGACTCCACGGTGCTCAGCACATGACCAAATAATGTGATCTGCATCCTGGTAACCTTGTCCACATTCACAGAGATTACTGTCCCCCAGCTCAACACGGAACAAGTGAGCGTTTAACGAGTAGTGATTGGACATGAGGCGAGACATCATACGAATGAAGTCTCGACCCACATCCAACCCCTTGAACCAAGGACACTTCGACACCTTAGGGATGATTGAATATAACCATCGTCCCAAACTCCCTTCACTCCATTTATTTTGCCAGCTGGCGAGGGACTGTTGACGATAAATGAAGAAAAATTCGTCGTAGGCGATTTGTCGATCGTAAATATCGCCTTCCATAGCGCCCACCTTTGCAAGCGAGTCCGCCTTCTCATTGCCCGGAATCGAGCAATGAGATGGGACCCATGCAAAGGTGATGACAAAAGATCTTAAAGATAAAGCACTTAGAAGCTCTCGTATTTTCATGAGAAAATACGAGGAGTGCTTTACCGGCCTCATGGAGCGAATAGCCTCGACAGAACTGAGACTATCCGTAAAAATAAAATAATGATCTGGTGCAAGTGGAGCGATCGTTTCTAGCGTATAATGTATTGCCGCCAGTTCCGCAACATATACGGAACAAGGAGCATGAAGCATTCGAGAGGCGCTATGAAATTCGT
Source organism: Ochlerotatus camptorhynchus (assembly GCF_037179485.1). Taxonomy (NCBI): domain Eukaryota; kingdom Metazoa; phylum Arthropoda; class Insecta; order Diptera; family Culicidae; genus Ochlerotatus; species Ochlerotatus camptorhynchus. The sequence goes on along the minus strand of NW_027040667.1, from coordinate 120,764 downwards.
TATAAATACCAAAACCAGCGGACGCCTCTATTAGTGATCCATCTGTGAAGAACGATCTTGCGGAATCAACTTGGCCAAACTTTGCAGCGAAAATTGACGGAGCAATCATGGAACGATGATGCTCTGGGATTCCGCGAATCTCTTGCGTCATTGATAAATCAAAATGAACAGAACTGTCGAAGTCGGAGAAGCAAACACGACAGGGATTATGCTGCGAAGGGCTGACATCCTGTGTTATGTACACGTAGTACAATGACATAAAACGAGTTTGAGGGTTTAGCTCAAGAAGCTTCTCAAAGTTTGCAATCACCAGTGGGTTCATAATTTCACAACGGGTGAGGAGCCTGCCCGCTAACACTTCGAGACTCATCGTATGAGTCGAGTGCATGCATCCTAACGCGATACGAAGACAGCGATACTGGATCCGTTCCAGTTTGATGATGTGCGTTTTAGCCGCCGACTGGAAGCAAAAACTACCGTACTCTAAAACCGATAAAATCGTTGTCCGGTACAACGTTAGAAGATCTTGCGGATGAGCTCCCCACCACGTTCCGGTAATTGTTCGGAGAAAATTGATCCATTGTTGGCATTTCCGCTTCAGATACTCAATGTGGGATCTCCAGGTGCATTTTGAATCGAACCAGACCCCAAGATATTTGAAAGACATGGAATGAGTGATCGGCTTACCCAAAAGTTGAAGCTTCGGTTGTGCTGGGCTATGCTTCCTAGAAAAAACGACCAAGTCAGTTTTCTCCGTGGAGAATTCGATACCTAGCTGGATAGCCCAAGTAGACAAATTGTCTAAGGTATCCTGTAAGGGTCCTTGCAGGTCGGCCTCTCTGGGTCCTGTCATAGACACTACTCCGTCATCTGCAAGTTGTCTCAACGTGCAGTTGTCCCTTAGACAATTGTCAATTTCTCTGACGTAGAAATTATACAGAAGGGGGCTTAAACATGAGCCCTGGGGGAGACCCATGTAGCTAAATCGTGAAGCTGTAGAGTTTCCATGAGAAAAGCTCATATGTTTCTCTGACAGCAAATTGTACAAAAAGTTATTAATTAATGGAGAAAGGCCACAAGCGTGGAGTTTGTCTGAAAGGACTTCAACCGATACTGAATCAAAAGCCCCCTTAATATTCAAGAAGACAGAAGCCATTTGCTCTTTATTAGCAAAAGCCAACTGAATTTCAGTGGAAAGCAACGCGAGACAGTCGTTCGTTCCCTTGCCCCTACGGAAACCAAATTGAGTATCTGAGAGTAGGTGGTTCAACTCAACCCATTTGTCCAGGCGAAAAAGGATCATTTTCTCCAACAATTTTCGAATACACGATAACATTGCAATAGGACGATACGAGTTGTGATCTGACGCGGGTTTTCCAGGCTTTTTAATGGCTATAACTCTCACCCACCTCCAATCATCCGGAACAATATTAAGCTCCAAGAACTGACCAAACAAGTTCAACATGCGCCTCTTAGCGACGTCTGGGAGGTTCTTCAACAAGTTGAACTTGATTCTATCAGCCCCCGGAGCCGAATTGCCACACGAAAGGAGCGCGAGTGAGAGCTCCAGCATTGAAAAAGGCTGGCTGATCTCGTCTACCGAATTCGTCGTTTCGCGAGGAATCATCTGTGCCGGCACAGAATCAGGACATACTTTTCGCGCGAACTTGAGAATCCAACTATCGGAGTACTCCTCGCTCTCGTTGTTTGAAGACCGGTTACGCATCCTTCGCGCCGCATTCCAAAGCGTATTCATCGACGTTTCGCGCGATAATCCGTCCACGAATTGCCGCCAGTATCCGCGTTTCTTGGCTTTGATGAGGCTCTTGAGTTCTCGTTCAAGAGCCGAGTACGCTTCGAAATGTACGGGTGTTCCACGTTTCCGGAAAAGCTTAAACGCGTCGGACTTTTTACGATAAACCTCAGTGCATTGCTGGTCCCACCAAGGGGAAGGAGGTTTCCTACGGAAAGACGTTCCTGGAACCGGCCGAGTTTGAGCTTGAAGCGCGCTGTCCAAGATCAGATTGGAGAGGAAGTTATATTCCTCCAACGGTGGAAGCCCTTCTACCGACGTTAGGGCATCTTCTATCACATTCTTGAACTTTGTCCAATCGATATTACGGGTAAGATCGTACGCGACGTTAACGGGTTCCGACGGATTGAACCCACTGGCAACTGAAAATTTGATCGGCAAGTGATCACTACCGTGGGGATCTTGGATCACATTCCACGTGCAATCCAACGATAATGGGCTAGAGCAAAGTGTGAGGTCTAATCTACTTCCATTCGAGGATGGGCCAGCCAAACGTGTTACTTCTCCATTGTTAAGAATTGTCATATTAAAGCTGTCACAGAGGTCATATATCAAAGTAGAACGGTTGTCATCATACAGTTCCCCCCAGCCTGTACCGTGGGAATTCAAATCTCCCATGATCAACCGTGGAGCAGGAAGTACCGAACAGATATCTGAAAGTTGTTTGCGATTAACAACGGCTCTAGGAGGAATATAAACAGAAGCAATACAAAGGCTCTTACCTTTAATAATAGCCTGACATGCAACAACTTCAATACCTGGAAATTGTGGAAGATTCACTCTATAGAAGGAATGGCACTTTTTGATCCCCAAAAGTACCCCTCCTCCACGCGAATCCTCACGATCCAGTCGAATAATGTTAAAATCATAAAAAGGAAGATCGATATCTGAAGAGAGCCAAGTTTCACAAACAGCAAATGCATCACAATCATTATTGTGAATTAAAAACTTAAAAGAATCTAATTTAGGAATGAGACTTCGAAAATTCCACTGTAGAACAGTGATCAAATCCCCGACCTCGTTTGGAAAATTTTCCATCGAAGGAAATGATTGCTGCAATGAGGGGCCACTTCAATGTCAATTGCTTCAAGAGGGTCTTCACAGAAGGAAGCATTGCCAGAACAATGCTTTTGAGAGGATCAGAAATATTGAGGTACTTGAGAATATCGTCCACTATTTTATCAAATGAGAACAACCCGGATGAAAGATACTGAGTTCAGCTTCTGGACTTCCAGTATCTCAACCGTGGGAAGCAAGGGGTTCTTGAAACGGCCAACCGCTTGCTTTGCCAAGATCTCGGGGGTCAGACTCGCTTCGGTGACCACACCTTCGATCTCCACATTACGAGCTGGGATGTATACTCTATACTCGAGTGTAAAGAGCTGGGAGGCAGCAATCTCGTTAGCTTGTTTCAGGTTAGAGACGACAACGCGAAGTTTATTGTACCTCACCTTCGAGATTTCGGTCACGGCCGAGAACCGCTTCGTCAGATCATTAGTAATTTGCATTACATTCAAAGGTTTCTTTTTGGGCTGAAAGTAAACAACCCATGGGCCAGTCGAGTCTTCTGGGTAGGCTCGCGATCGGGGGCTTATCTGTCCCTGTCCATTACCAGACTGAGATGACGAAGCAGGGATGGCATCATCTGATTTCTGGGATGACAGACGTTTTCGACCCTTAAGAGCTCGAGGTTAATAGGTAGCAATTTCGATTGGAAGGAACTAGGTAGGACACAGGTTTTTGAAGCCTCCTTCAGATACTACTCTCGAACGGTTGACCAATTGCTGGTTGGGCAGGGGCAAGTAGCACAGAAACAGATGGATAATAAGACTGGGACACAATGGCTGGAAAATGTGAAGAAAGGAGGGGTTGGTCACATCAAATTCTAACACAGATAAACAAAGGAATTTGTAGATCGCAAGATCACGGGTTCCCAATCTTACTTCCCATTTCGAGCATTGCTTTGCATTGTCCTACATTTGTCTATTTTTTGTAAAAACTCTTCTAAACTATTAAATAATTAGAATTATTGAATCAATTTTCCTTAGACGATAATGAAATATGTATCAACTTTCAAAGCAGAGAAAAAGGGAAAGGGGGGTCAAAAAGTTAGACCTGTATTGAAGTTGGCACGAGGTGGTATCCACTAGTTGCCTAGTGCAGCTCCTCTCAAGCCCATTCCTTACTCTCTTCTCTGCCTGGATCCCCCCGGGACCACGCTGAAGCGACTATTTACTTCGACTACTTGCTCATGCACATCTCCTACTCTCAGTGCTAGCTGGCGTTGCTAGATCGCTGCTCCTCTCTCCATCCCAAGTGCTTTCCTCTGGACACATTTCATCGACGACGTTAAGGGGAAGTTCACCACTCCGAAAAAAAATAATTACGTTTTGATTTTTCTAAAAATATTGTAAAAAGGTAGGTATCAAAAATCTAAAAAAATCACATATTTTTTAATTTTTCAAAAAAATAATCACGTGCAAAAACATTTTTATAAGTCATCATGGCATAAAGTTGGACTCAAAAAACCACAAAACATCGACTTTTCAGTTTTTCTGAGAGTCCAATTTTTTTTCATGATGAGATAGAAAAAAATATTTTTATATGTAATTTTTGGCAAAAATCTGAGGAAGAAACTGATTTTCTTGGATTTTTGATAATTTTTCCCAATATTTTTAGAAAAATGAAAACGTACAGAAAATATTTTTTTATTTTTGGGCCGGTAAACTTCCCCTTTAGGATAGGCATCTCCCTTTGCACTGTCTCGCACCTTGGACAGTCGAAGACCACGTGCTCCAGCGTTTCATCCACGTTGCTACACTCCGGACAGAGAGCTGACGCTGCATGTCCGAACCGATGCAGGTATTTCCTGAAGCAGCCGTGGCCAGACAGGAACTGCGTTAGGTAGAAGTTGACTTCTCCATGTTTTCTGTTCACCCAGGTCGAAAGAATCGGTATTAGTCTATGTGTCCATCTACCGTTCTCCGTAGTGTTCCACTCCTGTTGCCACTTAGCCAAAGACTCCACTTTCACCACTTTCCGTACTCTACCGGTTTCTCTCCGACTGTAGCACTCGCTGCCCTCCACCAGGTGATGCCGATAGGGATCATTCCGGCGATGGCGCATACTGCTTCCGATGAGATATTTCTGTACGCACTCACGACTCGCTGGTCATGAGCCGGAACGTACTGCTCAGTTGCCTTTGGTTCTGCTTCATTTCCAATGCAACAAACCAGGCTGGACCTCCATACATCAGTATCTAGCCAGAAGACGCCTCTTAATATTGCTGGGAATAGAGTTGTTCAGCATGATTCTAGCAATTGTGTTGATGGCCTTGGAAGCATTCTCACAGCCGGTCATCGATCATCACTAACAGGTATTTCAACACGCGCTTCGAGGCAAAGGCGTGCGTTGGACCAAGGATGGAGCCTTGTGGAACTTCCGTTGTGATCCTAATCGATCTCTGTCCCATATCTGTCTCGTAGACCAGAACCAGGCTCTGGAAGTAACCCTCATTCTATGCAGCGTTTTGGCAATGGCCTTCCAGCTGCGCTGTTGAACGCATTCCTGACGTAAGGTTGAAGCATTGTCCCTCTTAATTAACGATGTTGTTTATCTCCGTTGAATTTGCGATGACGAAATCTCTTGAAAATTGAAAGTCAATCAAAACTTTTATGTACAATTCAATGAAATATGTAATGTTCTTTTTTATTTTCTTAGAATAAAATGCTGACAAGGAAGCAATGTGTTTATTACAACTGAAAAAAAAAGAAACAGGTTTTCCGTGGTAAAAATGATGTTTTCCAGCTAACAGCAATTCAAAACTAATAATTCCTAGTAGGAGAATATTAAATTAATGTAAATGAATTAATATGTAAATGAATTAAAATGTAAATGAGTAAAATTGTAAAAGCGTGCGTTGAATTGATTGATATTTGAATGAAAAAAGACTTAAAACCGTCAATTGTTAATTTTACCCCGAATGCACATGTCCCAAGTAGCATTTCTTGTTTTATTGCACTCTATTAGTGGTTATTGAGATCAATTTTATAAAACCGTCAATAAAATTAATAGCTCCAGCACAACCTTTTGATAACCGCTATAAGATCGTCTTACAGCTTAGTGGACCACTCTTGATAAGGTTTATAAAGCATGTTTGAGAATCATAATAAAGCTGTCTTAAAACCTTTTGTCATAAAGCCTCATACTCTACAAAAGGTTCTCATAGCCTCTTTAAGAGCAATATTGTATCCAAGCAGCTTTATTACGCTTTGGTGAAAATCAGTTATAAATCCAATTTAATTTTTATTGCATCAAAGCAACCGCCATAAATTAGCTTGTTGTTGTTCTGTTCTCCTGAAATGGAAATCTTTAGCGGTAAAAATAGGTTTGAGTGTTGGTGTCAAGATCACCATGCAATCAATTTTGTTTCATGGCGGCATAAGTGAAAATCTTAAAGAAAATAAATGACTTTTTAGAAGTTCCAAAACATATGCGCCTGAAATTTTATCGTGTATATTAGAATAATATGAGCGTTAAATAAATGCGCCTCCAAAATAATTCAAGTTAATAAAAAAGATTGTTTCAGAAATAAAATTAACTTGATGGAATCACCTTAATTTTACAGAAAATAGATCTCATATACATAAATTCATACCAATGCACACTGGAAATCATTTTGGATCTCTTATTTAGCCATTATTTTATTGAAATGTCTTGGATTTTATTCCAAGGCTAATGGCATTTTCATAATGACCATATGGCGACAGAGGACAGCAGCGAGAAAAACATCAAGCGCAATTCCTTAAAATGTCTAATGCTTACATTGCACTGGGTCAGGAATGCAACCTAGTGGAGAAAAAATAATAACTCCGAAACGAAGCATTTCCGTGACTTGGTGTCTTCGGCAAAATTTCTCATCATAAAAAGGACCATCTATTGACATAAACAAATAGTTCAAAACTCTTCCGCAAAGAGGGTGCCACAATCTAACTTCTTTCTCTGACGTTTTGGAGACTTGATGTCTTGGGCAAAGTTGTTTATCTTGACAAAATGAACAGCTCTTTCAAAGACGTTAAATTTCCCTAGTCTATTGGTTCCAAGTTATATGGAGTTAAAGAAAAAATGTCGAAAATATGGTTTTTTCTTTCTGTTTCGGTTTTTTGCTTACAACTATATAATGTTATATTTTTCTCTTATGCAAATACATTAAATAAATAGCTTTTGTGAAGAAACATACTGCTTATAGCTTTTGTGAAGAAACATACTTCAAATTTCAAAGATATTGTTGAAAAAACGAAAAAAAAAAACACAATTTTTGAACTTTAATATCTCCCAAAGCGCAAAAAATCGCAAACTGACATTTTTAGCAAAAAATAAGCAATACTCGATAAACAAAATATCAAAATTTGAGAGAGGTATATTTTGGTGTCAAGATAAACAACTTTGCCCAAGAAGTTAGATTGTGGCACCATCTTTGCGGAAGAGTCTTGAACAATTTGTTTATGTCAATAGATGGTCCTTATTATGATGATAAATTTTGCCCAAGACACCAAGTCGCGGAAATGCTTCGTTTCGGAGTTATTAATTTTGCTCCGCTAGGTTGCATTCCTGGCCCAGTATGCATAGGATGAAAGCAGAACAGAAAAGCATAATGCATGATTTTATTACGAGAACTATTTTCTTTTTACAAGAGAAATTCAAGCTGAACTTTGCATTAGGTCCTAAGTAACATTGATCGATTCCCTTCGTCGACTTTCTCTTTCGTTAATAACTTATTCACCGAACCGTTTCTTGATGTACTTGTCGTATTGGATGCTAGATAAAAGCTTCTTTTATCGATTTATGTGCTGAAAATACCTGGGAATGTATTTACATGACCGTGGGGATGCAAAGAGAAAGTCGACGAAGAGAATCTGTCAATATTACTTAGGAACTAATGCAATGTTCAGCTTGAATTATTATTTTTTATTTGAGGGCAAATGTATATTCCTGTTCTACGGGTGCAACCGATGAATTTTACAAACATTTGGAAAAGTTTTGAATGGTACATTAACCTTTATGAAAAGTTGAGCGTGATTTCAACCTTTTTGTCCTAGGACTGTCACCATTCCATGTATTTCGACCAAGATTCGACCGTGTCACCCCATGTATATGCGAGCGAGAACGGAAGAATTATAGAGACTGCTGACGTTTTTCTTACGCACAGTACGTCGCGTATACGTATACACGAAATGTTTTCATGCTCATGCTAACAATTTTGTTGATTTTCTTTGCGCTCCGCTTGGAAGTACCGGAAAGTTTTGATTCTTTTCTATGTTGTAAAAATAAACCGCCTATTTACATTTCTGACAAGTTGCAACTGAATGCTTATAATTGTTTTAAAATAACTGTTTCATGGCCAACTAGTTTTATTGCGCTTACTTATAAAGCAATAAAAGGATTTATTTTTGGGTTTTATAAGGGTTATTCATATTGCTTTTTTGTATACTTCAAAGCAATCATAAAACCTTTCATAAGTGAAAATAGCATAAGCATCAGTTGGTTTTTTCATTAGCTTTATAGGGGTTGTGTAGATAGCTATAAGAATGTTTCATGACTTGCATTGTATATGACCGTCATAAAGCAGTAGGTAATGGTTGCAGCTGCAATAAAACCTTTATAAATTTTGAATATAGCCAAGCAGCTCTAGGTTTGTTACTTGGGGTAACCAGGGTTGCTTCCACTCACTTGCTATAAAAAAATATTATTCAGAATTATGCAATCATTAGATGCAATAATACTATGTTGTACTTGTAAGTAACAAGAAAAGGGAGTAAAGTATGTGTTTGATTCATAAAACCTGTCAATTTAGCTTTGAGAGCGTCACAATTAGCGATCTTATGATTCGTGAGCGTTCACTCAGAGTGAGCGCTCACGAGTCCTAAAATCGCTGATTGTGACGCACAATATTGACAGATTTTATGTGTCAAACATATACTTCATGACCTCTTCTTGTAACTTACAAGTACTTATTAGCATTATACTATATCATGATTTCATATTTCCGAATAGCAAGTGAGTGGAAATAACCCTGCATGTAACCCCCGGTTCCCCTAACATTCACATTATTCACAGCGTAAAGTTTGAGAATTCATGTTTAAAAACTGCAGTGAAATCTGCAGGCTGATAAAATCGGGAAAAAAAAGCTGACAAAATCGGGGGTAGACAATATTGGGAGCTGACAAAATCGGGAAAGCACTGTATGCAGTTTTCGAGTGTTTTTATAAGGGGCCTACAATAATACCTTTTGTAGGATTTCTTTTTAAATCCCTCTCCGATTCAAACACACGAACTGCACTCTTCATAATCTGTCTAAAGACTGAACTTTCTTTCCGATCCCTCAAGATCAAGATCTCGCTGTTCGTTTCATACCTCCCTTCGGCCCATTTGCGCGACTCTGGAAAGCTTACCGATTCATTTATCGTGTTTTGTTTTGTTTTGCTCTCATTTTCGTACTTAGATCGAACGAGTGCATTGCACTTCAAATCCCGAATTGATAAGAATAAGGCACGACTCGTTAATTGCCGTTGAGAAAGAGCATCTTTTCCTCTCCTAGGATTAGTTATGTATAAATAGAGGTGCATCAATTGGAAAATAATTATTAATTTATATTCTTCAATGTGATATTTCTATTTATTTTTTTATTTTATGTTTTACCTACATCTATAACTCCCCTCCCTTTCCCAATTTTGAGCACGTTATCAGTGAGTATCTCGCACTTGAATAGCGCGTTAGTTAAATTAGAGCATACCTGTGTTACCTCACCGAGTAAAACCGTTACAACAAGTGATTGATAAAAACAACAATTAATATATAGCGCAAAATATACCTTTTAATTTATTAATACATCTCAATATACAGATTATTGCAGGGCGACTTTCGCTTCACGCGCAAACCCGCTGCCATTATTGGACAGTTGAGAGTGACACGGCTCCTGTGTTCATTAGGGCTGTTCAAATTATACATTTGGCTCCACATATCGCATTCGTTTCAAAATAAGACCGTCATATGTCTCCTAATCTTTCTCCATAGTACTCTGGTAGTAAACATTTTTACGATAAAGTTCGTTGCCAATTAATCAGTCCGTTGTCTTTCTCTGTTGGTTTTTGTAAAACTCTGTAGATTTCCGTTTGTCCTCACGTCTCCTATCCCCGTGATGGGGCTGCCATCTTAGGTGGTATAGCTTCTCGGGATAAGCATTTCTTATTCAGTCGCTGGATGCCAGTCAGACGCTGTTTGAGCCGCTCCTCCATGATGAACATATGCTATGGTTTCTGCGCAAATGACGTCCCGTCACACCTCCTCACTTTGCTATTGTCGGATTGACAACATTACCCAGGCAACGCCACCCAACTGTGTCCATGTTTCAGCTGGTAATCGTTTGTAATCATATGACTCGTGGAGGCGTTAGGTAGGAACTTACCATTTTGCAGTCCGAAATAGCTAGTAAACAGTAGCCCATGTTTTTCCAATACGACTAATCTACTGCTTTACAGGTAACACTGCATTGTAGTGTGGATTTTCTACCATAATCTTCTCACTTAGTACCGTAACGGCTCGAAATCCGAAATGCGTACCATAATCAAAATAACTCGTAAATTGTTTAAAGCTCTTTTGGTATCGTTTAGAATCATCACACATACCTATTTATGTTGTATAGCAGACGTAATAACTAAGTGGAATAACTAAGACAATTTATTTATTAAAAGATAAATAAACGATATCTCACGTAACATTTGAAAAGAGCCTATCAACATTGGTAAACAAATCTTGAAAGGCCTTTTTTGCGCCAACCGAAGTAGGGGAAACAGTCATATTGCTGCGATGCGTTAGGAGCCTATTGTTGTGTATGGAGACCTCCATATACAACAATTATGGTTCATCAATAGAAAAGGGCCCATCAGCATTTGTAAAAAAGCTGTTCTAAACCCCTTTCCTCACAAAGCGTAGGCCACCCACGCAAACCAACACCATCATCGGATAGGGGAAATTTTACCCTACACGATATGATGATGGTGTTGGTTTGCGTGAGCGGCCTTCGCTTTGTGAGGATATGGCTTTAGAATGGTTTGTTACAAATGATGATGGGTCCTTTTCTACTGTTGATCCAGAATTAGCGTCTATCGCTTCTGCTTAACGTGCAACAATAGGACTGATTCCCCTAGGCCCACGCAAATAAACAACACTATCGGGCAGCGGAAATTTTCGCGAAAGAGCCTAACAAGATTTGTTTACTCTTTTCAAATATTACGCGAGATATGCTTATAATTTTAATACATCAATCTATAGCTTTCAATCTTTATTTTGCTAGAAAAATATTACATTATGATTAATTTGTATACATTTTTCGGAAGCTTTTCCTCCATTAATAGGAACACTGTTACAGTAGTAAAGAAAGTTACTAACTTAGGATCCTATAATAATGGAACTCATTATTTTCTAATGGATTCCACTATTATAGGAACATTATCGCCACTATAGGTGCAAACAGTGTTGGGAAAATAAAAAAAAAATCAAATAAAAACCAATGCCCAAGATCACGTATGATTTTCGTAGACTTTTCACAACAAGCAAGCAACTGTGGATGATATTACAATAGACTGTACCACATTTATATGGGAGATTTTGTTTTTAATCTTTTCAACGGGCCACCCCCAGTTTTGTGTCATTAGGTGAGAAAACCACTCTCTGAAAATTTCAGCTCTTTCGAATGTAACACAAGCTGGCGCTTTTGAAACGTATCAACTAGATTAAATACCACTAAAAAAAAGTTTATATGTTCCACACTCCAACATCCAAACTCATGTCAACAGGTTACAGGAATTTAAAGAATAGTGATATTTCAGAGAAGGTCCTTATTTGGTTTAAATAATCATATTCCGGTTTTCTGCATACAACATAAGTTGCCGTAACTTTGCCATGTAGTGTTCAAACATTATGGCTAAAGATATCTGGAGAAGGCAACCTCTTAGGTTTGCGTGATGGTTTCTTATAAAATTTATTTCAAAATCTTAACTCTTAACTCAAGCATAACTCTACACTTGTAACTTATTCTATGAGTGTTGGCTTACTGGTCTCCAAACATAGTCGACCAATCACATCCATCTGTCACGTGTGTTGGTGATTCGTAATGGCATTCCATTCGCAATTAAACATAGACGAAGGTTGCCGAAAATATATAACGAAAGAATTTGGGTCTGTTGTTTTTCTGGGTCAGAGTAGCAGTCGATGAGTTCATTTTATGAACGTATTCTGGGTCATAACGGAAAAAACAAAACATATGGTTTTTTTTCCTTGATTTGTTTTCCGTCGATCTTGGTTGCCTGGCTGAGCACCAAAGCTACCGATGCCAGGGACGCAGGTCCCACACCTGGACCCTACCTGTCGACTCATTAACTCATGAACCGGGGACCAACGACTTTACTTCCCTTCCGAAGGAAGGCGTGGATCAGAGATGTGCCTCAGAACATCCCGGTGGCGCCGACTGGGATTGACCGAGGCCTGCTGGGGTCAGAGGTAATCGCACTTACCACTACGCCACCGGACAGCACTAATTTAGGATTACATTAAATGGTACCCCATATACAGTGTCGTGACGCCATAAAGCATCTGTTTAGGGGTACCAATTAACAAATTCTAAATGAACTCTGTTTAGTTACAGTTTTAGCTATTCAAACTAACGGAGTTCTACGGTATGTTGCTTCTCTTGTCTTATTTTACAGCTAATCACAGCAAGCAGCAGCAACTTAAAGCAAACGCTTAATAAACAACTACGGGAACAAATATCCTGTTCATCATAATCATCTTCATCATCATCATCATCATCATCATCTTTTTCTTCTTCTCCTTCTTCTTCTTCTTCTTCTTCTTCTTCTTCTTCTTCTTCTTCTTCTTCTACATTTTATTCTTCTTCTTCATTTTATTCTTCTCCTTCTTCTTCTTCTTGCACAATTTTGTTGTAAAGTGTATCTAATAAATAAAAATGAAAAAAATATAAATAAAACTACGGTCCAACTGAAATCTACGCCTACTATGAACTTAGCGTCCTTGAAGCACTAACACAGTTGTTAATTGAGAGCTCTCTAGGCCTGTTCCATTTTTTTGAAATTTGTATGTAGTCTGGTAATCACAATGACACTCTTTGATTTGAGGAATTGAGAAAATGTTAAACTCAAACATTGCCTAGACAAAACCGGTATTCCAGCCAAGGTTTGCTCCTTTATTGACTAAGCTAATGGAAGTCCCATGAACATCATCGGCATCTTAATATACTAATAACTAAATTTTTAGTAATTTATTTAACAAGAGAGGTAACTTGCTTTTACTCACTATAAATAGCACATTTACGAAAGCTAGAACGAGATGAAACAAAATTCCACCATAAACTTCAAAGACCCGATACACAATTAGTTTACAACCGAACCATCTTAAATTTTGGAACAGTAATCTGTGCCATGTGTGTGTGTGTGTTGTTTGTGTATTTCCTCTAACCCCCCTTGCCGGCAGTGTTATTATGGAAGAACTCTCACTACAATAAAACACCAAGTCCTTGCGGTGATCTACACAGCTATCTTAAACATTTTTTTCCGGCCACCATGCACTAATACCTGGAAGGTTCATTGTTAATTTTTCGCTGAATCGTTCTTCATCTTCAAAACAATATCGATAGCGTATTATTTTCATTATCCTCTTCATCCACTATTCTTCTAATACATCTAAAAATACTTCTGTTTTCACCACTTTCTCCCTATCCCCTCTTGTTTCTAGGAACTCTCCTCACACCAAAGACATGTTTTTATTCTTCCTCTTTGTCTACCCTAACCTTCCACCATTCAATTAGTAAGGACCTTCCACCATTCAATTAGATAAGGAACGAACAGGAAGGGAGATTTTTTCTGCCAAATCTGTATAATGAACATCACAATGTTTTGATTTAGATATTCTGCGGTCGAAAGACGATAAGCGAAATTTTTAATTTTTAATTTTTAACTTGAGTGATTTAATGTAGTTTTCGTAAAATTTTCTCTAAGAAATGTTTTGAGGAATGAAGAGTATTAAGTTAACAGTGATAGTGATAAAAAAAAATACATAAGAAAACGTTACCAAGAGCGTTTTTTTTGAGAATCAAACAGGATAGGACGAAGTTGCATCCATAAATAGACCCAATTTGGGGACAATAGACCGATATTACATACATTTCCCTGGTGAGTTTTTGTCTTAAAAAAAGTAAGTTTTTCAACTTTTTGCGGTTCCTGATAGCAAACGACATGATAAGCATATCTAAGCATACCATTTAGCAGTAGAATATCGTTTGCAGGTAAATTAATTGATGAGTTATGATTAAAAACGTAATCTATGGCTGCATATTAGACCGAGGTTAGGGACGTATACCCTATGTTTCACATCGAATATGCGTCACACATATCAAAGTGGCCAGCCTACTGTGCAGCATTTAAGGGGCAAGATGATTCAGAAAACATCGGGCCTGTTTAAATCGAATATTTAAACACGATGCTTCAGAATCCTATAAATGGATGAAACGTGGACATTTCGTACCGTACGTTCCGATTTTGGTAATTAAATGATTGGTTGGTCGTTGGAAGTATCAAAGCTAGAAAGGTTAAGTGATGCTCCATTTTCTTCTGACGGTTGGCACATGAGCACTAACTCTTGTCCTAGCCTTTTATGACTTATGGCTATAGCGCCATTACTCGCTTTCTGAAAAGAGAAGAGGGAAAGGAAAAGGAGAAGGACAAAGAGAAAAGGATTATGTGAAATCTATGAACATAAACAATATTTTTGATTTGAAATATACAATATAGAAATGCATAACGGCGGTGATCACAACCCGAGTCTTGTCACTATTATCAAGTCATAAAATGTAACAAGGAATAAAATATTATCCTTTGAGAATTGGAAAATCCTGATTCCCTAGTTTGAATTTGTCACGGCTAGGGTTCGGTGGTAGATCTTATACGAGTGACGCACCACAAAAAGGTGATCTCCCAACGTTACTGGTTTGAAAAGATAAAAATTTACCAAATGGAACGAACTCACCAAGTTTAGCTGCTTGCCATGTGTTGACGTAGAAGTCCGAATTGTAGACGAAACTTGACAAAGATCAACATGAATTTATTAAATTTCATATATAATAATGAATTTATACATTGATATTGAAGGAATCATAGAGTTATGGAGAGTTGACTGTAGCAGAGCACCCAAAAGAAGTGTATCATCATCATCAATGGAGTTCAGATCCTGCTTCATGACAAAGACCGATCAAACGGATGACGGAGTTTGACGTCAAAGTCCATCTTCCATCCAAACAACGGGTGAACAAAAGGGACCTCTCATACCACGGCGCATTGCGAAGAACCCTTCTACCACTACCGCGAATCATCATTCCGATGCTCACACTCCAAAGGCCCACGCACATTAGATCCGGATTGGATGCGTTGCGGCAAAGTGACAGCTAAATCTATTGTCTAACTATCAAATTTACGTCAACGCAACGCAAACGGATCTAATGTGGGTGACCCTTAATTCAATTGGCGTTGTCGGCACCTTCGAAAAACCTTGTCGTCTAACAATTTTAAATAGAGCGATTACATTCGCAAAAATCACCATCTTAGCGCCCCTCGGTGGGTTCTTGTATGGGAGCGAGCTGTCAATTTGATAGTTGAGTTTCAAACAGTGAAGTTATTATCTTGCATTAAATCTTGATTTAAAACTCGAGATAAAAGTCTGTGGGATCGAAAAAAATATCGTTGTGCTCAGAAAACAAAGCTCTTTCAGATGATGCATAAAAACAGATAATTTTTTTCTTCCAATTTAGCATTGTCTAAAGGAATCTTTATCAGCTTTTCAAAAATCAAATCCCTATGTTTCGGAAACTTTCGAAAGTTAGTGCAAAATTATGTTTTTTGATATCAAGACTAATGAAACGCAAATACAAGCGTGGCATCGAATTAGGCTATGACCATCGGTAATTAAATTGTAATCAAATAATACTCAATTATGTTTTTACGATATTTTATTTTTTATTTTGCCCATATGCATATATGAAACATGTTGCATTACACTTGGTAGCAATTTGAGATTACACAATTAAAAAAAAGACGACAAAAAATCGCGTTACAGAATTGAGTGTAATGCAATAAAAATGTCTCATGCTGAATTTTATTTCAAAAGACATTTTGATCATTTCCTTGAGAGTAACCGTTCTCGAATTTGGCCAAGTTGGTTGAAAATGGTTCTTAGCCTACACAGTTGAAAAAAGTAACGTTAATTTCTATCACTATGATGCACATAAAAGGAGCGTCATGTATCATACAAGTTTACATTCAAAATATTGTAAGCAACTTCTCTTGCATATTTTTTTTTTTTTTTATAATTACTTTATTTGTACAGGCTCAATCGAATAAACTTTACAGAGCCGAGTTATCCTTTGCGTTATACATTATTACTGTCTTAAATTTAAAGTTAAAGGAACTGGACCGAGTACTCGCGGTTGTCTCGAGGTTAGTGGAGATTTACAATTTTTTTGGATGGGAAAAGAAAAGAAGGAGGTTTGAAATGTGGTTTACGATACAACTATTTAATTAATCCTAAAGCATGAAATTATTTCTATTCATCTTGAAAACAAACATTGAAAAAAAACCCACACGTACAAAATACAAACTAAACACAAGGTTGATCAAACTTACAATCTAAGGTTAATATCCTTAAAGTAAACATATATGAGTTTCATAAACTCCAGATCGCGTCTAGCCAAAATATCCCGAACTGGAACATTAGGTTGTCTACCTCGAGCCCGAAGGGAATCATAAAAATGTGATCTGACTCCACGATACTCCGCACAAGACCAAAGGATGTGATCAGCGTCCTGGTAACCTTGTCCACATTCACAGAGATTGCTGTCTCCCAACCCCACACGGAACAAGTGAGCGTTTAGACAATAGTGATTGGACATGAGACGAGACATCACGCGTATGAAGTCTCGACTCAAGTCCAACCCTTTGAACCATGCAAACTTCGACACCTTAGGGATAATTGAATGTAGCCATCGTCCCAAGCTCCCTTCACTCCATTGATGTTGCCAGCTAACGAGCGACTGCTGACGATAAATAGAGAAAAATTCACTATAGGCGATCTGTCGATCATAAATGTCGCCTTCCATAGCGCCCACCTTCGCAAGTGAATCCGCCTTCTCATTGCCCAAAATTGAGCAATGCGAAGGGACCCACGCAAAGGTGATGATGAAAGAGCGCACGGATAAAGTACTAAGCAGTTCTCGTATTTTCAAGAGAAAATACGAGAAGTGCTTTACCGGCCTAATGGAACGGATAGCCTCGACAGAACTGAGACTATCCGTAAAAATAAAGTAGTGGGCTGAAAGAAGTGAAGCAATAGTTTCCAAAGTGTAGTGAATTGCTGCCAGTTCAGCCACATACACAGAACAAGGAGCTTCAAGTTTTCGAGAGGCGCTATGAAATTCATTAAATACACCAAAACCAGCGGACTCCTCTATTAGAGATCCATCTGTGAAAAACGTTCTTGCAGAATCAATATGGCCAAACTTTGCAGCGTATAATGACGGAGCAATCATAGGACGATGATGCTCTGGAATTCCGCGGATTTCCTGTGTCATAGATAAATCAAAATTCACTGAATTGCCGAAATCGGAGAAGATTACACGATTGGGAATATTTCTTGAAGGGCTGACATCCTGTGTTAAATATAGGTAGTATAAAGTCATAAAACATGTTTGAGGATTTAGCTCCAGAAGCTTCTCAAAATTTTCGATCACCAGTGGGTTCATTACTTCGCAACGGGTGAGGAGCCTCAGAGATAACTCTGAAAAACGGACGGATAGTGGCAACATGCCCGCCAGCACTTCGAGACTCATAGTATGAGTCGAGTGCATGCATCCTAACGCGATACGAAGACAACGATACTGGATCCGTTCCAGCTTGATGATGTGCGTTTTAGCTGCCGACTGGAAGCAAAAACTACCGTACTCTAAAACCGATAAAATCGTTGTCCGGTACAACGTCAGAAGATCTTGTGGATGGGCTCCCCACCACGTTCCGGTAATTGATCGAAGGAAATTGATCCTTAGTTGGCATTTTCGTCTCAGATACTCAATGTGGGATCTCCAGGTGCATTTGGAATCGAACCAGACCCCGAGATATTTAAAAGACATGGAATGAGTGATCGGTTTACCCAAAAGTTGAAGCTTCGGTTGTGCTGGGCTATGCTTCCTAGAAAAAACGACCAACTCAGTTTTCTCCGTGGAGAATTCGATACCTAGCTGAATAGCCCAAGTAGACAAATTGTCCAAGGTATCCTGTAAGGGTCCTTGCAGGTCAACCTCTTTTGGCCCTGTGATAGACACTACGCCGTCATCTGCAAGTTGTCTCAACGTGCAATTGTCACTAAGACAGACATCAATTTCTCTAACGTAGAAATTGTACAAAAGGGGGCTTAAACATGAGCCTTGGGGGAGACCCATGTAGCTAAATCGAAAAGCTGTAGAGTTTCCATGAGAAAAGCTCATATGTTTTTTCTGACAGCAAATTGTACAAAAAATTATTCATCAATGGAGACAATCCACAAGCGTGGAGTTTCTCTGAAAGAACTTCAACGGATACTGAATCAAAAGCCCCCTTGATATCCAAGAACACAGAAGCCATTTGCTCTTTCTTAGCAAAAGCTAACTGAATTTCCGAGGAAAGCAACGCGAGACAGTCGTTCGTTCCCTTACCCCTACGGAAACCAAATTGAGTATCTGAAAGAAGGTGGTTCGTCTCAACCCATTTGTCGAGGCGAAAAAGGATCATTTTCTCCATCAATTTCCGAATACACGACAGCATCGCGATGGGCCGATACGAATTGTGATCCGACGCGGGTTTATCAGGCTTTTTAATGGCTATCACCCTTACTCGTCTCCAATCGTCGGGAACAATATTGAGCTCCAAGAACTGATTGTACAAGTTCAACATGCGCCTCTTAGCGACGTCTGGGAGGTTTTTCAGCAAGTTGAACTTGATTCTATCAGATCCCGGGGCAGAATTGCCACACGAAAGGAGAGCGAGTGAAAGTTCGACCATTGAAAAAGGGTGACTGATTTCGTCTACCGAATTCGCGGTTTCGCGAGGAATCAACTGCGACGGCACGGAATCCGGACACACTTTTCGCGCGAATTTAAGAATCCATTGATCCGAGCATTCCTCGCTCTCGTTGTTAGTAGACCGGTTACGCATTCTTCGCGCCGTACTCCAAAGCGTATTCATAGACGTTTCGCGCGACAATCCGTCTACAAACTGCCGCCAGTAACCCCGTTTTTTGGCCTTGATGAGGCTCTTGAGTTCGCGTTCAAGAGATGTGTATGCGTCGAAATGCTCGCGTGTTCCGCGTTTCCGAAAAAGTTTAAACGCGTCGGACTTTTTACGGTAAACCTCCGTGCATTGTTGATCCCACCAGAGCGATGGTGTTTTCTTACGAATAGACGATCGCGGCACCGGTCGTGTTTGAGCTTGAAGTGCGCTGTCGACGATGAGATTAGAGAGGAAATTATATTCCTCCAACGGCGGAAGCTCTTCCACTGACGATACTGTATCGTCTATCGCGGATTGGAACTTAGTCCAATCAATGTTACGGGTTAGATCATACGCGACGTTAACGGATTCTGACGAGTTGAACCCACTGGCAATCGAAATTTTGATCGGCAGATGATCACTACCGTGCGGATCCTGGATTACATGCCAAGTGCAATCCAACGATAGTGAATTAGAGCAAAAGGTGAGGTCTAATCTGCTACCATTCGAGGATGGACCAGCCAAACGTGTTACTTCTCCATTGTTAAGTATTGTCATGTTGAAGTTGTCGCAGAGATCATAAATCAAAGTAGAACGGTTATCATCGTACAGCTCCCCCCAGCCTGTACCGTGGGAGTTAAAATCTCCCATGATCAACCATGGAGCGGGAAGTACCGCACATATGTCGAAAAGTTGTTTGCGATTAACAGAGACTCTAGGAGCAATATATACAGAAGCAATACAAAGGCTCTTACCTTTAATGGTAGCCTGACATGCGACAACTTCAATACCGGGGAATTGTGGAAGATTCACTCTATAAAAGGAATGGCACTTTTTGATCCCCAAAAGTACCCCTCCTCCACGTGAATCCTCACGATCCAATCGAATAATGTTAAAATCAAAAAAAGGGAGATCAATTTCTGAAGAGAGCCATGTTTCACAGAGGGCAAATGCATCGTAATTATTGTTATGGACTAAATACTTGAACGAATCTAATTTCGGAATAAGACTTCGACAATTCCACTGTAGAACAGTGATCAAATCCCCGACCTCGTTTGGAAAATTATCCATCGAAGGAGATGATAGCTGCAAGAAGGGGCCATTTTGAAGTCAATTGCTTCAAGAAGGATTTCACAGTCGGAAGCAATGTGAGGACAATGCTTTTCAGAGGATCAGAAATGTTGAGGTATTTGAGAATACCGTCCACAATGTCATCAAATGAGAACAGCCCAGATGAAGAAGGGGTTTCTGTTCTTAAAATTGGGGCATCAGGGGTTTTGGATGTCCCCGGAAGAGGTGGAAAATCCTGGGGATAATCAGTTCTGCGGAATCCAGGAGGAGTAGAAGTCTCCTTTTTTCCACCACTCCTTGATTTGGGCAAGCTGATTTGGGGTTCTTGATCTGCAACTTTCCGCGAACGGATGCGTTTTCGTTTCCGGGCAGAACCTTCCGGAAAACTGAAAGAAACTCCCTCCTCAGCCAAGTCAGAGCCAGACTCGTCATCTGACAAAAGAGCGAAGGGATTTGTTTCGTTGGTCGATGGCTTGGCTGTCTTAAGCATTTCTGCAAAAGACCGCCTGGAACGTTCCTTAAGGGAGCGTTTCATTTTGTCCCCGAGCTGTTTGTACGCCGGGCACGACGAGAGAGCATGAGGAGGAGTTCCATTGCAGTACACGCATTTTGGTGCAGTAGCTGCGCAGGCGCCATCCTCATGCTTCTCCCCGCATGTGGAGCAGCGTGCCTTGTTGCCGCAGTGGGAGGCCGTATGTCCCAGCCGCTTACAATTCTGGCAGTTCATGACCCGAGGTACAAACAACCGCACAGGAAGACGAAGTTTTCCCAGCTCGATGTATTGAGGAAGGGCAGATCCAGAAAAGGTCACCCGAAACGAGTCTGTGGGGGTAAAACTCTTTTTACCCTCGCTGAGCGATACTGACTTCATTCTATGAACGGCCAGTATCTTTACCGGAGGAAGCAAGGGGTTCTTGAATCGGCCAACCGCTTGCTTCTCCAGTATCTCGGGGTTCAGGCTCGCCTCAGTGACCACGCCTTCGATCTCCACATCAGAGGCTGGAATGTACACCCTATATTCCAGTGTGAAAAACTGGGAAACAGCAATTTCATTAGCCTGTTTCAGGTTAGCGACGGTCACACGAAGTTTGTTGTGCCTAACCTTCGTTATTTCGGTCACGGCAGAGAATCGCTTTGTCAGATCATCAGATATCTGAACAACATTCAAGGGTTTGTTTTTGGGCTGAAAATAGACAACCCATGGGCCAGTCGAGTCATTCGGGTAGGCCCGCAATCTGGAGTTTTTCTCAGCCTGCCCATTGACAGACTGAGACGACGAACCAGGGATGACATCATCATTTTTCTTAGATGAATGGTCATCCATGTCGTCTTCTGACAAAACATCCATTTTGTTCAACTAGTGGGAGCGCAAAACGCTCTCCCACTGAACGCACAGACACAATACACAGAAAACACTACAAACACAGAAATACAAAATGAAAATTTAACTAATGGGGGAGGAAAAGAAACAAGAAAAAAACAAAAACTTATCTGATAATCCTATACTACTACCACCGAGCGTTATATGTGTAGGCGTTTACACAGATGGCTGGAAGAGACGCGCTGCGTGGATGACCTTCGTTGTGGTGCACTTGATCGAGGCTCGGTACTCAGCGCACACAGGCGCACGATGATTGATGAACGATGTAGATGTAGAAACGGGTGCTCACACTCGATGATGATGATACGTAAGCGGGTATGCGTGAGCGCGTATGCGTGACCACGCAACGATGATGCCCAAATTGGTTTGCGAATTACCAATAGCACGGATTAATCGTTCCGAAAATGACACTTTCTACTTAAAAAAAAACTCACTTTTCGATCAATTTACCGGGAACTATGCCAGGAGTCACTTAGTAAGAAAAAACTGATAATTTATATCAAGCGAATACCGAGAAAACTTCCAAAACAACGGAGCGCGAAACAAGTCGACCGTACTTCTTGCTAGGACGCAGTGGTGATGAATGCTCTTGCATATGGTATTATGGAAATTATAAAATTATCATATAAGTGATAATTGAAAACAGCTTTAGTCCGGGAATTAGAAGGTGCTAGCTCTACTGTTGATCCAGAAACCCATTTTAAAATGTTTGATAATTCATACCAATTTCGAAGTCACTTCCAGGAACCATAAGCTCCACATGTCTACAGTTCCGATATCACATGGCTAATCGAACTGCCAGCACACTTTCAGATTCAGATCAATGCTTTGAATCCATTGCGTATTTAATGAAGCA
The DNA here is from genome assembly GCF_037179485.1 of Ochlerotatus camptorhynchus. NCBI lineage: Eukaryota > Metazoa > Arthropoda > Insecta > Diptera > Culicidae > Ochlerotatus > Ochlerotatus camptorhynchus. Next base: position 98,283 of record NW_027040667.1, on the reverse strand, counting down.
TGATGTAAAACACGATTGGGAATATCCATTGTCAGTAAAATAATATGAAAAGATCTCACCAAATTATGTGTCTATAAATCCTATCTTAAGACATTATGGTCGCCATCGTCCTCCTCCTCTTGCTTGTAGATGCTTTTTCCGCAGGCACTAACTTCCTACTGTATAGCTTTAGATATTTATAAAAAAATGCAAAAATATTTTTAAAAAAGTGACAGAAGTCAACGAAAAAACAGCGACCGAAAAAAAAAACACATTTCCATCCGCGAACACAGCACACTGCGATCCGCAAAATCCCAATAAATCACACTATGACTTAAACGACCAACTAGTCCACTCCAGAATCATTAACAATATAGACAAATTCTCATCACGCTTTTTGGAAAAGAAATTTAAAAAAATATAAAAAAATTGACGTGAGAAAAAATCACGTCCGTTCACGAGCACAGCACACTTAGTTCTTTCATCTACAATCGACTGTGCCATGGGTCCAAAATGGATAAACTGAACCACCCTAAGGTATATGTTTATCGTGTGGTAATTTATAGGCCCCTGTTGTAAATGAAGTTGTCACGTGCTGCTATTTCGGGAAGTACGGAAACCCCTTCAACAGCAACTTTCCCTCGTAAAAGCTCAACCACCTGTGAAGCGTAAAGAGATAAACTGCTGCTGTTAAATAATCACATGTAGGCATATCCGGTGCATCCGTAATCTTTTGTTGGTGCAAACCGGGGATTATCACAACGGGCAGCCCAGAAGGGTGCAGCAGATGCTAAAATTGTTCAAATTCTATTGAATTTCGAGAAGGATAAACTTTCGTGCTAGAAAATGAATTTGCTGGGGAAGTAGTGAAAATAGTTTCGAACGAAAGTTTTCACGATTCTGGCAGTTCAGTCTAATATCGGTAGGTTGAACTTATATAGCAACCAGCACTGCAAATTCGCGTTAAGCTTGCACTCGCTTTTTAAGGAAACAGAAACAAGTTCTCGTGTAAAACTGGTTTTATCAGATTTCTTGCAACAAAGTGAGTCGAGTGCAAGCAACTGTTGGTAGTTTGGAAGTCAGTGCATTGCCATTCAGAGGAATTACGATGAGCAGAGTGGTATAGTGGTATTTTATGGATTTAATCAACTTACGAAGCATTTTGTTTTGCATTCTTTTTGCTTGTTTTCAGCGAACCATTTACTGACTAAATTTCTAGACGAAGCGACAGTGTCAACTTTTTAAGCATGATTGCCGCCCTCTGTTATAGTTAAATATTTAATCCGCTTTGAGCAAAACCCCATTCAATGCTTTTATCCTTCAGTTGGACGTGCATATGATTTCAAAACTCTGTCCGTGCGTCCTGGTCCTGACATTTCCTGGCAGAGTTTGTACATGCCAGTACCACCCGCAGCTAAGGGCAGTCAGCAGTGGTGCAGCAATGGTGACCAGTGAAGTGCTGATTGTTTTCGCAATCCCCTCGGGTGAGGTCACTCTATCGCTTTGGATCACAGCAGATCCCTGCTGACCGCAGGAATTGAATTATTCATATGCCGGATGGACGACACACACAACACCCAGTTCCAGCGGGGGATGACCACAGCAGCTCGACTATCACAACCAGACCATCATTCTACTGTGAAAGGGTGGATCTTAAATCATGTTGCTCTACGGTGCGATAACCAATCTAAGAGAGGACGGACGTTTGCCTTTCCATGTGGGTGGGTGTTTTGCTCGCAGCGTTTAATCAGGATTGTTCCACTTTGCTTTGCGATGGGATTCACATTTTTGCAACGTATGGCTTAAAAGATTATTTATACTATTGTGAAAATAAAACATCATGTTTGTAACCTCACTCTCAGTCAGAATGTTTGATCAGCACTAGCTCTTGAAAGCATTTTAATATTTCAAATGATCTATTTGAGCAACATATTTGCACTGGAACATTTTGTTAGGGTCCGTTCCGCAAACCAGCAAACAATGCAGGTATTATTCGATTGGTATGTTTGGATCTGGTTTGGAATGGAATGTTAACCATGTTGAAATAATATAACGATAAGCCAAAAAGTAGTGCACGGTAGCTGAACAGCAATTGAGTGAAGTGTAGAGCTTAGTTTTAAACCCTGGGTCCACTCTTAGTTTAGCCGGTAAATGCACAGCTACAAAGCAAGATTATGCTGGATGTGGCTGGGTTCGCTTCCTGGTCTGGTCGACTTCCCTGGGCATAGAGTATGATTGTACTTGCAAGTTCAGATATGTATTCTCATTATTTGGATATTAATTAGGCACGATGGAAAATTGTAAAACTCTCCACTTTAACATGAAAGCTTTCCAGGTTCGTGGATATAATGTCAGTCTACTGTACCCATGTTGGGTTTAAACATGGATGCAACTTCGTCCTATAGAAAGTGACCCTCGATCTAGAATTATTCGGCATGTGAAATCGCGTTTCTTTTTTATTCCTTATCATTCCACATTGTTGACGTCACTTCCACTTCTAACGTAAATACTAATTCTGAAGAAAGAGACAGTGTTTTCTTTCCGCTTGATCCAGATAACATCAGGTACGATGCTTTGAGCATGAGCATTTACGACCATACATTTCAGTAGTTGCTACTCCGTGATTGAACAGATTTAGCGAAATTTGCACAAAGAACCATATAAATGGGGCTTGTGATTAGCAATCCATTCTCAGTGGGTAAAATCAGGTGAATCCTTATTATTAAGGTCAATAACATATTGTTATTTCGACACCCGTTCTTACTTAAGACCGAGTATACCTCTGCATCGCCACGGTTGTCACGGGAATGTCGTTTTTGTTAGTGGGAAGGGTTAATTACATCTGGATTCACTTTGGAAAGTGATGCAATTTTTTAAAGCCTGGTAAGCTGGGGCTTGGGTTCTAACCAACGATTTTCTGCTCAGTAAACAAAAACGGTCGCTCTAAGGCCACCGTGCCCCTTACATCACAAAAAACTGCGACCGACGATCATTCGTTATCGATTACAAGAAGCTATTAACCGAACCGGCTCAAGCGTATGTAACTTTTGCCTAAACATATGTATTACTTTCCTAATCGTGCCGCCGAGTTCTAATATACACGATGTTTCACAATAGAGGCCGGGGATGGATCAACTCCGTAATGTAACGAGGCTTGGGTTCTAACCCATGATCTTCTGCTCAATAAACAAAAACGGTTAATCTATAGCTACCGTGCCCCACAATGTACGACTGACTTATCAAAAAGCTATTCAAATGAAGTGACGTCCCTGAAAGCAGTTAACAATGTTTTTTAAACTGGATCACGCATACACTCTTTTCAAAAAACCAAACTCAACATACGTATTTAATCCCAACAACCGAACTACACAAAACGCGCGGAAATCAAGATCAGTGATAACAAATGTATAAGCATGTCTCCCAACTGGAACAAACTCACCAATTCCAGCCATAATCGATGTCTTTACACATTTTGAATTCTAACTGCATCACTTCTGCACTCACTTGGTTCAGAAATGGCTGCAAATGACCCGGATCTCGTAAGGTTCTAGGACGAAAAAAAAACTACCACTATTTTCACCTTCATTTTCGTGATGCATATGGCAAATAATTCTTCGATAGATGTTCAATGCTGCGGATTCATGAACTATGCATTCAAACTGCTTCACCGTTGCATTTATTGGGTCCAGAAATTGATAAACTAAAACCGATTTCAACCCAAATTTGAGTTCAGTTTACTCATAAATCGCTAAAAGTGCAGGAACTCAGCGATGAGTCTATTAGACCTACTCCTAAACTGAGTAAAATTTTCGTATATTTTCTCACTTTCCGGCAGATTTTAAAGTTTTTCCACAAGAAAACATGAGACAAATTTACTCATCGCTGAGTTCCCGTACTTATGAGTAAACAGAACTCAAATTTGGCTTGACCTCAATGGCTTTGTAATCGGAATTGTAATGCACGGTCCATGAGATTGTTACAAAATTGAGTGGGTTTTCGCTCAAAATCGCAAAAACGTAGGACACTCATATACTGAATCAGTCTACGAGTATACTAACATACTGAGTAAAATCTCTCTTAATTCTTCATATTCGAAAAAATTTTCCTGGAAAATCAGTCAGTGAGTAGATTCTACTCAAATTAGGGTTGTTTAGAAATAGCTTGTATAGTGTGTTTTGACGGCACATGGTAAGAAAAAGGCACTAAAATGTAAGTTCTTTTCACTCATCTCGGCCCTAGGCCGAAAGTAGGTAAAGTGGGTCAAAGTAGCTTTCATTAAGTTTTGTGCACTAATTACGAACACCGAATATTTTTTATCTAGTTCGTTTATTTGGAAGGCTCAATCGCGTTAGCTTTACGGAGCCGATAATTCATTGTTCACTGTGTGTAACAAAATTCACTTAATTCTATGTCTAGTAGGAGTTGGGCCGATTACTCGCGGCTTACTCGAGGTTAGAAGGGTACATTTTCGAAGGATAGGATCAGGGGAGGAGCTTGGGGTAGGGTTTCATTGTCTCATCAGAGCGTTGTCGCCAGTATGAACGGTAGTGCTGTTCTAGCTTCGTCCGGAGTTCGACCGGCTATGGTGGGTGACCAGTGGGCGACGATGAAACGAACACCGAATGTTCTTTGTTCATTATTCATGAACATTTTGTGTTCATGATTAGTAAACATCAGGCTTGATGGAGCCTCGCTCGCAAGTTTGAAATGAGCCGAGCGCAGCATTTTTCTGAGGAGTAGAATGCCTACTGCCAAATCATTCCGATGAGCTTCAGAGCTTGTGAGCAAAGGGGGATAAAATGCGAGTGATGATTGCTACAATTCATGTTCATGTTTTCTATCACACTCTCTTACTCACTCTTACTGGGTGAACACTGAACTTCTTGCGTCGAACAAAAAAGTCATCCGCAGTCTCGAAAAGCGCACCTCACGTCGAATCATCCTCTCGCTGAAGTTCACTTTGCCTCTCTCTCTCGAGGAGTTTTTGTTTACTTCTTCCATATTCCTGCCGGTGGTGAGGTGAGGTGAGGGCTGGCCAAACTTGCAGGACAAGAGTGTTCTAAAGCCTCCAGTGAGTTTGAGGAGTTTCAGCAAGCCTGGTAAACATTGCCCGCAGCCAGTGCCACTTTTTCTCGAGTGAGTGAACTCAAATCGATCCGTGCACTCGTCTATTTGTATGGAATTTTCCACTCACTTTGTACCCAAAAGTAAGTTGGTTTTACCCAAAAGTAGGTAAATATGATTATACTCAAAGTTTTTTTTTTCCTTTGGTTTTTTTTTTCGTCGATCTTGTTTTCCGTGCTGAGCACCAATGCTACCGACGTGCCAGGAAGGCAGCTCCCACACCTGGACCCTACCTATCGACCCATCAACTCATGAACCGGGGACCAACGGCTTTACTTCCCATCCGAAGGAAGGCGTGATCAGAGATGTTATGCCTCAGAACATCCCGGCGGCGCCGACTGGTATTGAACCCAAGCCTGCTGGGGTGAGAGGTAATCATGCTTACCACTACACCACCGGTGCCGTTAATACTCAAAGTTGGGTTCCCACATTTTACTACCCTTGTTGGGTGGTTTTCCTCCTCCGTTTTTGACATCTTTAGAAGGAGAAAAGAAAACAAACTAGTCAAAAGTCGGTAAAAGTGAACTGGCTACTGCATACTTTTTCTAACCGTGCAGGATTGACTTCATGCTATTTCTAAACAACCCAAATTTTAGTAGGATTAACTCATATTCCTGAAAAGTAGGGTTACTTAAAATTTAGGCTGTGTTCCATTTGGAAAATTTTCACTTAAATTTGACGCTTCGAAAATAAATTAAGATGTTCGAAAATCCCTCTGTTGTTGATCGACCGAGTTTTGAGAAAGCGTCTGTCAAAATTGATTCCTTGTCTGTCAGGAATAAGTCTTCAGGAATAGCAGGTTTATTTGAAAATCTTCTATCTGTCAAATTTAAGTAAACATTTACCAACACAGCCTTAGTAAACAACGATGAAACTAACAAGATGACAATTGAACAATATCTTTCGGATTCAGGTCGATGTTGTCAATTCGTCATCTTGTCATTGATATGAGCAGATCCTACTCAAATTTGGGTGGTTTAGAAATAGCGTGTGTACCGTTTCGACCCGACCTTTCACGCAAAGATTGACATTTTGCCTACTGGATTTTTCGGATTTTTCTGTGAAGTGAAACGATCCGCTAAAGGCCCAAACGCACTGTGGGTGGAAGCGGAACGGAAACGGCAAGTTTGACAGTTGTCACAAATGACGTCAATATGCCTAACCGAAGTCGATTTGATTCTAACTAGTTTTCAGTCCGACAAGTAGGCTAACTCAGATCGGGCTTTTTCGCTGCCGCTGCCGTTCCGCTTCCGCTGTCGTTGCGCTTGGGCCTTAAGTTTCACTAAACTATACTTTGCTTTTATCAGTCCGCATCGTGCTCTCTAGCCGTGCGGATCTATTTGCTTTTTGCTTAAGAAAGTGTTACTACTACCTAAAGCTACAACAAATTTAAACAGCACTTTTCAGTGCTCAACCTGTAAAAATTTTTCTACCTTGTTCAACTCTTATTCCTCTTCGATCCTTGTTTGGACCCTACCCGAGGTAATCCTTCTTGGATATCGATTTGGAAAATTCCTCTTCGATCCTTCAGATTCTTATAGTAATCTGCTTGGAAGTCGATTTGGATAAAAATTTACTGCCGCCATGGCGCCTAAACGCAAAAGAAGGGGGCAAACTCTTGACCCCCCTTCTGAAGAAATTAATTTGAGTAATCAATTTGATTTGCTCACGGATGATGAGAATGATCCATCATCCAAGAAAAATTCTAGTAAACTTTCCCGGCTTAATGCCAAGAAGGAAAAGATTCCCCCTATTGTGATAACCACTTCCGATTTCCATGCTCTTCGCATGGAACTTTTGAACTTCGTGAAAGTTAAGTTTTCTCTACAAATTGGACGTCGGGGTGAATGCCGTGTATTGGCTGAAACCTTGGACGGATTTAAATGTCTTCTCAAGTATCTTACTGAGAAGAAGCACAAATTTTTTACTTACGGCACCAAAACTGAACGTGTGTTCAAGGTTGTCATGGAAGGACTGCCCAGTGATGAATCTCTGGATCAGATCAAAGATGAACTGGCAAAATAACTTGGAGTTGTGCCACTACAAGTAATCAAAATGAAAATGAAATCCCGTCCTGGCGATTCGCGCAACGGGATTTCTAATGATTTTTATTTAGTTCACTTCAAGTCTAGTGAACTAAACAACATTAAGGCCTTAGAAAAAGATAGCCTTATGCTCCATGTCAGAGTGAAGTGGGAACACTTCAGGAAGACTGGAGGAAATTTCTAAAACCTCACTCAGTGCCGTAAGTGCCAGGGATGGGGTCACGGAACTAAAAATTGCTACATGCCAGCTAAATGCATGAATTGTGGTGATTCCTCTCACGCAAAGGACGACTGTCCTGTGAAGGAAGATCCTAAGAAATTTAAATGTTCAAATTGTGGTGAAAACCACAAATCCAATTTTTGGGAATGTAAGACTCGCAAAGCGATCCTACAATCTCGTTCTAGCCGTCAGGTAGGAAACGCTCCACGTTTCCGACCAGGTACAAATTCCTCTGCTGTTAACAACGGTCAGCGAGAAAACAAATTCTACATTCGTACCCGTAGGTACAAATATCACCCCTGCTTCAAATGTTTCATCTGTACCTACTCCCCTCGCTGCTAACAATGTTCAGCGAGTTAATGGAGCTACCTATGCTGCTATTGCAGCGGGTAGAAATCAAAATACTAACCATCGTTCTAACGGAAATTTTGACAATTTTGACTTAGGAAGCATTACTGCTCCTAAAATGGAATTTTTACAGAATTCATTAATTGACATGATTTCTGATATACTTAAATCTAACTCCATGTTTGATGCTATTCAAACTGGAGTAAAATTTGCTTATAATATTGTCATGACTTTAAAATTCAGTAATGGATTTTAAAGCATTAAACATTTTAAATTGGAATGCTCGATCTCTTAAAGATAATGAAGACGAGCTATTTAACTTTTTGAGAGTTCATAACGTGCATATTGCCGTTATAACTGAAACGTCCCTTAAACCTGACCATAAGGTTAAGAAGGACGCAAATTATTTAATTTATAGTAATGATCGTCTTGATGGACCCTGTGGTGGCGTTGCCATCATTATTCATAAACGAATCAAACATAAAATTCTTTCTTCATTTGAAACCAAAGTTTTTGAAACTTTGGGAGTTTCTGTTGAAACAAAATTTGGACAACTTACGTTTATAGCTGCCTATTTGCCATTCCAATGCGTAGGCCAACAAAAGAATTTTCTAAAGGGTGACCTTCAGAAACTTACCCGTCATAGGTCTAAATTCTTCATTATTGGTGATTTTAATGCAAAACACCACTCATGGAATAATGCTCAAAGCAATTCCAATGGTAATATTCTGTTTGATGATTGTTCGGCAGGTTATTACACTATTCAATATCCAAACAGCCCAACATGCTTTTCTTCTGCAAGAAATCCCTCAACTATTGATTTGGTCTTAACTGATTCATGTCAACTTTGTTGCCAATTGGTTACCCATGCTGACTTCGGTTCTGATCACCTTCCAGTAACTTTTGAAATATCCCAAGAAATAATTTCTAATCCCAAAAGCTCTACTTTCAATTACCATAGGGCTGATTGGGAGCAATATCGAACATTTATGGAATATAACTTCGATCCAAACATTCCTTTGCAATCCAAAGATGAAATTAATTGTGCTCTTGAATCTCTGACTACTTCTATAGTTGAAGCAAGAGCTGCCTCAGTACCAAAATGCGAGGTTAAATTTGATTCAATTATAATAGACGATGATCTTCAGCTCTTGATCCGTCTTAAAAATGTCCGTAGAAGACATTATCAAAGAACACGCGATCCTGCCATGAAAGTTATCTGGCGGGATTTGCAAAAACAAATTAAAAAACGATTCTCTGCCCTGAGGAACAAAACTTTTGAAAATAATGTTTCTAAATTAGACCCGAGTTCCAAACCCTTTTGGAAACTCACAAAAATTTTGAAAAAACCTCAAAAGCCAATTCCAGCGCTTAAAGAAGGTGGTAAAATTTTGATCACAAATTTGGAAAAAAGCTCAGAAACTTGCTAAGCAATTCGAGAGTTCCCATAATTTCAGTTTGGGTCTTACTAGTCCTATTGAGAATCAGATTGCTCGGGATAATCTGAATATTTTCTCTCGGGAAAATATTTTTGATGATTCCTGGGGGACTGATTTGGACGAAGTAAGGTCTATAACTAAAAAGTTTCAAAATATGAAAGCTCCAGGTGATGATGGAATTTTCTATATCCTCATCAAAAAACTCCCAGAGAGTACCTTGTCTTTCTTGGTAAAATTATTTAACAGATGTTTCCATTTGGCATACTTTCCTGATAAATGGAAAAATGCAAAAGTTGTTCCAATTTTGAAGCCGGATAAAAATCCAGCTGAAGCTTCTAGCTACCGTCCAATAAGTTTGCTTTCTTCAATAAGTAAAGTTTTTAAAAAATAATTTTGAATAGAATGATGCTTCACATCAATACGAACTCAATTTTTGCAGATGAGCAGTTTGGATTTCGCCATGGGCATTCAACTACTCATCAACTCTTAATTTAATTCGTTCAAACAAATCTGAAGGCCACTCAACTGGAGTTGCTCTTCTAGACATAGAAAAAGCATTCGACAGTGTTTGGCATGAAGGTTTGATTGCTAAATTGAAAAAGTTTAATTTTCCACTTTATATTATGAAATTAGTTCAAAATTATTTAACTGACAGAACTCTGCAGGTAAATTATCAAAATTCCACCTGTTCCACGACTGCCTGTTAGAGCTGGAGTTCCTCAGGGTAGCATTCTTGGGCCTATATTGTATAACATTTTCACTTCGGGCCTCCCTGATTTGCCTCAGGGTTGCAACAAATCTTTGTTCGCTGATGACACAGGCATTTTCGCTAGAGGAAGAAGTCTTCGTGTTATTTGCAGCAGACTGCAGAAAAGTTTAGATATTTTCTCTTCTTATTTACAAAAATGGAAGATTTCTCCCAACGCTTCCAAAACTCAACTTATAATATTTCCACATAAGCCTAGAGCTTCCTTTTTGAAACCTAGTAGTAGTCACATAGTCACTATGAACGGAGTTCCTATTTCCTGGTCGAACCAAGTGAAATATCTTGGATTAATACTTGACCAAAACTTAACTTTTAAAGATCACATTGAGAGCATTCAAGCTTAGAGGAATAATTATAATAGAGAGCTCATTTCTAAGGAAACCTCGCATCACTGAAACAGCGCCTCTTTCAATTATGACAGCCAAAGGGTGAACTAATTCACAGCAAGCGTGCGCATTTTACATGTACGATGAACTACCAGCTGTCAACTTACCAAACAAGTAATTATTTATTGATACACGCTTCAAGATTGAAAGGCAGGAGTAAACTTGTGAAAATTATACATTCGACAAAAATCAGATATCGAGTGTACATTGGACTACCGGATAGGCATGCAGCTAAATAAAGCACGAAGCGTGTCTGAAACGGGCACAGTGACGAAGAATTCCAAAATCCGTTCGAAGCTGGTTCAACGCCGACAGTACCGGGATATAATTTGATAATATTAATTTTAAAATGCAAAAAATACATTTCAACGCACTTTTTTCCGTAGAAGTAAAGATCTTTTGGTATCAATAATTACCACATAATTCTCGATAAACATTTTAAATGGTCCTATCTGCTTTGATCGATTCTCTTCATCGACTTCATATACAACAAGGAAAAGGTTTGCAGCTGAGTTATTAACAAAAGAGGAAGTCGATGAAGAGAATCGATCAATGCAGATAGCAAAAACACACAAAAATGAGGAAAGCATCATAAATTTAGGTTGTTTTTATTATTGTGGCACAGACCTTTTGTATGGACCTAGATTGATTTTAGAATAGGTCCTATCTCCATTTTTCGATCAAAGAATCGAATAAATTTATTCGGTTTCTACCGCAACCGCGATGGATTTGCAATATTGACTCACGCAATCAAAAGGTCAAACCTTGAACTGTTGATTGCATGTATAAGTATTGCAAATCCATCGCTCAGATCGCGGTTGAAAGCGAATAAAGTAAATCGATTATTTGATCGACAAATGAAGATCGGACCTATTCTAAAATCAATCGAGTTTAACTTTCAGCTGATCAAGTTGTCGTCATCTCGGTTTTCATTGTCAACGAAAATGCGCCGGTAATTAATATGCATGCGCACGGTACGAACACAAAATGCACAAGGGAGGAACAAAAAGCTTCACCCGTTTATCAATAGATTGCGCTCATGACAGTGTTGAAATTATTTTATTCGGGAAATGATTAAGTGAGCTCTCTATTATAATTATTTCTCTAAGATTCAAGCCAAATGTAACAAATATATAAAATGTTTGTATCCTCTTATAAACAGGAAATCCAAACTTTGCCTGACGAATAAACTTCTAATATTTAAACAATTTTTTAGACCGGCCATGCTTTACGCTGTGCCAATATGGTCTAGTTGCTGCACTACCAGGAAAAAAGCACTTCAAAGGATTCAGAACAAAATTCTGAAAATGATTTTGAAGTTGCCTCCCTGGTACAGTACTACCGAAGTACATAGAATTTCGAATGTTGAGACTTTAGCACAAATGTCCAACAAAATAATTAATAATTTCCAGCAAAAATCGTTACAATCCTCAATTGCAACGATTAATTCCCTTTATACATAGATAAGATTTAGTTTTAGTGTTTAGTTTTAAGATATCAATTGTTATACTGACATGCAGGTTTTAAAAACCTGTTTAAAATACTGAATTGCCAAGACAGGAACAATGTAAAAACAATTAGCTATATATCATAACAATTAAGGCTGGTAAGTTACTGTAGTAACTGGAGCACCTAGGTTAAAAATGAAATGTAATTTATTTTGAATTTGGAACAAATAAAGAGTTAAAAAAAAAAAAAACTTTGCTTTTAGGGCTTTCTTAAAGTACTAAAGAGTTGCAGAGGCGTCGTAAACGTGGATGGTTTCACTAATACCAATACCAAGTTATCAAATAAAGTTCATGGGCCATAATTAACACCCAGTCTCAAAATGACGTCCCTTATGTTCGGCCCATAATTATAAATCGCAAATAGCGCAAAAAATGTTCTACATAAATAATTGCAGTGAAAAGTGTAATTTATTAGGCTAGCATGCTAAATAAGGTAAGACCACCGCAGTGTAGATTTTCGTTTGTGAAATAATACGGCAAGATTATGGCGCCGAGAAATAGAAAAAAAAAATTAAAAATTTCTCTTCGCTATTTCTTTAAAAAAAAAATAGCAATAAAGGTTCCAAGAAAGGTGGATAACAATTTCACAGCAGATGTGGTAATAGTTTTTCATTACTATTGTTTATCATTGCTAAATAAATGAGTTATTTGCTTGATAGGCTGAAGTGAGGGGCTAGGCTGACATTTCATTCCGTAACCATATTAAAAATGATTCGTTTCGAGTTGTGCAAAGTGACCCCTTACAGTTCCAAGCGAAGTGATTTTTTTTGTGATTTGTATTTTACCGAAGACATCATATCAAGAAGACTGGCAACTCTTCCTTTTTCTCATACGAACGCTATGATACAGGTACAATCGCACGCCGGCACCGGTGGTTAGCGTGACTACTTTCTCACCTCAATGAGTCTGGGTTCAATCCCAGCCGAGGTCGGTGGGATTTTTCTGAGGCATAAAAATCTCTGGCCACGTCTTCCTTCGGAAGGGAAGTAAAGCCGTTGGTTCCGGCCCATGTGTATTGAATTGAATGGGTGCAATATCCTACGCAGGTGTGGACGCTGCCTTCCTGCACATTCGATTGCCGTCAATGGATGGCAATCGATGTCCTTCGGTGATTGGAACTAGATTGCGGAACAGAGACCGACGTTAAATAAAGGAAAAAAAACGGTACAATCACGCCATCTGCCGCTCAAAGGTAAATGCTTAGAACGAATTTGATAGCAAAGATTATATCCTCACAAGAAAGGTTTGTGTATTTGCTAATTTTTCTATGTGTTGCTTCCACCTTCATTTAAGCGCAGCGCTATTGTATCTGCCGCTTGGATTCTGGCAAAGTTGCCAGACTTCTTGATTTGTTGTCTTCGATTTTACACAAGATGGTGAAAAATTTAATATTTTATATGACATTTTAACTTCGCTTAGAACACTATCCAGGCCTATACGCATGTTCGCCGTCTCGACATGATGTCGGGATTGAATTGCGCTATTTACTGCCATCCTAAAATTTTCCATCGCTTCTTTCAAGCACACACATGAATGCCCTTCAACCATCGAACTAATGGTGATTTCTCGATGTTGTGTTACATACAAGTAACTCAATCTGAATAAATAAATATTAATAAGCAAAGCCTAAAGAAACTCTCGCTCGTTTGGGTGTAATGGATACTCGTATATATTATCAACCTTAACAAAAGCAGCACTATCAGTAGCCTGAAGTCAACTCACTTCGGCACGAAATGAATATTGATGATGGTCGTGAGGCCATGTAATGAATTCCGTTGCCACTCATAAATGGCAATTTCCCGAGAGGTGCGAAAAAGGAAACCTGCTAGCGAGCTTGGATTTTCCACCCTTGCCAATCATCTTCAGGCGCATTCAATGCACCTCAACCACCAGTGTTTTCATTTCACCTGAAAAGCGGATCCCTATAATTGGAGCTCTTCTAGTGGCGTACTGGTCAACAACAGCCGCAGTGCCAAGCAACAGTGTGAAATAGCGTGCTTCCCAATTTGGGCCAAAATGAACACTTATTCTGGGCTGGACTGGGCTACACAGTCTCGAGCTAAGGCTTTATTCACTGACTGACACGGGGAGGTTGGTTATAGATTTCTGTGTGGTTACTCTTGTTACTCTGGCACCCGGCTGCATGCTATTATTGTGGGAAAACTTCATTCCAGTTTAATAACAGCCATGATCCATGATTCACACTACATTTTCGCTGTCGTCTCACTTGGTGTTTTGCTTGGTTTGCTCCTACTGTTTGACGGGGGTTTTACCAGAAAAGTTAGATGATGTCAATTACGGCTGTTGCATATTGCATTACTTGCTTGTCTCCATGTAAATACCTATCCATAGTTTATCAGGCTTGCTGTAGATACTGGCGACTGAGGTGATGAAGATTGACTTTCAGAAATAGAAACTGTTGACAACTCCGGAAATTAACTGCGATGAACGTATCTTTTTTGATCTACCCATCTGGACATATAAGTGGTTGGAGAAATCGTAATTTGGAGTCTAGTCAACAATGGTGGTCTACCCTCACTAGCTGGACATTCGTAAGTCTGGATTAGTAATTATACCGAATTTTCGGACAATGAACTATTTAGTTTAGAAATCGTTTAACAAGTTTCAAATTTAGCTAAATATACTCGACATCTCGGATTAATAGTTCAAAATAGGCCAAATGTTTGCTGTCCTTGATTTAAAATTTCAAATTTTGGGGCTTGAAAAACTACTCGAAAATCCCGATGCAAATGTTATGAAATATTGAACCTATTTCGTTGATTTGGTTCAATATATGTTTTGTAACATTCAGTGATGTCATGTTTGATATTGATTTTACAAGCTCTTTTGATATTGCGAGGCTATTCACAATGTGCAAAAATTTAGCTGAGAGGTGAATCGACGGAGTTCTTAGCATTACCTCTTGTAATCTCTTATAAATCATTCTCCAATTCCACAACTCCCTCAAACTCGTAATAATTCCCAAGAATTGGCACAATTTTCTGTCCATTTTTCTCTATGAAATTCTTAAAATATTCTTAACAATTTCCTTGGTACACTCTTCAGAATGACCGTCACACTCTTCTCAGACTTATCCAATAATTCAATTTGTAGGTAAGATCAGAATTGTTTTGAAATCCTCTTCAGTATTACCTAAGTACTCAAGTACTTTGAGAAAATGGTTTTGAAACCCGTGGCACTCACAATACGTCTGAATGATGGGTGACGCCGCACGACCCCGAAGGCCACAAAGATGGATGTAATTCTACTCAGAATTATCTTGAAACTCTGCTTTGATTTCACATGGAATTCACCTCACACTTCACTGTGAGCTATTTTCAGAATTACCTTAAAATTCCAATAATGTCCAACGTTGATGGCCTTTAATAATTAAAGTAGCCAGTTTGGCTTGTTTTTAAGAGGGTAAATCAATTGCAGTGATATTTTTAAAGCAACATGTTTGGAAAATCTGGGAAAATCTGGAACATATTTAAAAAATATGGCATCTGGCAAGACGACTAAAAATCTGAAAAATCCAGATAAATCTGGAATACTGGCAACGCTGCTTGATATTCCGAGCTGCAAAATCACAGCTGGCACTATCAACTGCAATTGTTTGCATGTTGATTTTTGTCTACGAAAATCAAGCGTGATCTTGTTCTTTGGTGAGATTTGATTTTTTGATATTTTTCCACCACTGGTAAACCCACCAGATTTCCATTATGCTCAATTGAGCGCTCATCACTCTTTTCATTCAAAACAGATACACGGTCGACAAGCGATCTTTATTGCAAACGGTCCCGTTTAGCTCTGCCGCCTTGCTGCATATTCCATATGTCGTTCAGAACCCTTTGATCATCCATTTCTAATTTCAATCACTATGGTAATGAAGCATGCACTAGAGTTTGTATGGGTTCGATTTTCCGAGTGAAAGCGTCCATGGGCATCATTTCTAACAAGCTCGGTACGTGTAGGAGTTGATGTTGTTTTAGCTACATGCAAGGCAATGGAAATGACTGATTGCTGATTGGATTACTGGCTGGCTGTATGGGATGATGTCCGTGAAAAAACTGGAAACTGGTTCAACATATGCATCCTTGCTGCTGCAAGGGATCCGAGCGATTTTCCGTTCAATGAGCCCAGAGTACAGAACTTTTCAACAGTGTAATTAGTACTATAAGCTAGAGTAGAGAGTGTCCATGTAATCGGTGCAACCTCCAACGAGTTAATCTAAAACATTTTCCAACCGAATGGCTCTTCATTCCGTGGGAGATCTCGAATGGGTGAAGAGCTCTTTCATGTCGGTGGTTAATTGAATGTGAGGAAAAAGAGAGAAAAATGCACACAATTTATTTCTAGTCCATCACCTTGCTTGATGATGGATAATTGTGCTCATTAAAAATCGCTTACACAACCGGCTCTCACTGTCCGTGACGGTGAAATTGTCAGCGTGTCATTACGATGAGCAACGGATAGCGATAATGAATGCAGTGAATTGAATTGAGCGTGACAAAGTTAATCATGCTCATGAAAATGGGATAGTAGGAGATATTTCACGCTATTATGGCATTTCAAAATAGATCTTGACTTATAAGTGAATCAACATCCCCCGCTAGATTTTCATTAATGCGGAGGGTAAAGCAAAATTAAAGCTCGCTCTGCACATAGGATTTAGTATTCCGGTAGTAGGTGGGCCTTCTCTTTAGTCTATCAGCAGAACCGTGACGTCACTAAGCCGTATAGAGTTGTTGGCGTGGGCGTAATATACTGACCGTCATAACGATATTAACAGCATTCAGAACGGTGTGAATATTTTTGGCAGCACTTTGAAAGTTTCTGTGTAAACAAGTCCACAGTCATGGCATTATAAGACATTGAGAAAGCGTTTGACAATGTCTGGCACAATAGACGAGTGCACGGATGGATTTAAGTTCACTCACTCGACAAAAAGTAACACAACAGCGGGGCCCTGTTTACTAGAAATGAACACATGAATAATACTCACGTAACATTTGAAGGGGGTCTATCAACTTATGTACACAAAACTTGTTAAGCCTTTTTCGCGTGAACCGAATACGCTCACGCAAACTAACAACACCTCCGGGCAGATGAAATTCTCCTCTTCCCGATAGTGCTCTTGGTTTGCGTGGGCGTACTTCGGTTCTCGTGAAAACGACCTACCAAATTATTTACAAAAGTTGATAGGCCCTTTTCAAATATTACGCGAGCATTATTCATGTGTTTATTTTTAGTAAACAAGGCTCCGCTGTTGTGTCAAAAAAATTTCAGTACATGAACTAAAGTTCACCCGTGCACAGGTCTATGGGCTTGTATACAAGCTTTGTAACTTCAACTTTCCAGTTGCATCTTGTTAAAATAACCCGTAACTACCTCCAGCAAAGGTCGTTCAGAGTATCGTTGAATAGCTGCCTTTCAAACACGTTCTCCATTCCAGCAGGTGTTCCGCAAGGAAGTCTGTTGGGCCCTTTGCTTTACAGCATCTACACTTCTGACATTCCTTCCCTCGGATACGGTTGCGTGTTCTTACTGTTCGCAGATGATACCGCAATTATCGTCAAGGGTAGGATGCCTCGCGAAATAACAAACAAGCTCCAACGATGCCTTGACGCCTTTGCTGATTATGCCACCACGTGGAAAATCAAAATCATTTCTGAGGCATAAAAAGGAAAGCTGGTCCTTGGTCCATGAATGAGTTGATGGCTCGGATAGGTACGATTCAGGTTGGGAGCTGCCTCCCCTGGCTTCAGTAGCATTGGTACCATAGAGGTAACTCTAAGACTAGTTGGATCCGAAGAAACGTGCTCAACTTTTTGGCTCAGCTCTGGTACTATCTTCGGTCCCAAGCTAATCGATGCACCTCTCGAAACATAGGAAAATCCACGAACCCCTCATTTTATCTGTCAAACTTTCATAGAGAATTAATTAATTTATCTTTATGAGGGAGGCTTTCAGCCTTGGGCTGGTTCGCCTCCACTTTCATAGAGAATCAAAAACATAGTGTAGTACTAGAATTTCAACTAGAATGGGGTACGTTAATCGATTTGCTTGGGCCAATAGGCTAGTCAAGTAGTGAGCCAATTTCAAATCGATAGTTTCGTATTGATTGTTGTTGGTACTCTCAGTACGGAGAACAAGATCGACGGAAAACAAATCAAGGATCATTTTAAGATGAGGAATTTTTAGCCCCAAATGAACATGAGCGGTTCATTTGGGGCTTTTTGACATCTTGGATGAACAATGTATCAACATATTGTAATTTTCATTGTTTACTGCAGATTATTTTTTTAGATGAAGGTCTCTTAAGGCCTTTGTGACACAAATATCAGCTCGAACAATAATAATATGATAATGTTGTGAAGTTGATGTAGTTTCCGAGATTTGTACTCTACACGGAAACCAAAAATTTATTACAATGAATGTTAGTTCCATTTCCCATCATCCACAGTTCATGAATATCGCAGCGAATGTTAGAAATTGACCTTGCAGGCGATGTAATGTTTTTTTTTTGTCTTTTTTATTTCGTGTTCTATCTACGCTTTCGACTATACTTTTTATTTATAACATTGTAGAACAACGCACACACTTGCCTCGAATCTCCAATTTTCTTGCATTGGACGGGAGCTAGGTATATCGCATCTTCGGTTCATGTGATCTCCACTAACATCCTCTGATGATGAATGCCACATAACTGTAAACGAATCTTACATCCCCCGTTTGTAGAAATGTGAAGGTATCATGTGGGCCATATTTGAACTCCATCAAGTATTTCCTTAAATTGGAACAACGCAAATGTCATATAATGAAAACTGCTAATTACAATTTTAGTCTAATGACCTATGGCATTCGGTCTAATGGAATTCGGCCTAATGGCATTCGATCTAATGGCATTCAGCCAAGTGGCATTTGGCCTAATGACCCATCACCGTTTTGAGCAGTAGTGTGATTCAATATGCAATACACTTGGCCTTATAGTGAAATTCTTTCAACAATTCAAAGTTGGAAACAGCAGAAATCAACGTGCATAACACATTGCCCCAATCAGAATAACATTTAAAATAAATGTGATAGTCCTTTTGAAAAATAAAGTGTTTAAACATTTCGATCAGGTGTGGACTTTTTTGAGTGTTCAAGATTGCTGCTGTTTTATCAACATATTTAACATTTTAAATCTAATGACCATCTGGTATATTCTAGAGGTTTGTCCTCAAAGCTTTGAGTGGTTTAAAACCCTCTCTTCACCCCATGCGTAGACAGTTGACCGCACATACATTTTTAAAAAATTATATGAACCGTATACACTCGTCAACATCCCTTCAGTGCACCCCACAAGACAGTAGTTTCGTCAATATTTCCGTCAATAGTGGTTCCTATTCAAACAGTTGCTGGAAGGATTAAAGCTGAAGAGTTTCGTTGCACACATTAGAGAAAACTTTAGAACTTGTTGTTAAAGGCCAGCTGTTGGAGTATTTGAATAGCAACTCTCTGTTGATACCGGAACAATCAGGATATCGGGAAGGTCATTCTTGTAAAAATGCGTTTAATTTGGTATTAGCAAAGTGGAAAGACAACTAGGAGCGTAAAGATAAGACTGTTGCTGTTTTTTTTTTTTGATCTGAAACGCGTGTTTGCGTCGGTGGTTCATTAACAAATACTATCTAACAATACAATATTTATCTAGTAACAATCCACTATCTCACACCAATCACATCTGGAAGCAGGAAGTATAAGCAAACCCACTTTCGCGTTCATAATGCACAACGTAAACAAACACATAAATACCAACCATCACGACAAATCACTCAGCAAACAACTCACGTGTAGAGGATAACATGCTCCATTATTCGGGTACAGCGTAGCATCACGTAAGACTAGTAGGGGCGCCACTTACCGGATTATAACCTGCGATTTTCCGGATCACTGGGTACAACCACCCAAGTGCTAAGCTGTTGATTGCGAAGATTTGTAAACTGTTTATGAAATGTTACTGCCACTTTTACGAGCCACCGTCTTCTTGCGGGCTAATGCTTCTTCATGCGTGACGGTTTGTACATACCTAATAGGGTGGATCAAAATATCGATTTTGCTCCACCAAGCGCAAACGATTTCAAATCAGTCCAGGTAATTCTCTCAATATTTGAGCTCACTGGGATGCAAACTCATACTGCACTGGCCATTAAAAGTTTAAATCGGTGATTTATGTATGGGGGCACACTTTTTGAAAACCGAAAATGGAACATGTAACGAAATTATGAAATATTTTGAACGTTAATAACTCAGCTGCCTCTGGACCAATTTCAATAATTTTATCACCAATCGATCAGAAATATTTCTACAGCAATGCTTCCGAGTGCTGATTTTCAACAAGAAACTATTGAAAATGTGGTAAATGTCAAGCATTGTTCAAAAGCGTCGAAATAACTAACAAATCCACCAATTACGTACATGCAAATGCTGCTTCCCCAACACTGTCATCAGAGAGTCGTTAGTAGACGAAACAAATCGAAGTGGAATTCGCCTCCAATCTTCGGGCGAATAGAGAGGATGCAATGGCGTAACATTTTCCACACTCATCGCCATATTCAGAACCACACGCCCCCAACGGTCACATAAAATGCTCTCCAGAGTTGTAATCTTGTAACCAAACTTGGAAGCAGGGATGCAAGTGATTTTGATCGATTCTCTTCATCGACTTTCTGTTTCGTTAATAACTCGACGACAAACACATTCATTGATGCGTTTGTTGTTCTGGATGATAGAAGAGCATAGGAGAAATAGGTTAGTGTCATAGCAGTGAAAACTAGCATCGCACCGCTTTTGGTTCTTGGGTATCACTTGCTGGTTGCAATTGTGCTGCTCGACATTTTCGAAGGACCACCAAAACCATGAAATTACACTTTTTCTATGGAAGCCTATCAGTCCAATTATTCGACTAACGATTAATCGTAAAGGCTATTCCAGCAATTCGATTAAATATTTTATCGAATTTTCAATTATTCGAGCACTTAACCGACATTCCTTCTTATTTCTACTCGTTTGATTTAGCGCAATAGAGAACATAAATAAAAGTACTAATCTATCTGAACAGGCATAGAGAAGAACCATGACGTGAAACAGGATCATAAATTTGCCGAAAAAAGTGTTGAGCTACAGGTTAAGATTTACCAAATTGTTGAGAGAACGAGTTTAACGAGAAAAACTAAAAAGGGGATGAGCTTTAGCAGGGTGGACACTGATATTCTGCGGCCTTCCAACCTGACGCAGACACCAGTTCAACTCCTGTCTAGCAGCAGACAAGCCGAGAGTCTTGCGAGTGCCCAATCATTGAACCGAAGAATATGGGATTGTCCGGTCCGATTTACTGATCCAGCTGACTACACGTCGTCATCATCTTCCAAAGGTTTTAAGCCTGTACTACCATTGGCTTTTTTCAGGGCCACCAAGATTTTCCAAAAGAGTTAAATTTCTGAACATGTCCCAACTAAAATTCATATCAAAAGGTTCTTTTCAGGGCAATCATAGTCATACCAAAGAGTATAAATAGAGAGAACCCCGCTCAAATTCCTATTCTTACACAAAACACTACCCAAGTAACCAAAAGTTCCGCATTCAACGATCGAACGAAAATCACTTCCAAGTTCCGTAAAGTTCAAATAAAGTTCCGACCGAACCTTTAAGTTCCATAAAGTTCAAATAAAGTTCCGACAGAACTTTCAAGCCACTGGATTCGAACCTGTGTTTTTGGCATGCGATCTTCGAACGCTAACCACTGCGCCATAAATGTATTGGTATACGATGCAGGCAAACACCAATTTAAAATTCATCAAGGTGTTGTGCTTCGTATTCAAGTCAGTCAGCTGGACTGAAAACTCCAAAAGTAGGTGGGACAACAGCTCACTTTATTATATCTCAGATGACGCAGTGGTTCGTGCTGGAACACTCACGCAGAAGGACTGGGTTTTAATTCTTAAAACAGCTCCAATTCTCTACCACTAATGCTGATAAAATCAATACACATTAATACCAGCCTTTAGAAATAACTTTCATAAAAGTGCGAACTAAATATAGAATTGGTGTAGAGGACAAAAACCTTTTTTAATATTTTCTAAAAGTTCCGTTCAAGTTCCGCCAGAAGCTGCTTAGAATGCTCTTCAATTATGATACCGGAACTTTCAAGTTCTCATAACGACTTAAAAATGAGGCTGCTTAGAATTCTATAGACCAACACCAACCAAGCTGCGTAAGCCACAAATAGCCTTTTATCGGAACTTTTAGTTACTTGGGAAGTTTCTGCTGCAGTTAACAAATAAAATTTATTACATATATAAAGCCACGTAGTCCTACGTCACCATTACGTACAACCCCATAGGGCTGTCCCTTGTAGTTTTTGTTCTCATCGCTCTAACCGTTCGCTGTAGCGATCTACGGATAAGTTTGCTATCTGTACTAATTAATTAATTAATTTATCTTTTTATCTGTACTAATGTGAAATTTGCCTAGCTACAACTATGCAGAAGGCTGGCCCCGTAACGTGGGTAGATCACCTTTTCGTGGTACGTTACGGGATGTACGATCTACCACCGATTCCTAGTCCTGACTACTTCAAACTAGGGGAACAGGATTTTTCAGTAATCCAAGGAACACATCTTAGTCCTTGTTACTTTTTATGCCTTGTTGATAGTGACAAGACTCGACTTTGTCTACCGAGGATGATCTTGAAACAAGGAAAAAAATGAGTAAGTTGTCGTCATCTATGTGATTCCTAATCTTCTATTCGTTGTTCCCTAGTTTGAAGGGGTTAAGACTAGGGTTATGATGCATGGTCATTATCGGTGTCATACCTTAATTTTGTTGCTAAGGAATCCAATGTTGACTGACAAAGGGGCGCCTTTGGAGGGTGTTTCAACACTCCGAAGGGTATAAATAGCGGGACCTTTCAATTAGAGTCGGATCCTTGCGATAAATGCAAGAGTGCCAACTGTAAAAAAAATCGAATACTTCATCATTTCTCAATAGTGATGGAGCAATACGACATGCACTAAACTAAGGACACGGGATATACTTCAATAGATTAATTTCCTGGTCGCAGTAGTGTTAGGTCCCGAACAGAGGAAAAAGAAATGCAGAAGGCTGTATTTTAATTGAATCTCAGGATAACTCGTCATTCATTCAGAAGATGATATTCTTCTGCCATGCTCCAGTAACTGCTCAGCACGCCACATTGGTGTACATTACATCACAACCCCCGGTTTTCCCAAAGCTCTTTCGATGCGTATTGGGATCCCCAGCAACTGTGCCAAATTTTTCAAGATTCGGTTACGATCTGGATTTGTGGGAGAGCTTTAAAATTTGTATGGGAAAATGTATGCGAAATGGTCCGAAACTGCTCAATTGTTTATCAAGAATCACTCAATTTTTTCCAAACCTGGGACTTTACTTGAGAAAACAATACTTCATATCTTCGTCGAAGACCGCAAATCGATTCGATTTCTGCGCAAAAACTTATTGTTTTATTTTACTGTCCCGTGGTAGTCCGCGCATACCTAAAAGCTTATATGTACCCCAGTACGTATGTTCCGAACACATGGCCATCGATTTGCGGTCTTCAACGAAGCTTTTCTGTATAGTTTTCGCTATCTAATTTTCAGGTTTGGTAAAAATTGATCAATTTTTGAATTGTTGATAAGCATTTGAACAGTTTTGAACAGTTTCCCATACACTTTTCAATACAAATGATAAAGCTTTCCTGCAATTCTTTCAAATTTGGCACAGTTGTTGGGGACCTCAATACGAATCGAAAGAGCCTTGGGGAGTAGGGGGTTGTTAAGTTGACCCACCCTAGTGTACATACTTGGCGCGAATAATAGGGTATCCAGGCTACTATGTCATAAGTGCAAGATACAGTGTTCTCCTAAAAGTAGTCGATTAATCATTTCAGAGAAGTCGATAGCTTTCGTAATCAATTAATAACTAATTACCTTGAGTCCTAGTCAAAAAGTGGACTAATTACCTTGAGGTCTGGTCAAAAAGTAGGTTTATCATCCATATGATAAATTAAAGCAAGCCACTCGCACAATCAACCGCAAAACGCAACGGGAGGCTCAATAAACAGTGAGTTTTAGAGAAATTTTACGTTCAACAAACATATCAGTTACGTGTATATTTGGAGAAATTCATCCATTATTGAATCACTCGATTCCTGTTTAGGGTGTCCGTTTCTTTACGATTCCCAATTAACAACTGTAAAATGTAGAATGTCAACCCCTTAATTTATAAATTGATATGCCTACGCTGTGGCATCAGGAAAGGCCAGTTGTAAATTCCCAAATTTATCGCTGAAGCTGCGATAAAATTTTACGTTTTACAGTCATCCGAGAGATAAAATTTCTCCCGCTCTCTCCATGGCTCCTTCGACTGTTACCGGTGCGGTGCTTGAACGTGCAATCAACGCGAACTTATATGGCAATCACTTACCTGTTGTAAGGAATGAGACATACGCAGTTGAATTCACACCCAACGACAACAACACTCCCTATTCTTACCTGGATGCAAACATGAAGCATCGATTCTGCCATATACGTCCCGTCGTAAACGATTGTGATTTCATGAGGATCCAACGGGTGAATTCGAACATAAAATTTTGAAAGTTTACGTATTTTAGCTAATTGACTGTTTGAATCGTAAGAGTATAGCACTTGTTGTACCGCCATGAATAATTAGTTTCATAATATCGGGTATGCCGTTTTGCGGTTGATTTATACCGCATACATATCAACAGAAAATCAATCGTGTAATACAAACGTATCGCCATCTATTTGCCGTAATTTATTTAATAAATCAAACCAACATTTAGGTCAATTATCTCTGCAATCAAAGTGGGCGGTCACCCACGATGAAAACGAAAACGTCCATTTTATTAACACTGACAAATGAACGATAACAGCATCGGAAGGCCTCCATTGACTGTCAACCAAGTTAAACCAAACCACACCAGAACGTCCGACCGTTATCATGAATGCTATTCTATGTAGTTTTTTTCCTCTCTCTTTTTTCAGCATCATCTTGGCACGGGAGCGACAGAAGCTGTCGTAATCAATGCGCTACACGGATTGCCGACCTTGCCAGGTAAGACGAGTAAAACTTGCTACTTACTCTGCTACATCTTTGACATTGTGGCAAATCAATTGATTAATTAAAACCGCAGGGTAAGTGCACGAGTTTTGACCATAGCTACCAATTTTCGTCATAATAATTCATAATTAGGATAAAGATAAAGATAATAATAATAATGCCCCCAAGCAACATTGATTGTTTTCAATGAGCCTTTTTTTATTCAGGCATACATTTGCTTCGTCATCTAAAAAATAGTTTAATCAGCCTTTAATAAGCTCATATTGTTTGTTGGGTACACACTACGAAAATGTCGTGTAAATTTCGACACAAAGCGGCCCTTTTGACATACGAATCAGTGGAAAGAAACGAGAAAATCAATTCAATCAAATAGGGAAAATGCAGGTAATGTCGGCCTAAGTGTCCCTAATTTGGGCCCATACATAAATTCAGCAATCGACTAAATTTTCAATAGCAACCAAAAATATCCATTAGTAACGTCCCAATAACGCGTTCATCTAGATAAAATTGATAAATAGCAGACTTTTAGCGATGGGCCCAAATTAGGGACATGTAGGCCGACATTACCTATATTTCCCCTATGTTTAGGTTTGAGAACACGTAATTTTACATGAAATGTTTGTGTTTGTGAAACGTCAGTTATATGTATAACTACCCTACCCGCTGTAACGAGCAATATACAAATAAACAATACAACAGTGTCTCGTATGCCTCCGCCATGGCAGGACGGCGAAACAATCGTTGTTCTTTATTATCAATCAATCCGTATCACAAAAACACAACGTAGGGATCCCACCCGTGCGCGATCATATGGTGCCGTGACCAACCACTTGATACCGACGGGCAAACTACAAAGGATAGTGCACAACCATCCAACAATTGTGAAGACACCGAGGACGATGATGAAGATGCAGCAGTGAATGGCGACATCGACTCAAAGAATTCCGCTTCACTTCCCGCTACGATGGTGTGGCCCTCAGGTAGCCATCTGGCAGATTATGTACGTTCCTGGCTCACCGTGAACTACAAGAGTTCTGGTCAGGAAACATACTCACTGTACAAGGGCGAGTGCGTATGTCGGATTCTTCAGCAGTATCGTGTTTTGTTTCACTGTTATCTTTGTGTTATCAGAAATAGTATTTTACCTTATATTTATACGACTAGTTAATAGAAAACAGTTAGTTTTGGGGAGGCGTATGTTTGTGAAACGTCAGTTATATGTATAACTACCCTACCCGCTGTAACGAGCAATATACAAATAAACAATACAACAGTGTCTCGTATGCCTCCGCCATGGCAGGACGGCGAAACAATCGTTGTTCTTTATTATCAATCAATCCGTATCACAAAAACACAACGTAGGGATCCCACCCGTGCGCGATCAGTTTGTTTACGTTCCATGATTTACGTCCAATATGGATTACGTCTCGTGTAAAAGTAGTTATTTCTAAGTGTGTAGGGTCTATCTGCATTTAACAAAATCAAAATTGCTACTCGGGGGCAACTCTTTAAGTTCCAATCTTGAAAGTAAGAGGATCAAAATAGGAGCTTGGCCAAAATGGATGCCATACCCCTTGAGGTGTTATTGTAAGAACAGTGAACATAACATACTACATGCACAGCTTTCATTAGAAATAGCAATCAGGATATATTGCTGTGCATATTCTTAAGCTGAAGGTCGACCTAATTCAACAGCTCAGTAGCAGACAGAAATCTATACAGGTGGACCGATTCGTGTTATAGTTAGTAGTTACCTTTATTCAATCAATTGTTCTAGTTAATTAGCTTCTATCTATATCTGTATAATTTTAGAATATTTTGACCACTACCAGATATCGAGCTTCTGGCTTCTTTTCCACCAAACCCTTATTGGTTATAGCATTTGAACACTTAATCACCAGAATAAGATAGAATGAATAAGATCGACCCTGAAGGCTATACCAAAGAAGAATGCTCTGATGAATCGGTTGGAGAAACAACTTTTTTTTTTCGTGGCTCATGAGTTCTGTCACTTTTATTCACGCACCCCTATGCCAGGTGTGTGTTTTAACGCTTTAACGCTGCCTCACGAAAGAGTTGACGTTTTGTTTTTTTTTAACAATCACACCGAAAATCAAAAACTTCAATTACTCGAATAATGATCGATTATTTTGACGTAGAATTACGTCTTTCGGCAGCATATTGGGAGTACAAATTAAAAAAAAACTAAAATTGACCGCATTACGATAAGTGGTCAGGTTTTGACCACATATAACTCTGTCAATATTGGATGGATTTTAAATCTAAACAAGCCAATCGATCTGCTAAATTGAACACTTTATTAATTTTCAATAGGTCACTACTGAAAATTACACAAATGTCCAACTGTTACAATAGTGATCAAAATTATCACCGATTGCCTGCAAACAGCGCATTCCCTAACACAGATTTCAAAATCGAATTCGATCCTGTCTCACTGAACGGTGGTTATTCAATCACCGTGCGTGGTGGTGTCCGTTCGGTCGTCAGCAGCAATAGCAGCAGCATTGCTTTCAAGCAGCGAGCTGCAGCCCACGTGAGCGTTCATTCACCGAAGAAGGAGGAAGAAGCCTCACCGATACTGATCGGGATCCATCTTCGTGAGTCGCTGTGGGCCATCTATGCCAAGTGCGTCACCCTCGTTTCAAACAACATACAGGTCACCAGCCTCATCCGTGTTGAACACCATAATAGCTCACCATTACTCAACCATCACGACAAAACGGTCCTTTTCAGGACCACCATAAATTTGGTAAAGAGTATTTTTTGGACATTTGTCAAGGTCATCAATCGGATGTCAGTTCCCATATGTTTAAATATAACATACCATATATTTTTAAGGCAACATTGGCAGTGCAATTTCAGAATCCAGTCGGTCGCGGCATGAAAGTGGTCTGATGTTGATCCAGAGATGATGGATTTTAATTCAAAATACGCAAATCGATAGAAAATTTTTCTACGAATCTGTTAAAATTAAGGATTTATCATTTTTTTTAATTATAATTAAAATTGTCACCGGATGCCTGCGAAAAGCGCTTTCCCTAACACAGATTTCAAAATTGAATTCCATCCGGTCTCACCGAACGCTGTTTATTCAGTGTGTGATGAGTGGTGGTGTTCTCCAAAACACAACGAAAGGCTCCCCGCAAGCAACTAGCTATCAAGGCTGCCCTCAACCGCTGAACGGATTGAGTTACTCATCGTGAGCCGCTGTGGGTCATCTCTGCCGAGCGTGTCACCCTCGTTCCAAACAACATACAGCTCGTCAGCTGCATCTGTGTTGAATACCCTAATAGCTCAGCATTGCTCAACCATCACGACAAAACGGTTTTTTTAAGGACCACCATTAATTATTGTTGTTTAAGAGCTAATTTTCATTGAACGTTCGCTCGCCTTGCTGCCAGCCACAAAAACCTCAAAGCTCTTTGATTATGTACCCAGCAACCAAACGTTTGTGGTCAAACGCGTCGAGTATTGAAGTGGGGGGAAATGGCTCTAATGTTGGCCTAAGATTGGGCCCATCGCTGAAAATCTGCTATTTATCAATTTTATTTAGTTGGGGGCCGAACTTAGGGGAATTTAGGCCGACATTACATCCATTTCCCCTACATAAAAATTCTCGCAATGACCGAATACCACATGACGATGTAAAATAACCAGAAACACTTCATAAGGTATTCTCCTTATTGCTTTTGCTTTTTTTTTTATTATCTATTGAATACGTCAAAAGTTTCGTACATTTTGCGCACGAAAATGCTTAATTTTGACATCAGAAAACGAGGCGTTTCCGTGATGAGAAAAGTGGTTTCCCAGTCACCGAATATTGATACCAAGCACTGAGCATGCTCGACCGTACCTATCTTTATGTCTTTTGATGCAATGATTGGCTTGTACTACAAGGACATCGACAGAGCACCTAACAAGCAGAACTCTCAAATTGCTTCCAAATTTCAACCTTTCGAACTTTTTCACTGATAACGAGTTAAGAAATCAATTTAATATATACTTTACTTTTGCTGTGACATCAAAACTACCTTTCGTAATCCTACGTCAAATCTACGGTCGTGTCTTGGATACAACCTTATGTAGATAGTGTCTATCATCACATCAGGTAGATGCATGTTTCCTCTAGTCCAGTATATGAAACTGACTGATGGACTGACAGTTGCTTTGGGTCTGTCCATAAACTACGCAGATCGCTTTATAGATAATTTAGAACCACCTTCCCCCGTGAAGACCTTTATTCATACATATTTTAAATGCTTTTCTATTCCTGAATAAAAAAAAACAACGGATTTTCCTGTATTCAAACATTTTATTTTAATATTTTAAATCTGAAGCCGTCCTCACGGTGTTCATTTTGATAAATGATTTTTTTTTATTTTAATGTCATTGATTTAGCTAACTTGGATAAGCCACAGCTATAAAACAAGACCATGCTGAAGGTGGCTGGGTTCGATTTCCATTCCTGTTTATGAATTATTCGGGATGGCAAAATTGTGGAAGTGCTTAAAAACTACAAGGGACAGCCATATGGGGTTGTACGCAATGGTGACGTAGGACTACGTGGTCTTATATAATAAATGTTATTTGTTAACTGCAGCAGGAGCTTGTGTTTTGTGTAGGAATAGGAATTTGAGTGGGGTTCTAGCGGGGTTAGAAGCAGAGGGGTGAAAGTCAATTCTCTTCATCGATTTCATCTTTTGATGACCATGGCTTCACTAACCTATTTCGCACTATTTCTGCTATGCTCTACGATCGTCCAGAATAACAAACGTATCAATGAATGTGTTTGCCGTTGAGTTATTAATTAAACAGAAAGTAGATGAAAAGAATCGATCAAAATCAATTGCATCCCTGCTCCAAGTTTGGTTACAAGATTACAACTCTGGAGAGCATTTTGTGTGGTTGTTTGGGGATGTGTGGTTCTGAATATGGCGATGAGTGTGTAAAATGTTACGCAATTGCATCCTCCCTATTCACAAACGCCCGAAGATCGGAGGTGAATGCCACTTTGACTTGTTTCGTCTACTAACGACTCTCTGATGACAGTGTTGGGGAAGCAGCAATGCTACATCCACATGCTTCGTCTAGAAACGATTCTCTGATGACTGTGTTGGGGAAGCAGCATATGCATGTACGTAATTGGTGAATTTGTCAGTTATTTCGACGCTTTTGGACAATGCTTGACATTTACCACTTTTTAAATAATTTCTTATTGACAATCAACAATCAAAAGCATTACTATCGTTGCATAGAAATATTTCTGATCAATTGGTCATAAATTTATTGAAATTGATCCAGGCGCAGCTGAGTTATTAATGTTCAAAATCTTTCATAATTTTGTTACATGTTCCATTTTCGGTTTTCACAAAGTATACCCCAATATAGAAATCACATACGTAGTCATACGTCAAAAACACTAAGTTGAAAACTGGCGTAAAGTTCTAGGTGGGACGTAACACCCCCAAAAATAAGTGGTTATAAACATTTCGCCAAGTAAATATGATTTGATGATATGATAATGATTACTCATGAATTTGCAGAATGTAAACCCATTACCTGGATCACCAGAAACCTATTGTATGCTGTCAATTAGCTCTACTCATGTTTCCACTGCCACCATATGCAAAAATATCCGAACTAGTTTTACGATGGTCATGGTTCTATGGATAATGTTTTGAGTGTCATTGGTTATATATCATGAAGATGTGATTTGATATTTCATTTGTCATAACCATGACATTTCGACCATATGGAACAACAATTCGTAACATCCAGAGCCGCTCCTAAAGTGGCTATGAGAGATGGTTTGACCATGTGGAACCAGGATCTGGAATATCCCAAAAACAGTTCTACGGAGGCCATATGGCTCTATGGCTGTATCATTTTTCGTAGAGTAGATCTGATTTGATATGTCGTTTGATATGTCGTTTGATATGGTTATAACAGATATCAAATTTGACCATATTGAACCATGATCCGGAATGTCCAGAACCGGTTCTACGGTGGCTATATGGCGCTATGGTTGCCGTTTTGAGTGCCATTGGTCATATTTTATCGAGTAGATGTGGTAGATAATAAATTTGGCCGTATGGAACCATAACCCAAAACATTCGGAATCGATTCCTTGTAGACATGTGGTCTTATGATTGTTCTCTATCATTTCCGGGAGTTCCACGAAAAAAAAAGATGTGCTCAATGATAAGTAAGATGCATGATAAAGATTGGAAAACACCCCCGTGCAAACACCTTCTTGAATATATAACAAAAAGGGACGGGTCTGAGGGGAGTACCACCCTACAGAACCACTCACCGGAATGATGTTTAAAAAATTTTAATTTAGTCAGCCATGGCATCTTTGAGATACAAAGCTTTGAAAATAAAATGTTTGTCCCAGGCTTTTACTGGTTAATATGTTTACACACAAAAGAAAACCATGGTCAACCAGCTCAATAATAAACATAACCTCTAAATTTTACGATTATTGATTCACTCAAATTGGTTTTAAATGTGTCGAACGTTAACCAAATGTTTAATTTATTAAGACTTTTTTCTGGACGAAGTAAATTTTAAATTTTTACTTAATTATAAGATAATATTTGCGGAACATAAAAGTCTGAACGACAAAAAAGTTCAATTTTTTCTGCTGATGTAGATAAATTACTATATATTATAAAAACTTTCAGTGAGCCAAATACCAACTTTTTGAACATGTGAAATGTTGTTTTTTATTATTATTCATCAGTACTAGATCAATCGGCTCATATAAATACTTGAAAAAATGCCTCTTGCATTATTTTATTTAAAAACCTACGTTTTATGTCAATTTGATCACACATATAGCCGTATCTCTACGATGTTTCAATGGATTTTTAAAATTTCAAATGTTATTTTTTTTTCTCTTTTCTCAGAAAAAGGGCTGTTTTTTAATTAGTTTATTTGTTAGGCTCAAATGTCAAAGGACCCAACGGAGCCGAAAAAACAGTCTTCCTGAGAGGTGACTTGAGATTAGCTTCCGCTTTCAGCCGTGCCCTTAACTCGTTTGCTTTTCCAAATTGCTTTTCCAGCCACTTGGGCACCCCTTCGTCTTTTATCCGCTTCTTCTCGGTATAGTCCACTAATCCGAATTTGTAGTAGTAATACGCGTCGAAAACAGGCGGTGCTTGCTTCACCTCCATTGTTCTTGTCGGCATCCGGATAAGTCACATCCATCTCCACTATCTATTCTTCAATCTAGCACTTCAACCGCTTCCTCAGTGTCTTTATCGTTGTTCACTGAAGACGCACCTCCATTCACTACACCAGCGTACGTACTGGCACTGGTTTCTTATTCGTTCCGTTGTTTGTTTTTCTCTTCCTCTTGCTGCTGTACTGGCTGCTTCCGTTCATCCGATGCCCCACCAGCTTACAACACACTTAATTTTTTTCGCCGAGATTCCAACAGCTGAGTAGTTCTGCAATTTATTTTGCTGAGATTTTGTAAAACAATTGTCGAGACTCAGCTAACAAATAATATTTTGCAGAGATATCAGCTAGCAAACAGATATTTTGCAGAGATATCAGCAAAAATAAATGCCGAGGTAATCGTTGAAGATTTTACCGAGTTAGATTAAGTGTGAAAGGAGGTACAAGAGTTTTTTTTCCCTTGGGTTATATATTTGAAACACATTTTTGAAAAATTGTTACTCAAATCGATAAAAAACCGTACATCGCTGAATTTTAGAAATGTTATGTTGTTTCATGAAAAAAAAAACATATGCAAGTAACGGTACCTGTGGTCCGGAGACCATGAAAATCATGAAAATCTATTATAATCAATGTTTTTCAATGTTAAGCCAGGAATAAAGTCAATATTCATTCAAAGTGTTTTTGTGTTACTTCATACGCGAAGTTAACGATTTTCAGAGTTGGTTGGAAATGCTAACATGAAGCTTTAGTGTGATGATTTATTAGCTAGAGAATGATCTTTAGAAGAGGGTAGGTGGATAGTTCCGTTAGAGTACGGCAGTATGAAAATTGAATAGAAGTTGAAAATGAGCGAAGGGCCATTAATGCGTCAGTTTTTCAAGATAGACGCACATTTTTGCCTAACCCGTACGATGTACGCGGGGACTTGAAGTATGTCTCTATCTTGAAAAACTGACGCATTAATGGCCCTTCGCTCATTTTCAACTTCTATTCAATTTTCATACTGCCGTACTCTAACGGAACTATCCACCTACCCTCTTCTAAAGATCATTCTCTAGCTAATAAATCATCACACTAAAGCTTCATGTTAGCATTTCCAACCAACCCCTCAATATTCATATTATTACTTTTATTCAAAAAAAAAACTAGATTTAATAAGAAGAGCTTTTTGAGTGCGTTGAAACATTTCCTTTTAATTCCGTAACAATTGCTTATTTTGTGACAGATACGTGTATTTCGTCTACTACTTGCAGACTTCATCAGTGCCAAGTACTCAACACCACCAACACCAGCACTGATGAAGTCTGCAAGTAGTAGACGGAATACGCGTATCTGTCAAAATATAAGCAATTATAAAGGAATTAAAAGGAAATAAATCAACACACTCAAAAAGCTGTTCGTAAAGCGATTCCGTTAAGAGGTTCGAAAAAATTAAAAGATAGATTTAAAGTTCTTTTATTTGACCATTTGATCCAAATAATCGGTCTAGTGGTTCAAAAGTTAGGAATTTAAAAAATAGGTAAATGTTGATTTTTTGGAGCACCCTAACACGGAAAGGGTCACCCTAATGGCGAAATAAAAATATGAGTCTAATTTATTTCGTTAAGGAACAAAATTACCAATTGTTACGAAACTCTAAGATCAACTCTAACTTTTTTTCTACAGATTTGCTGTATAGAACGAGGGGGGCGACTCTATCTACGATACAGGAAAAAATGTGTTTTGCTGTGGTTAGCTGCGCGCACGCTGTGTAGATAGAAATAAGATTGTTAACAATTCTGAAGAATTCCTGCAAAAAGATGATGTGCGATGCAAGTAGATTCGAGAAATGAAAGAAGATTTTTCGAAGATTAATTCGCTAATGTGAGATTTGTTGAGCATCTAGAATTAGGATTTAGATGTGTCGCCGGTATACAATAAGTATTGTAAGGGGTTGATCACAAACTACGTAAACAGCGTTTAACTTCTTCTTCTTATTCGCATTTTCTAGCTTATTTCTTAGCGCATATTAGCTTATTGCGTGCTCTCAACTTAGTGTTCTAAATGCACTTACACAGTTATTAATTGAGAGCTTTCGATGCCAGTACCAATGCATGAATTTATATATTGTGTGGCAAGCACAATGATATTCTATGCCCAAGGAAGTCGAGAAAATTTCCAACCCAAAAGATTCCCTCGACCAGACCAGGAAATGAACCCGCCGGCAATACCGTGCCTTTACTGACTAGGCTATGAGGCCCCTAACAGTGTTTAACCCTTCCATGAATTTTGCTTTTTTTCTGTACCGTGTTGTTCCAATGGGAGCAGTGTAACCGGGTACCCCATCACGAACGTAACGTTTATGAAATGTAGCCCCCCCCCCTCCCTGCGGTTTCTAAATAAATTCATTTTACATGGACCGTAGCCATTTACCAACCCCCCTCTGCCCCCTACTAAACTGCTTACGTGGTTTACCGACAACTCCCTATAAATGTTGCTTGATGAAAAAAACAATAAATTCCTCTCTTTTCTTTTTTTTGCAGGCATATGCCACTGGAAATGGAGGGCACACTAGCGCACAGCATGATACCAACCATGGACAGTGCCGCCACGGACGTCGACCGAAAGTGTGGCAGCTTGGACGTGGATCTGGATCGAAAGTTCCTAAATAATAATAACAATACTAGCATGAAATGTTTGCAATTCACTAGACCACCCGATCCACCACCACCACCTGCGTTACTGTTCGATTACGTAGTTGAAAAGAGCATCCAAAGTCAAGCCCAACAGCACAATCTCCTAGATAGCGAAATTAAAAGTTTTGAAAACATTAGCTTTACTAGCAATAGCGACGAGCAGTCAGCGAATAGTCAAGTAGATGAAGTAGCAACCAATTCACCTAGCGTTAACAGCCGGCCAGTAGTAAACACCGAAGTCGTAGATGCGAAAGAAGTGAACATGCCCAAAACAGGTACCGATACAGCGAAACAATGCGTCAATTCGAATGTTACCAATGCCTCAACTAACCACACCAGCAACCATAATACAACGAAGCCATCACCACCTATTGTTGTGACTCCGACGATAATAACGACCACACCAGAAGACCCATTGATAACCATCAGATCTAACCACCATGAAAGCTCAACTAACCACCCTCACCATAAACATCATCCCATCATCGTTTCACCTGCTCAGCAATCCGACGGAGTCTGCACGTCCGCACCCTCTGTCACCATGTATGATATGTGTCACCCGATTGTTACGCCACCTTTGCCTTCAATAACGACTGATAATCCGACTAACAATGACCGCACTTGCAAAGCTACAGGAGTCACTTCTGCTGACGCTGCTACTGTTGCCGCTGTCGCCACTACCACCATGGTCATCACTGCTTCTGCTGCCGCATGCTCAAGCAAGCCACCCACCCACGCCAATAGTCACCACCTCTACCACCAGTATCACCCTCAACACCACCTACACCATCCACATAACCAACTACCATCCGGGTTTTCTAATACCTGCTCACCCCACAGTGTCCGATTCATGACTCAGCACATTAAAATCTTACCGAAAACTCAATCCCTAGATCTGGTAGACAACGATGACCTGCTGGAGGCTAGCAATAGGACCGAGTCCCAGCTGGAAATCAATACGGCCGGGGTGTCGTTCAAGGGTCGGGTACTTCCAAAACTTCAAACCTTTGATCAAACTCGACCAATCTATCCCAACGTGCCGTACAGCCCGTACAACAGCCCCTACGGAAGCCCAAGAAGTGGCCGCCGACGGACGCCTCTGCGCGAATCCAGAAGAGTATCGATCGAACAATCCGGTAGCTTCCTGCAGCTGAATCAATACAAACTGCTGGATCAGATTGGCCAGGTGAGCAAGTTTTCATTTAATTGAAATTTCCCTTTGTTGTTCTCGGAGTAAATGCATATACAATTACACTGGAAAGTGAGCAAAAGTTGCTGGAGAAAAAAAAATTCGTGAGCAGAGAGCTTGAAATGAAAAAAAAAAGGAAACGAATCAAGCATCCTGCTGAAGGAAACGGGAAGTGTACAGCACAAAGTCATTCCGTTGTGCTTTCATTTCATATTACGCTCGGTGTCTCATTTTACAACCCACTACCGGCTTGGGTAGTAGAGAGAAAGCGGAAACATGGAAATACCTACTACTCCAAGTAAAGCTCGGATGTATAAGTGCAATTCAAAAGATCCTTTTGTCTAGTTAATTTCATTGATTAAAGGGAATGAAATGAATCTATGTGATATCTTATATTCGTTTTAGGATAACGTTGATTCTCACTCTACAGGCATCCTCTTATTATGAACGATTTTATTTAGTGATAGGTAACTTTCAGCAATTAATCATTTTGTCAAGCTTCTGCATTAATGTTCCATAAGATGTCATTGCTGTTGTTTGCGGTGACATTTATCGGAAACTACACCCAATCTATTTTCCTATAATTGTTCACAGAGGACATTACAGTGCAAAACATGTCTGGTACATCTATATATGCATTTAGATTATTATTCGAAGTCCTTTTTACACATTCCCGCCGATTTTTATGAATGGGGCGGAGAATAAAGTATGTTTCGCGCAGAATATGTAAAAAAAAGGGGACTTCAAATGTTAATTTAAATGCATATATAGAGGCATCAAACATGTTTTGTAGTGACAGGTACTCTATTTTGTAATCTGTGAAAGGGAAATCACAAATCGAGTGTCATCAAAAAAAAAGGCATGTTGAGAGATTGAGGTCATGAGAGCAAATTTTTTCTCTCAAATTTGAATTTGTTGGCTCTCTGGGGACTGGTAGTAAAGCAGGTAAAACTGTATGGGAAAAAAATTGTTTTTATTTAATTGTAGCTTGCTTAACAATCATTTCCGGGAAAAAAATGAACGACAAAGTCCCTGACTAATTTCTTTAGATTGTTGTCAACGAAAGGAAGCTCATCACTGCTTCAAAAAGTGAAAAAAAAATCGATGTGCTTCAGAAAGCCAACTAGCGGTGGAAAGTACGCTTTTTACACGGAAAATATTGGTAGCATTATACCAGTTTTAAAGACAGGTATAAGTACAGCCTGACTTCTTTAAAACGGTTTTATAACAAATGAAATATTTTTCTATCAAGACAATTCATTCGTATAGTAGCGTATACGGTAAAGTAGAAAACCGAAAATTCCGACACAGGCCAATTGATTTTACTCTCGATATGTAAGTAAAACATAACGTCGGACAAAATGCGCTGTATTCGTACAACGTTGTATTTATACAGTCTGTCGAATTGAAAATATGCGTATGGTGGAACCCTCAACCAAAATTCCAAGTTGGAAAATAATGCTCGAAAAATATAAAAATGCAATCAACGTGATTACCTCTCACCCCAGCAGGCCTGGGTTCAATCCCAGTCGGCGCCACCGGGATGTTCTGAGGCATAACATCTCTGGTCCCCGGTTCATAAGTTGATGGGTCGATAGGTAGGGTCCAGGTGTGGGAGCTGTCTCCCTGGCGTCAGTAGCATTTGCGTTTAGCACGGAAAACAAGATCGACGGAAAACAAAAAGAGAAAAAATGCAATACATCTGCCAAACACAGACAAATGCCAGAGACGTTGAATAGAGACACGCATAGACTGAAATAAAAAGAACCAAACGAACCGTCAAACGCTGAACCAAACGAGCAAAGTAAATAAACATTACTATTCGCTCAATTCACCAGAAAGGTATGATAAATGATAAAAAGTTTTTTTTCACGAAATAATTCAGATAGGGTAGAGAACTACTTCGGCCTAATCGCCCATTTTGGGCCTATCGAGCAGAATACTTCAAATAAATCCATGATTTCAGAGTTAACAAGTCAAATATGCGTTTGTTACGATACTTGAGTAAATAAGCTACCGAACGAAGTCAATGAGAACGCGTGGTATGAAGGTTTGCACCCATTATTTCCAAAACAAAAGAAACGCTCCGACCGAATCAATTTTCATCTTCCTCCGATAGGCCGATGTGAATTCATTGGCGTTTCGATGGCGTTTCAATGCGTTAGGCCGAGTTTAGAATCCGTAGGCCGAGTTTGGTGTCAAGAAGCAGTGTTAGACTTTTGACAACATCTCAACAATTGGTTTCTCTTTTTCAAATCTTGCAGTACGTGCGGAAAGGTAAATAAATTTGAAAGCCATCAGTAATAATAACACTCCGTTTGGTGCTAAACTGCGCTAGATTAAAAAAGACTAAGTGTGGGTTGTGCTTAATAGGCCGGAAATGAGGTAGTTAACCCTATCAAATTATTTATTTATTAATTGTTGATTCAATTAAATACAACATTTATTAGTGATGAAAATCAATTTCGAATCGGAACGTTTTATTTAGTTTTATGGTAATAAAAATGATTGCGCTGCAAGCAAAACAGTAAAATATGACAAAAGTTATATCACAAACGAGGTGACAGACGACTAACTGACGAAGAAATCAATTAAAATAATGTAGTTCGCTGTAAAAGATTTTTTTTAGAAGCTAGTGCCATCAGCCACCAGATGGGCTAGTATTTTTGTTTTGTTTACAACAAAGTTGATTTTGTGTGCAATGATCTTTGACAGTGTGCAAAGAGTGTACCATTTTGTCTTTATTCATGCATTTCAGTTTTGAGTAGAGTGAAAGAGACATATTCAAAACATTCTAACACTATTGGTGAAAATGCTAGTACAATCCAGCAGTAGTGTTGCCATGTGATACACTGAAAAATTGCAATAGCAGGTTCGTCACCCAAGTTTTCGAGACGCTCCGTCTGTCACTTCGTTTGTGGTTATACTGTCATGGAGCGACTGTCATCTCTCGTCTTCGATTTATTTTTGCAAAATGTTCCGCGCACTTCATTTCTATTCAGTTCCGGTCGAACGTTCAAATTTTCTCAACAGCATTGTGGCACTGTATGAAAGTCATTTGAAGCCACTCGAAGAAACATGTTTGCCAGTGACATTGCCAAAAGATTCATCAAAAACCGTGCTGCCGGTTTGACAGAAATTTTCTTTGCGCGTCTCTATCAACGTCTCTGACAAAAGCGAGCCCAAATCACAAAAAATGCATTAACATTCATAATTGACGTTTATTCACTGCACGGTAACTTTATAGTACACATTTATGAGTAGAATTTCTCCCATTTTGTGAAAATCACAATTATGGCGGCAAGCTCCAACTTGGATTAACTTTTAATACAGTCCCTGTTTGGATGACCTGCTAATTTTTTTCTTAGAGTCGTGTTGATCAACTCTGATGTCGACATCAAAGTAGCCAGACATTCTTGATCGGGATTTAATCCGAGGACCGGCTCGAGCTTCCCACCATAAATAATTAATAAATTGCCTATTAATGAGTAACTGTAATCCACAAATGAGTAAACATTATTCATTGGTAGATAACCGAGTGCATAACATATACTCATTCACGAGCTCGTTTACGAGCTTTTTAATGGATAATGTGTGAAATAATAATTTATCAAACTGCATGTAATTTTACTCATTACTGAATATTTTATAGTTAGCGTGTGATTGACGCATTTGTATGGCGTGGATAACATCAAAACAACATCATTTGTGAGTTGTTGTCCTCGACTCCAGGAAAATTTTCATTGATCGATTTTCTTCACTTTTTTTATATCGTTGCAAAAACATTCACTGCTGTGATTGTTATTATATTTAGTAGATATGCAATACATTACATTTTTTAAAGCCTCCCTTAGATGTATTCATACGATTTCTGCTACATAGTTTGATCGTTTGATACTTAAAGGAGGTTATCATCTGTCATGCAGCATAGCAACCGCATCAAGGAATATGTTTGCCACTGAATTATTAACGAAAGACAAAGTCGATGAAGAGAACCAATCAAAATCACTTGCACCCTGTTGTCTCTAATCCCCTCAGTCAGCAAGCGTAAACTTCTAGTTGGGACAAAATAGCTAAAGAAGAAAAAAAAGAAGATTACATTTTTTCTTTAAGCTATTTGGCACAAATAGCATGAAGAATGTTTGCAAAACTGTGGTTACTCAATTAGAATATCAAATAAATCCTGAAAAGAATAGGTAAATGCAGACAGAACCTCTTGAAATGTTAATCTAGTTATGGCCAGCATATGCATAAATACAAAAAAAAATTGTACACATTTTTGTGAGCTTTAAAACAACAGTTCGCATGAAGCAGGATGAACTGTTAAGCTAACGGTCATTTCAAAACGTAGTCAGAAATTATACCGTTT
The DNA here is from genome assembly GCF_037179485.1 of Ochlerotatus camptorhynchus. Lineage (NCBI taxonomy): Eukaryota > Metazoa > Arthropoda > Insecta > Diptera > Culicidae > Ochlerotatus > Ochlerotatus camptorhynchus. Next base: position 57,877 of record NW_027040667.1, on the reverse strand, counting down.
TATGTCAGATTAAGCTGAAACTAACACGCTAAATATAAAATGATTAGAGGAAGCAATAATCGATATTGATTTTTCAATCGAGTAAACACTTTCTGGATCAGCGTTTGCATAAAGTTGATGTTTCTTTCTTTGTTGTTGTTCACTCTTTTTGACCTGAAAATACACCGAAAGCGAATTATTCCCACTTCTCTCAATTTCTATATGAGGATTTTTATCACTTCCTACCAGCGGAACAGTGCCATCTCTGTGGAAAATGGTCGAACGAAATGATTAATTGAAAACAAGACCGAAAACAGTTTTTTAAACTTAATTAACTGACATAACCCCAAGCCAACGAAACTTCCTCAAAGTATCAAGGCTGCAAAATGCGCGTCGAATCATGATTGACATGGCTGGTTATCAACTATGCAATAATCAACCGTTGTGATTCAGCCACCATTCGAAAGTTATGGCTAACGGGTGTTCAATAAAAAATGAGAATTTTTCAATCAGCTAGTAAAAGAAAAAAAAAATTTCATCGAATTCAGTATTTTTTATTAAAAACATAATGTTCATTCTTCAAAAAAAAAACGGCAATGAATATTGGAGAAAGGGCCCTGGTCAGCCTACGACGCAACTTAATCGCGATGTTCTCACAAGAGCGCTGGACGGCACTGAAATCATTCTCATTTTTTATTGAACACCCGTTATCTAGTTTCTATTAGAACGGGTAAAAACCAGATTTGACCTGTGTATGGCCATCCGGAACGGAAAAAAAACCGGAAAAGTCGATTCATGTTGACATTACTGGTTCTCGGCCATTTGGTTACCATGATCAATGACCAATGATCAATTCCTGAAAGTAGACCAAAAGATCCGCGATTTTTTTTTTCTAAATTGGTTGCTCGATTTTTATTCTTCAAGAAGTATTCGACTGGAAAACTAATCAAATTTCATGGTGTGGTAATGGAAGTATTCATGGCTACCGGATACTGGAGATATATGGGTTTCTGGAGGACATGTCTAAATTGCTAAATTTGTGGTTTTTCTCAGGGTGTCCGTTACTAATCTGTGTTTTTTGTTCATATACCAAAAATAAAACCATTTCCAATGACGCACTAAGATCTAAAATTAGCCCAGAATGAACAAATAATGAATGAGGAAAACAAGGATCCCCTGAGTAGCTGCGAGCGAAACGGTAAGAACTCAGCACGCAGAGGTGATGCCATACCATCTACCTGGTTCCGTGTACTGGCGATTTCGTCATCTGCCGTAACCAGTGGTTACCAGTTCCAGTTGTTAATGTTAGAAGATTTTTCCATGTAGTCGTGTTGCACAAAGTGGGAGGTAAACTCCTTCTAAAGCTAAATACCACCACGAGACCGAAAGCGAACAAGTACCGTGAGGGAAAGTTGAAAAGCACTCGCCGCAGGGCACTTGTCTCCCGCGTCACAAGAGGACATTGCGACCCATTACGAAACAGCTTTGGCGTCCGCAAGGACGCAAGGTCGCGTGACAGTTGCCCCCCGGTGCTTGGTTGCTTGCCCCACAGTAGCGACGCTCAGTTCTGAAGGCCTGTGCCGCGAGGTGGGGCTTACTGCACGTGGTGTTTGCAGTCGGGCGCGTGATGGATTTCCGCGTACACCGCCTCGGTCTTCCCGCAATGGACCGGTGGACTGTCGATCGGCAATGATAAAATCGAGGTACCTTCGGGACCCGTCTTGAAACAAGGTCCAAGAAGTCTATCTTCCGCGCGAACCAATGGTTGTCCTCCAGAACACCAAAGGCGCAAAAAACATAACTTGAGTTGTACGAGATTACGTGCGCGGCTCTCTGCAGCGTCCCTCCATCCCCGGGTATTGTACAAGGCATGCGATGAGGCCCTCCGATGCCCTACCACGCCACAACATACCGTGAGTGTGCAGGATGTGACCCGAAAGATGGTGAACTATGCCTGATCAGGTTGAAGTCAAGGGAAACCCTGATGAAGGACCGAAGCAGTTCTGGCGTGCAAATCGATTGTCAGAATTGGGCTAAGGGGCAAAAGACCAATCGAACCATCTAGTAAATGGTTCCCTCCGAAGTTTTACTCAGGATAGCTGGAGCACGCAACGTTTCGAACTCTATTCTTATCTGGCAAAGCGAATGATTAGAGGCCTTAGATTCGAAATGATCTTAACCTATTCTCAAAATATAAATGGGTACGTACCATAACATTGTTGCATGATGTTATTGCAACGTTGACGCCGGGCCCGCCCCCTGCGGTCGTGTCTCCATTAGCGGCGTAGAAGATATCTGTTTGCTTAGTGGGCCAAGTTTTGGTAAGCAGAACTGGTGCTGTGGGATGAACCAAATGTAATGTTACGGCGCCTAAATAAACGACGCATCATAGATACCATGAAAGGTGTTGATTGATACAGACAGCAGGACGGTGGACATGGAAGTCGTCATCCGCTAAGGAGTGTGTAACAACTCACCTGCCGAAGCAATTAGCCCTTAAAATGGATGGCGCTTAAGTCGTTTCACTATACATTACCGCTGGTGAACAAGTGGGGCAGCGCGTTCGCACGACTGCCCTTTGAGACACCAGCGAGTAGGAGGGTCTTGTGGTGTACGTTAAAGTGCCTAGCACAGAATTCTCTTGGAATTATCTTCAGAAATTTCCCTAAAATCATTCCCAAAGGTACCTTTGAGCTCACGAATCTCATAAAAAAAAGCTCAGAAGGGAACATACTTAACTTACCTACACACTTAGAAATACCTAATTTTACACGTGACGGAATCCATCTTTGACATAAAGGATGAGACGTAAACAAACATGTCATGTAAAATTAAATGCTCCGAGACTGAAAAGTTCGTTACTCGACGAAGATAACGTTCGATTGAGTTGAATTTCGCGTCTATTATGACTCAATTTTATGTCAAAATTGACGCTCGTATATGTCAGTCTCAGAGCATCTAAAGTTACATGGATTTTTTTAAGTGTGTCGCATTTTAGGGAAAGGGGTCTCATAAGTTGTGACCGGCCATATTTAAGGCATTGAAAAATACGCTACGAGGTGGAAGGCGGTCTAAAGTGGGTCAAAATAAGCTACATCATTTATGGATGTTCCCGAACATATTTTGAATACTTATTGGTGCAAGACCTGAAATCATCCTCCTATCGTAAAAAAATCTTCCCAAAGTTACCTTGGTATTCGTCTCTGAATTGATTTGGAGTTCTAGTCTCAGTGCAATCACCATAAGTTGAACAGTGCCTAATGTTGGACAGTTTAATATTAATTAAACATGATCAAAATTTGATATGATTGGCAAATAATTATGTTCTTAAGTGGTTATCATTTTTTACCTTCTAATCCTTTTGTAGCAGAAATTCATATTGGTAGTCGCTGATTCGACGAGTAAATCGAATAAACACCGATTTTTACATAATAAGGCACTTTCAGCTTACAGTGCTAGCACGGTACTAAGAAGTAACTAATTTTACACGTGATGGAATTCATATTTCACATAAAGGATGAAACGTAAACAAACATGTCAGCTTTCTCTGACTCAAAAATGTTTCATATGAAAATTAAATTAAAAAAAAATCATAATCCAAAATCAAGCACACTTTTTTTAACCCTTAATTTCCATTGCCACAAAATTGCTAAATAAGGTACCGTGCAATGTCTTAGCTTAGCTTAGCTTAGCTTAGCTTAGTCTGACTGCACGTATCGATAGTTGCACTCCGTGATTGATCTGAACCAGTGAAATTGTACAAAGAATCAACTGAATGGGGCTTGGTAGTAACCTGCCATTCTCAGTGTACATGTTCCAGTGACTCCTACCTTTAAAGATCAATAACGTCACCGGCCACGTCCTTGCAATCAGGTGGGAGAGGGAAGGAATGTGTGTGTGTGACTTTTGTTGTTTTGGGACCGTGTTTACCTCTGCATCCCACAAAAGTCACAGGAAGGAGCTTTTGTTAGTGGGTTAGGTTCGTTGGATCAGGATTCACCTTGATAAGTGATGCGATCTTTTGTTTTGTGTAGTTATTTATAAGTGTTTTCGATTTATGCTCTAAACAGCCGGCTGTCTAGAGATGTAGATCATTATTAGATGTGTGTATACCGATTTAAACCAACAATAAGGATACTGTTGGGGCCCCTCACAAAGTGTGATGATGGTTTATTTTATTTTATCAATGACCAAAATAATTAATTATAAGCGGTTTGAACCGATTTAAACCAACAGCAAGGATGCTGTTGGGGCCACTCACAAAGTGTGATGGTGGTTTACTTGATTGAATATAAAATAATTATTAGAACCGATTTGACCCGATTTAGACCAACGGCAAGGATACTGTTGGGGCCACTCACAAAGTGTGATGGTGGTTTATTTAGTTCGGAAGAAAATGAATATGTATACTTCTTTTTTTTTATATATAATAGAACGAATTTGTACTGATTCAAACCAAAAGCAAGGGTTCTATTGGGGCAACTCACAAAGTGCGATGGTGGTTTATACTATAAGGGCATAAAACAAAATCAAGAGCCATTTCGGTTTCCATAGCTTCCTAGACACTCGGCCGCAAAATAATCTTATCCGACGGAAACGTCTCGATCATCGCTGCACAATGGTTTATTATAGCATTTATAAAGTAAATTTGAATACCTTATTGTTTATTTATTATCCATTTTGACTTGACTTGGTACCGTTCAGTTTTATGATGACAAAGTTGCCTGGAGAAAAGTGACAGTTCAAAATGTTTCGGAAGGGAGTCAGCTAGTGTCGTCCAAGTTCAAGTGCGGAAAAAATGCCATTTAAAGTGGTACAAACAATTGAAAGATGCGAAACATGCCTAACCGTAATTCTTTCTGGTTGGAAAGAAGCTGGAATCCTACACTGGCCGGAAAAAAAACGCGGTAGCGAAACTCTCTCAAGACGAGTTCTCCATGCCAAACCCAATGTGGGAACGTATCAATTGAGTGAAAAAAAGAGAGTTCAAGACTCGCTTGGAGGCTGAAGCAGAATTGGAACAGATGTAGCCAGTTTCGGATACGGAGGCGAACGAAGGGAATAATCCACCACCGTCAAAGAAAGTTTGCCCCGAAGTCTACAAGTCCCCCAGTCGGAAGGGAAACACAATAAGAGACTTTAACGAAGTTTTCCTTATTCCTGGGCAGGAGGTTGACACCTGTGAAGCTGACTGTAAAATCCAGAATCAGATGAGATTATAATATATGCGACACAAATTCACTTTTTTATAGGGGAACATGTGATGTGAATAGAACCCACCATCAGTGCAAGGATTACATATGACTGCAGATACTTCACTGGTTGTAAAGTTCTGCCTGATGGTTTGTTGCAGCTGGGTGAATCAACTTCATTGAAGACCTTTGGAAGACAAACGACAACAAACGACAAGATGTACGTCTAAATAAGGTACCGTGCAATGTCTTTTATATAAAGTCTGGACCAAAGGGCTTATTGGTGTTGATGAAATGTGCAAATGTTTATGTGCAAAACAGCTGGCGGCAGTGACGTAATTCTATCTGTTCGCAGAATGGAATGTTGGGTAGAATGACGTCATCACTTGAGTGCTCAGCAATGTTTACAATGTGATGAACTAGCCTACGGCTAAAAATCACAAAAATAAAGAAAGAAAAAAAACGCAATGTTTACAATATTTTTGCTCTAACAGCTGCTTTGGCAATGAGATACACATACAGGAGTGGCATGTGAGCATGCTTGTTTGTGTTTGAAAGCAATACTATGAAACATTTTCAGCCGGTAAAAGTGATGACGTCACACGCACCAATTCGATGCAGTCGGGTATAGGAAAAATTAAGAACTTGATTAAAAAAAAACGTATAATTTTGTTCCAGTCGGTTTGAATGCATTACGTCCCATTTGAAACTTTACTCCTGCTCTCAGTTTAATGTTCTCTAGTAAAAAAAATCTAACGAAAATAAAGAGATTGCTTTTTTTGAATAAAAGAGAGTAGAATAGCTACAGAATGATGAACAATGGTACAAATTATGCAAATAATAACATTATTTTATTCCATCGAAGTACTTAACATGTATGTAACAATACAAGACAGATTTAATTCCTGAAATGTTTGATTTTTTTTTTCTGATTTTTTCTTACACTTGCACATCTTTGGTCACTCTGGTCTGCAATCTGACCAAAGGCGCAATAGTATGTTACATTTTTCTTGAAAATCTTGTCAGCTATCAAAATTCTATTGATATATTGTGTAAAAACGATATATCAAAAATTCAGCGTAGTATGTTCTTCATTTCAGAGCTACAATTTGTTTTGAGTAAAAACTTCATGTTTTTATATAATTGTAGCTCAGAAACGAAAATATTGTCCAATATCCAATTTTAAAAAAATACAACATACAATAGTGCCTTTGGTCCCAAGACCATAACAAACACGTAAAACAACTAGATTTAATGGTTTTCAACGAAAAACCACAATTAAAGTGCATAATCGTATTTTCCATAAAACTAAATTTAATAATTTTGACCTCATGATAAAAAACGGGTCAGTTGTTCAAAAGTTATGATTTAAGAAAAAATAAGGCAACATTTTGATTTTTAATATGATTCAACAAGCAACAAAATTCCCAATTGTTACGAAATTTTAAGATCCACATTATATTTTTCTATGGAATTGCTGAATAACTAAATTAAACGAGAAAAAAAATACCCTGTTAGAAAAACCCGTGAGCTAACAGCCAATTTCTAATCAATTTCAATAAGTGAGGTGCATTTGAAAAGAAGTAAATTTCCTGATCGATTGCTGGATGTTTCATGGATGTTTTTCACAAGCTCACAAGCCCACATTAGCTACAACGGTGAAGCCAATAGAATACAATCGGATGATCAAGTCTTTCAGAATAGTTTTGGTCATCTGCTGATCAAAGTTCACGTAGATTGGTTGTTTCCATTTGGAGAACAAACCGCGAGCGGACACAACCTGCATTCCCCCATGTGGACCAATGACATCATCATTGCGATAGTCAATTTCGATGGTTTTATTGACCGACATTTCATCGAAAGTCAATACAACAACACGATCGCGAGGACTCATTTGCTTTCCAGCAACTTCCAACATAGTGAATACGTCCGAAAGAACGCCTTTCCTCATTTGAATGCATGATGCCCATTCTATGAGATTTCTCAGACAAGGCAAAGGTTCTTACGATCTGATATGCGGGCTGACTGTGGTATCTGTAATCAATAGAGATAATATATTAGCAGGCACTGAATATTGAACAGAAGCATTAAGTTTCTTTTACCTTAAAGAAAACGCCAATTCGATTTCTTTTGGTTTCCAAACAACTTTTTTCTTCACTCCAAGAATCAAGTCTGCTTGATTATCTGTGAAGACCTTCTTTAATGCAGAGTGACCTTCTTCGGCAACTTGCTCTTCAGCCATTCTCACGATATCACGATTAGATTTCTATGAGTGTTCCAGATCTGAGCTGAGGTCACTGATTTGCTTATCTTTGCTTTTGATTATGTGCTTAATTGATCTATTTAAATCTTTGATTTGAACTTCTTTCTCACGCAACTGTAAGAAATCAAAACATCAATCACTTAAGGGCTTATCACTTGTGAGTAGGAATAAATACCTCAACTTGAAGATTACGTATTGTCAGCTTTTGATGAACAATGACAGATCTTAAGTCCCTGATCGTTTTCAATCTTCCTGTTTCAGCTTCTCGGTCGAACTAGTCCTCTATCAATATAACCTGAGAAATATTTGAACCGGTTCTTCTTCCTACATACATTTCCGTCTGGGATGGAATTTATTGCTGCATAAACTGCGAGACTCTTTTAAACGTTGCGCTGTTGGACACAGGAGAATCAAATATTGAATTGCCGTTTCTCGGGACTCAATCGTCTGGAACAGGACGGTGAGATTCTTCGGCTGATGTGTCATGAAGTTCATCTGTGTCATGGTGTTTCAGTAGTTCCGCTACTAATTCCGATCTGGTTTTCTTTTCCATTCGAAGCGTACAGCGGTTTGAAGAAGGTGGTGTATAGATCGACGGTACAGCTAAAATCAATATAATTTTCATTAAGCTTCAACAAATACTGAATTTGATGGATTACCTTCCAATAATAGAATATTCCGAGCATCTTTCTGGAACTTCTGTTCGAAATCGTTCTTCTCGAAGTGAAGAGAACAAAGACGAAACTTAGCAGAAAAATCTTTGATCCGGCAAAATGAAATCCAGCGCTTCCGAACATCAGATTTTTTAGGGCAAAAATGCAAACTAATACCCATTCGTTTAGCCCGATAAGCTTTTATTGCACAAGGTTTTACGGCACACGACGGCATTATAATTATTATCAACCAAACACGTTAAAAAACAGTAGAAATTAAATAAATTTATGCTCACTGCACTCAACTTCAGGCGTAAAAAATAATTGCGACATCACAACTTTCATCTCCTCTTGTCGGATACTTGTGTACACAAGTTGAAACTACCACTTATTAATGTTTGGCAAGCTCACTAATACATTGATAACCTTAACTGCCTCACCTATAGGTAAGGGACATAGGCTTCTTGGCCCAGACCTTCTATAAACTTCGTTGAGTACCGTGGATCCCCGGTACTCTGACCGTTTTTAATCTTAACACTTTTTAGTTTGATAATTAGGACGTCGTGCAAACTAAAAATTGCTCAAACGTCATTTATGGAATCAAGGAAAGCGAAATGGAACATTACGAAACGGAACGCAGAATCAAAACAAAACCGTAAATGAGGCAACCAGAAACATGATTGCATGCAGATAGGGTTACTAGAAGTGCAAATTAAAAATGAACTCCGTTAATATGCATGAAGTGCCGTTCAAATTAGCGGGTGTCTGCGGTAGCTCGGTAATAGGAAAAGTTTAAAAAAAATATGTTGAAATTCTCTTCGGAAGTCCTTATTGCTATTGATTTTCGATCTTGTTATATGATGAAATGTGGATTTAATAGTGAGTTTAGTAGTGCATTTTACGAGACGCTTCAGCCGATATTTCAACTCAACCGCAGCTATTGCATGATCTTTCATTTATTAACAATTCGTTTCTCCGTTGTCCAGGGCTCGTACGGGCTGGTAAAACTTGCCTACTCCGAGGAAGATTCGACGCATTATGCCATGAAAATCCTTTCCAAGCGCAAACTACTTCGCAAAGCGGGTCTCATGCGCCGAGGACCAAAACGTGGAACATCCCCACTGGACCGAGTATACCGTGAAATTGCCGTGCTAAAGAAGGTGAGCGCTGTACCTACCGACACAACACAATCAAATTTATAAATGTCCCATTTTCCCCCCACTCCCCTGCAGTTGGACCATCCGAACGTAGTAAAGCTAGTCGAGGTGCTAGACGATCCGCTGGAGGATTCACTGTATCTGGTTTTTGAACTGGTACAGCACGGAGAAATCCTCAGCATACCGACCGATTGTCCGCTTAGTGAGGAACGTGCCTGGACTGTGATTAGGGATGTTATTCTGGGCGTCGAATATCGTAAGTATCAGATTCACAAGTTTTTTTTTCAGCTGTGCACAGGACGACATAAATTTGGCATTCTTTTCCTACGAAAAGATATGCATTATCCGTTTTTGCCTGCCCTATACATATGTATTACATTTAGGTTCATTGTAATTCAAATCAGTCAGCGTGAAAATCACGATTTATTTGTTGCCAAATCTGTTTGCTTTCAGTTCACTACCAGCGGATTATCCATGGGGATTTGAAGCCAGCCAATCTGCTGATGTCGGACTCGGGCAGCGTGAAGGTGGCTGACCTGGGTGTTTGTAACGAGTTCCTTGGCGAAGATGCCGCAATGAATAATGGCTCAACGGCAGGCACGCCGGCATTCCGAGCGCCTGAAACGCTGCTACCCGGGCAGCATGTCTACAACGGAAAAGCAGCTGACATTTGGGCACTGGGAGCCACTCTCTATTCGATAGTGCATGGAAATGTTCCTTTTATAGCTATTTCGGTTCCTGGTGTGTACGAGAATATTAAAAACGATCCACTGCAATTTCCTCCCACGAGCACAATCAGCCCGGAATTGAAGGATCTAATCGAAACCATGCTGGATAAGGATCCCCAGCTGCGCATCACTCTCCCACAGATTAAAGAGCACTGTTGGGTTACCAAGTTTGGTCGATACCCGCTGCCCAGTGAGGAGGAGAACTGCCGACTGGTGCAAATCAATGATGAAGACATGACCACCGTTGTGAAGAGCATCCCAAAGCTAGATACACTAATATTGATAAAAACCATGCTCAAAAAGCACTCGTTCCTAAATCCATTCACGAGAGGCATTTCCGGTCGTGCGCCACAGGTGGGCGGTTCTCGGATAGAACGATTCAGCCGGTCCGGTCGGTCCAATTCCGCACCCGGGGATTATCATACTTCTGAAAGGTGAGTTCTTGTGAAATATCATGCGTCCCTTTAGAATCATTGAAAGTGCCGCACGTGGGCTGCCTACACACTGTAAGAGCAAGCCTTTCCTAAAGCACTCTAGTAAAAATATTGACGACTATCACTACAAAACTGAAACAGAAAGTTGTTCCGATCGAGCAAAGCAGTGCATTTTGACGGTTGAAACAACTTTCGACAGGCGTCCATACTTTTACTTTGAGGACTTAAGCCTTTCCACGGTGTTCCTCTGCACGGAAGATCAGATCGCCTCCAAATTGGTTTAAATTAATTTAAATTAAATTTTAATCACTTAGGAAAGTAGTGACTCAATACGTTTATAAAGTGATTTAATACTTGATCAGACTTTTCTGAAGTGATTCATCTTTTTTTTCTTACTTTATATAAACATTAGACTGATCCAAAATTTGAAAATTTCACTCCACAGTGCTCAAACGGTTTTAAATAAGGTCCTGATTAGCCTCCCAAAATTTAAACTCATTTGGTCAGTTTCTTGACTTGGCACAAACTATTCAAAGTTTATATGGAAATTACTATGGGAAAACCAAACTTTTTGTTCATTGTCTTATACCCATTTTCCATATTGCTTTTTTGAAAATTTCTATAACTATTTTCTAAGCTACAGCTTTGCGGAATATCGTTTTTCAGCCAAATGTCAAATTAAATTGTTATTAATTGTTTAAGAGATTGATAATCTTATGGCAAGATTAGGCAACTGTATTGTGGGTAACACTGTATGCTGCAGTGTGACATAGTAGCCATAAGCCATGTCCTCTATTCTACGCGCCTGCTGAACAGTTGTTGCCTGCTGAACAGTTGAATGAGCATAATCATAAAACATCGGTGACTTGAATCATTAATAATTTTTGTTCCTTACATTTGATTGAAAAGAAGTTTTCAACAAAGTTGTAGCTACAATCACTGTTATCATTTTTAAAAGCATAGTGATGTGGTGAATTGGTAGATATATATGAACAAAAACATAAGTTTTCCCATAGTAATTCCCGCACAAACTTGAAATGGTTTGTGCCAAGTCAGTTTCTTACTAAAGTAGTTCAGCTAATCAGGACCTAATTTGGAACCGTTTAAGCACTGTGGAGCGAAAATTTCAAATTTTGCATCAGTCTAATAAACATGTTGAGCTGATTTAAATGCTAGTGAAGTAAACTAATGATGGGTATATCGAGGAATCCAAAATTTGTTTTCCTGTAATGATCCAACTTTTTCCGAAAAAATAGTCTTAACCTCTCTACAAGTAATTTAAAACATTCCGAAATGAATCATAACTCTTCTAAAGAGGTTTGAAATATTCCTTGGAAGATTACAACTGAGTTCAAACTTTTTAAAAGTGATTATAAACGTTTCTGAAATGATTTAGTTCTTACGGAAGGGATTTCTAATATTTCTAACGTGATTCAATACTTTTCGAAGTGTTTCCGAATTTTCCATAAGTTATAAAATGCTTTCCGCAGTTGTTCAGAGCTTTCCTGAGTGATTCAGTACTTTTTGAATAGATTTAGTTCATATAAAAGTGATTTCGAACTTTTCCAATATAATTCAGAACTATCCGTTTTTTTTATTATTTTTTTATGGTCACTTTAACGCTCTTTTTTAAGTGCTGTACTATCTTAAGTGACTCTGAACATTTCCGAAAAGACTCAGTACTTTCAGAAGTGATTATGAACATTTATTAATTGATTCAGTTCTTTCCTATGTGATTCAAAACTTTTCTGAAGTGAATCAGTATATTCCGAAATGACTCGATCATTTTTCAACTAATTGGTTTTTTTTTCTTTTCGGGAAATAACGCCACTGCGACCAGTAATTTGATCTATTGTAGTATATCCCGTGTCTTTAGTTTAGTGCATGTCGTGTTATTCCATCACTATTGAGAAATGATGAAGTATTAGATTTTTTACTGTTGTAATTCTTGTATTTATCGCAAGAATCCGACTCTAATTGAAAGGTCCCGCTATTTATACTCTTCGGAGTGTTGAAACACCCACCAAAGGCGCGCCCCTTTGTCAGTCCTTTGGATTCCTTAGCAACAAAATTAAAGAATGACACCAATAATGACCATGCATCAGAACCCTAGTCTTAACCACTTCAAACTAGAGAACAACGAATAGAAGAGTTGGTTGGAAATGCTATCTTATATGAAGCTTTAGTGTGATTATTTATTGGCTAGAGAATGATCTTCGGAAAAGGGTAGGTGGATAGTTCCGTTAGAGTACGGCAGTATGAAAATTGAATAGAAGTTGAAAATGAGCGAAGGGCCATTAATGCGACAGTACGAAGTCAAACGCACACCTTTTGCCTAGCCCGTATGATGTACGCGGAGATTTGAAGTATGTCTTCAAATCTACAGGCAAAAGTATGCGCCCGCCTTTGCTCATTACTGTCTGCGGCTGTGGAATAGTTCTAGCGACGTTTCATCACTACCTAAAGTCTGAAGACTTACCACTATTAACATGGCATAAAAAGTAACAAGGACTAAGATGTGTTCCTTTGATTACTGAAAAATCATGTTCCCCTAGTTTGAAGTAGTCAGGACTAGGAATCGGTGGTAGATCTTATATCCCGTAATATACCACGAAAAGGTGATCTACCCACGTTACGGGGCAATTGGGTACTCTCCGAAGAGATTCCAGAATTTTGTAAAGTAATTCAGTACTTTCCGAAGTGACCTAGATCATTTCTGAAGTTATTGAGTACTTTTAAAAATGATTATGAACATTTCTGAATTGATTCAGTTCCTTCCGAAGTGATTCCGAACTTTTCTGAAGTGCTTCAGTACTTTCCGAAGGGATTCCGAATATGTTTAAAGTGGTTCAGTTCGTTCCAAAGTGTTTATTAACCTTTTTGAACTGATTCAGTTCATTCCGAAGTGATTACTAACTTGTCTGAAGTGATTCCTAACTTTTCTGAAGTGAATCAGTACTGTCCAAAGTCATTCATGAAGTGATTCAGAACTTTTCGAAGCGATTAAAATATTTCTGAAGCGATTCAGTTCTTTCCGTAGTGATTCCGAATTTTTCAACAGTAATTCAGCACTTTCCCAAGTGACTTGGATCTTTTTTGAAGGGATTCAAAACTTTTCGAAGTGGTTTTGAACATTTCTGAAGTGATTGAGTTATTTGAGAAGTGATTCCGAATTTATTTGAAGTGATTCAGTACTTTGCAAAGTGAATAGGGGAGAATGGTATACAACGCACCCCCTGGGCAGAACACACCAGCTGACTTTCATTTGTGTTTTTCATGGCTTTTACGTAATTTTTTTGTTGTCTTATCAAGCAGCACTTCTAGCATAGCATCTGAACTCAAAATCCTGCATGATAAATCCTAAAATTGGATTAAAAATTCCAAGAAAAACTCAAAATAAAATGAAAAAGTGCGTCTTACCCCGGGGGTGCGTTATGTACTGTTCTCCCCTACTATTTTTTCAAACGTAATTCTTACCTTCCTAATGGTTTGGAACTTTTCTTGATTTGTTCAGGACTTTTCGTAGTGATTTCGATCATTTCTGAAGTGATACAGTTCTTTTAGAAGTGATTCGGATAATTTCTAAAGTGATTCAGAATATTCTGGAGTAATTCCGTATTTTTCAAAACTGAACATCAACAAGGCTGCAGCGCAAACCTTTTCACATGTCTTGGCATATGTCATTGACAGACACGTCCCGAAAAGAACTCACCACAAAGTGTCTCACCCTCCCTGGCAGACGAGAGAGCTACGTAGGTTGAAGTCAATCAAGAGAGCAGCATTGAGAAGATTTACGAAGTATCGCACGCTTCCTCTGAAACTAAATTATGTGAGGCTGAATCACATGTACCAGCGAGTCAGTCGTGAATGCTTTTCAAGTTTCCAACGAGGCATTCAGCGCAAACTTAAGCTACACCCTAAATCCTTTTGGAACTACGTGAACGAGCAACGCAGGGAATCCGGCCTGCCATCGTCTATGGAGTTCAACGGAGAAGTTGCTGCCACTGTTCAGGATATATGCCACCTTTTTTTCCGAAAAGTTTGCCAGTGTATTCACTAATGAGACACTAACTGACGACCATATTAACCTGGCTGCCAGGAACGTTCCAGTAAACGATCAAACGCTGGGTGCAATTGATGTTAATGCAGAAATGATTTCTAAGGCCGCGACTTTGCTCCTTCAATCCTGGACCTGATGGAGTTCCATCTGTATTTTTGAAGAGACATATTACTAGCTTGTTAATTCCGAATGTCTCTCTCAGGTGGCATATTTCCATCTTGCTGGAAATTTGCGCACATGTTTCCCGTCCACAAAAAAGGAAGGAAACGAGCTGTGGATAACTATCGAGGAATTACATCGTTAAGTGCCGTTTCGAAGCTATTCGAGCTAGTGATTATGGAACCGTTGCTGTCCCATTGCAAGCAGTATTTGAGTGCTGATCACCATGGGTTTACTGTCGGCCGCTCTACAACCACCAATCTGCTGTGTCTCACATCGTATATAACCGAAAGCATGTCGGATCGGGTTCAAACGTACGTTATTTATTCAGACCTATCCGCAGCATTCGACAAGTTGAACCATGCTATTGCGATTGCTAAAATCGGCAGGCTCGGTGTATGCGGTAATCTTCTGAGTTGGTTTTGATCATATCTTACCGGTCGCCAACTAAAGGTTGCCATAGGAGATTGCAGGTCCGCTAGCTTTTTCGCCACATCAGGTATACCTCAGGGAAGCCACATAGGACCGTTAATTTTTATACTGCACTTCAACGACGTGCATCTGGTCATCGAAGCTCCTCGGTTATCATATGCAGATGACCTCAAAATCTTCCTACGAATCAGCTCCATTGCTTTTTTTTTTTTTAAATGCGTTTATTTTTCCAGGCTCATTTGCCGTAGCTTTGCGGAGCCGATATTCATTGTTTGGATGACAAAATTTCTTAAAACTAACGTTAGTAAAGCGGGGGCCGATTACTCGCGGCTATCTCGAGGTTAGGGGTAACAAATTGTAACAAATGGATGGCAGGGTAGGGATTGAGAACACAAGGTTTGGAGAGCAATGTGCTTTTTATCTCGAACTAAGCGACCAACTGACGAAAAAGACAAACATGGGGGTACACCGATGGGCAGCTAACAACTTGGGGGAACACAAGATGACACTAAATACTAAATCCTCAGATCGATCCGTTTTAAAAACACATAAATTAAATTAAAATATTCGAGATCTCGGCTCGCCAAGATGTCTCTAACGGGCCGCATAGGTTGTTTTCCTCGGGCCCTGAGGGATGCGGATAACTCGGATCTAGCAACACAATGTAGGGTGCATGACCAAAGCACGTGGTCGATATCGTGATAGCCACTACCACAAGCGCACAAATTGCTGCCTGCGAGCCCGATTCGGAAGAAATGCGAGTCTAACGAGTAGTGATTGGACATGAGCCTTGATATGACACGTATAAAGTCACGGCTCATGTCCAATCCTTTGAACCATGGCTTGTTCGACACCTGTGGGAGAATAGAATGTAACCATCTTCCCAGATCACTCTCATTCCATTTTTGTTGCCAGTTGGTGAGGACGTGCTGACGGGTAATTGAGAAAAATTCCGCAAAGGCGATTTGTCGATCAAAAATATCGCCTTCCATAGCGCCCACCTTAGCTAGCGAGTCCGCTTTCTCATTACCCGGAATTGAGCAATGAGATGGGACCCAAGCTAAGGTGATAGTATAGGAGCAGTTAGATAAAGTACTCAATTTTGCTCGGATTTCGGTCAGGAAATACGAGGAGTGCTTCATCGGCCTCATTGATCGAATAGCCTCCAACGAGCTAAGGCTATCAGTAAAAATAAAATAGTGATCAGATGGTAGTGAGGCAATTTGCTCTACTGCGTAAAATATGGCTGCTAGTTCCGCAACGTATACGGAACAGGGTTTTTGCAGTTGATATGAGGCGCTATGAAATTCGTTGAATACTCCAAATCCAGTGGAAGCGTTTATAGTTGACCCATCTGTGAAAAAACTCTTATTGTTACTAACATGGTGGTACTTGTTTGCAAAAATTAAGGGAACAACCATCGATCGATGGTGATCTGGTATTCCACGGATTTCTTGCAACATGGTCAGATCAAAATTTACAGAGGAACTATAAAAGTCTTGGAGGCAAACACGAGAGGAATTGAATGAAGAAGGGCCAATCTCTAGCGTCATGTACTCGTAATAGAGACTCATGAATCTTGTTTGAGGATTTCTGTCGAGCAGCTTCTCAAAGTTTTCTATTACTAATGGGTTCATTACTTCACAACGGATAAGAAACCGGAAGGACAGTTCCGCGAAACGATCTGTCAGTGGGAGAACACCCGCGAGTACTTCGAGGCTCATCGTATGCGTCGAGTGCATACAGCCGAGCGCGATTCGGAGGCAACGGTATTGAACCCGTTGCAGCTTCAGGATATGTGTTTTCGCCGCGGATTGAAAGCAGAAGCTTCCGTACTTTAGAACCGACAAGATGGTTGTTCGGTACAACCTGATCAGATCTTCCGGGTGTGCTCCCCACCAAGTTCCAGTGATTGTACGAAGAAAATTGATTCTTTGTTGGCATTTTTGTTTCACATACGCAATATGTTTTCCCCATGTGCTTTTGGAATCGAACCAGACACCTAAATACTTGAAAGATATACTTTGAGTGATTGTTCTACCCTTTAGTTGAAGCTGTAACTGTGCAGGATGATGCTTCCTAGAAAAAACAACCAACTCAGTTTTCTCCGGAGAGAATTCGATACCCAGCTTCATAGCCCAAGTAGACAAATTGTCTAAGGTATCTTGCAATGGTCCTTGCAGGTCCGGTGCACTTGGCCCTATAACGGATACAACGCCGTCATCTGCAAGCTGCCTTAGCGAGCAATTTTCATCAAGACAACCATCAATGTCTTTTACATAAAAATTATAAAGAAGGGGGCTTAAACATGAACCCTGGGGGAGACCCATGTAACTAATTCGTGAAGTTGTCGAGTTTCCATGAGAAAAGCTCATATATTTCTCAGACAACAAGTTGCTCAAATAGTTGTTCATAATTGGTGAAAGCCCACTATCGTGGAGTTTATCCGAAAGGACATCGATACAAACAGAATCAAAAGCCCCCTTAATGTCCAAGAAAACTGAACCCATTTGCTGTTTTTGCGCATAGGCCAGTTGAATTTCAGTTGAAAGCAACGCAAGACAGTCGCTCGTTCCTTTGCCTCTCCGAAATCCAAATTGCGTATCTGAAAGTAAACCATTCGACTCGACCCATTTGTCTAGACGAAAAAGAATCATTTTCTCCAACAATTTCCGTATACAGGACAGCATCGCGATGGGACGGTACGAGTTATAATCCGACGCGGGTTTACCGGGTTTTCGAATGGCGATAACTCTTACTTGCCTCCAGTCATCCGGAACAATGTTGTGCTCCAGAAATTGATTGAATAAGTTCAACAAGCGTCTCTTCGCGACATCTGGGAGATTTTTAAGCAAGTTGAACTTGATTCTATCCATTCCTGGAGCTGAATTGTTACATGAAAGGAGAGCAAGTGAGAATTCCACCATCGAAAACGGGGAATCTATTTCGTTATTACCCGACGGACGATCACGAACGTTGGTTTGAACCGACACCGAATCCGGGCAAACTTTCCGCGCGAAGCTGAATATCCAACTGTCCGAGTACTCCTTGTCTTCGTTAATCGGTGATGACGCGTTTCGCATTCTCCTGCCGACATTCCAGAGTGTTCTCATGGAAGTCTCTCGCGACAAACCATCGACGAACCGACGCCAGTAACCGCGTTTTTTTGCTTTAATTAAGTCCTTAAAAGTTTTCTCGAGGTCGGTGTACCGCTCGAAATCCCCGACCTTGCCGTGTTTGCGGAACCGTTTAAACGCGGCGGACTTCTCGCTGTTCGCGTCGGTGCAATCCTTATCCCACCACGGGGTGGGAGGTCGCTTGCGGACGGAAATACCCGGAACACGTTTCGTCTGTGCTCGCAGCGCAGAATCGATGATAAGACGCGCGAGAAAGGAGTACTCGTCCAGCGGAGGAAGTACGTCAACCGATTGGCTGGCATCAAGAACCGCGGTCGCGAATTTTCGCCAGTCAATGTTTTTTGTAAGATCGTACGCGATGTCGACCGAACGAGTAGAAGATGAACCATTGGTAATAGAAATTTTGATTGGCAAATGGTCACTACCGTAGGGATCTTGAATTACTTTCCACGAGCAATCCAACGATAGTGAACTCGAACAAAGTGAGAGGTCTAATCTGCTTATTTTTGCTGGAGGTTTGGCTACTCGTGTTGCTTCCCCGGTGTTCAGAATTGTCATTTTGAAGAAGTCGCACATGTCGTATATCAAGGTTGAGCGGTTGTCGTCGTACAGTTCCCCCCAGCCTGTACCGTGAGAGTTAAAATCTCCCAAGATCAACCGTGGCTCCGGCATAGCCGTGCAGATATCCGAGAAACTTTGACGAGAAATCGCAGTTCGCGGTGGAAGATATACTGAGGCAATACTGAGGCATTTACCTCGAATATTAACCTGACATGCAACAACTTCAATGCCTGTCACCGAAGGCAGATCGATTCTGTAGAAGGAATGGAGCTTGTTGATCCCCAGAAGCACCCCTCCATACGAATCTGCGCGGTCAAGGCGAATAATGTTGAAATCGTGGAAAGCAAGATCGTTGTCTGAAGAGAGCCATGTTTCACAAAGGGCAAATGCATCAGAAAGTGAGTTGTTAACTAAAAATTTAAATGTGTCAAGTTTTGGCATAAGACTTCTACAGTTCCACTGAAGAACAGAGATCATATCCCCGACCTCATTCGGAGAATTATCCATCGAAAGATATGATCGATGCATGGAAGGACCACCTAGAAGCTAGTTGCTTCAAAAGAGTTTTCACCATTGGCAGCACTAAATTAATAATGCTCCTCGTTGAGTCAGAGACATTGAATATACTGAAGAAGCTATCCACAATACCAGAAAACGTGAACATGGGGGCATGTTCTTGCTGATTATTCAGCTGCTTTTCTGGCCGAAAAACTGGGACATCTGGGGTTTTAGATGATCCTGGAAGTGACGGAAAGTTCTTGTCATAATTACAAGGTTTAAAACCCGGTGGAATGGGTTTCGGTGTATTTCCGTTACCTCTTGAATTTTCCAAGGTGGAAGGGTGGTCCGTACGAGTGGCCTTACGAGGCTTTTCGGTGGTGTGTTGTTTTGCTCGTTTTCTCGTATTGCCTTTAAAGACAAACGGACTACCCTCACCGCCCTCTGAGTCAGAGTCTAGATCATCAACTGGCAAAATGGAGAACGTGTTACTGTTTTTTGGTGTGGTCTGAGAAGATGAAGCGGTATTCTTCAAGAGTTCTGCTAGTGTTCTCTTGGAGCGAGCTTGCAGAGACCGCTTAAGTTTTTCTCCCTGCTGTTTATACCTCGGGCAGTTAGTCAGGGTATGCAGGCTCTCCTTGCAGTACACACATTTTGGTGGAGCACCGCAAGGGCCCTCTTGATGTTGCTCGCCACACTGATCGCAGCGTGGTTTGTTCGAGCAGTAGTCCGATGTATGACCAAGTTGTTTACATTTCGAGCAGTTCATTACCCGAGGTACAAACAGGCGTACAGGCAGCCGAACCTTGCCAATAGCGACGTAGTGAGGTAACGCTGAACCCGAAAACGTCACACGAAACGAGTTTGACAAGGAATAAGTTTTTTTGGAGCCTACTACGGATACTGACTGCATTTGAAGGCAGTCCAATATCTTCACCTTCGGCAGAGCACGGTTTTTAAAGATTCCGAAGGAATCGGGACCCAAGAAATCATCACTAGTCAAACTCGCTTCGGTGACCACTCCTTCAATTTCTACCTCACTACTGGGTATGTAGACTCGGTATTCCAATGAAAAAAGCTCGCACGCAACAATTTGGTTAGCCTGCTTCCGGTCATCAACGGTAACGCGCAGTTTTATTGGTGTTACCTTGAAAATATCGGTAACGGCCGAAAAATGTGTTGTTAGATCCTTAGAGATCCTCGGAATGTTCAAAGGTTTTTGTTTGGGCCGGAAAAAAACAACCCATGGGCCTTTCGAGGCTTCTGGGTAAGCCTTTAGGCGGGGGAGCGCAGAGGTTTTTGGGGGCAATGGTGTGGGGGGTGCAGGTGGACGAGGAGGAGATGGTGGGGGAGAGGGTTGTGGGCGATACCTTTTCTTGGGATATGCTCCAGTATTTTTGCTGGAGAGCGAGTCAACTGGAACGTCAAGGGTTTCCATTTCCACAACTTCCTCGAGACTTTCGTGTGAGGTGGAATTAAGAGTTTCGTCGTCTGAGATGGAAAGCGACCATCCCCCGCCTTTATCATTTTCATCCATTGCGGTTAAATATCGCCGCAATGGTGTTTTTTGTAAAAAATTTTACAAATAATTGCAGTAATTTCAAATAATATCAAAAAAAAAATATATATATATATATATAGTTTCACTCTACTAACGAGTAATACATGCAAAGAAAAAAAAATCAAAAAAAAAATAATGATTATATACTATTTACAGAGTTTTGGATCACCCTAAGTAATACAAAAATAATAATAAAAAAAAATCAAGAAAAAAAAATCAAGCGAAAAAAAAATTGGATTTTTGGATCACCCTAATTAAACACCAATCTAATATTGGACCAGGGAAACAAGGAAGATGCTATACTGGCGAGAACAATACAAACGACACGATTTATACCTAACGCACTGAGGCGGCAGCAGACTGGAGAGATATAATTGTTTGATCCAACGGCTGCAGAGTCAATAACCTCGATGCTGGTGTGCCTCGGTCGACTCGGTAGGCAATATGACGCTCTTTCGTTGTTGCTATCGATGGGGTGATTTACCGATAGTGGTGATGATTTTGCTGATGATGTTGCGATGATGCTGGGTTAAAGCTGGACCGTAATGAAAGCACTCGGCATATCATTAACGGCTTCCTCACTCGCGCACTAGTCGTCTAAACACTATGCCAATTAACTTTGGCGAGAAAAAACCCTCGCGTGGGGAAAAACTCAAAACTAAATGATAGTGTCGTACAACGAGACCGATGCGACTTGATCGGCTCAGCGTGCGAGACGGAATGGGCTCCATTGCTGACTGTCACTTTCTTCAACGTTAGCTGAATGTATTCGCTAGTTGGTGCAGGTTAAACAGAATGGTAGTGAACCCAGCCAAATGCTCCGCTATTACGTTCTCACGAAAACAACAACCGATAATATTTAGATATGACCTGCTTGGCTCGACAATCGAACGCGTGAATCAGGTGAAAAACTTGGGTGTGATCTTGGATTCGCAGCTTTCATTCAAGCAACACATTGCATATGTTGTTGATAAGGCGTCAAAAACTTTAGGGTTCATTTTTAGGATAACTAAAAACTTCACTGATATCTACTGTCTAAAATCTCTCTTTGTTCGCTTGTTCGATCGACGCTTGAGTATTGTTCAGCGGTTTGGAACCCAAACTACATCAACGGTGCCGAATCTGTTCAACGTCGCTTTCTTCGTTTTGCGTTGCGTAGATTGCCTTGGAATGATCCGTTTCGATTACCAAGTTACGAAAGCCGTTGTCAACTTATCGACCTAGAACTTCTCCGGACTAGAAGAGACACAAGCAGAGCCCTAACCGTGGCCGATATCCTACAAGGAAGGACAGATTGTGAGGCTATCCTGAGGCAAATTGACCTGAATGTTCAACCCCGACCGCTTCGTAATAACCTTATGCTAAGACTGCCTCTACGTCGCACAAATTATGGAGCGTACGGTGCGATTTGCGGACTGCATCTGCATATGTCTTCGACTTTCATCTCTCCCGTGATGCGCTTCGTCGAAAGTTTTCTTCTGTTTTTCGCCGGCAGGAGTTAAGATATTGACTATAAGATATACGTTTTTTAATGTTTTTTTATGTTATGACCATGCTTGAATTTTTTTTTTTACCTTAGTTGATAAGGTTAAAATCATTGAGGCTTCATCCAGCCTGTTGATTTAAAACAACAATAAACCAAAAAAAATATTGAGGCGTTATTGGTCTTAATGACGTAACCTAAACTAAACATAAAAAGTACTTAAACTAAACATCAATAAGTACCTAAAAAGAAGGAAAATTACTTGACAAATTAAACTGATCTACTCACTTAGAAATACCTAATTTATCACGTGACGGAATCCATCTTTTATGTAAATTGATGTAAATTTATGTTATGTAAAAATTGATTTAAGTAAAAATTGATGTAAAAATTTTATGTAAAAATTGATGTTCGTATACGTCAGTCTCAGAGCACCTAAATTTTCATGAATTTTTTTAAGTGTGTAGAAAAAAATGAACTAAACCTCCGGCGAAGCAGCTGGCAAGTCAAGGCCAAAGAAGAATATCTGTAAACCACCGATTGCGCCTAACATGCTAGTTCGCTGTATGAGCAGGCGCAGCATTAAAATATTCCGTAGGGCTCGGGGTTGAACATTGATGTCAACTTGCTCAAGGATAACAGGGCAATCGGTGCGTCCTTGCAAAATATCCGCAATTAGCAATGCCCTTGCTGTATCTCTTCCGGCCGACAGGGGCTCCAGATGGATCAGTTGTAAACGACTTTCGTAGCTAGGCAATCGGAAGGGATCCGTCCACGGCAGTTTACGAAGCGCGTATCTCAGGAACCGTCGCTGCGAACCGACTCAACTCTTGCGGCACCTATGTTGTAGTGAGGAGTCCAGACAACCGAGCAGTATTCTAATATGGAGCGAGACAAGGAGCAGTTCAACGATTTAAGGCAATAGATATCCGTGAAGTCTTTGGCAATCCTGAAGATCAACCCGAGAATTCTGGAAGCTTTGTCGAGAATCAAATCTAGGTCCTTAATTTGGCTGACGTGCTCAATTTCAGTGCCTAACAAAACATGCTTGAACATAATAGTCTCTTTCTTGCGCGAAAAAGAGATAACCGAGCATTTGGACGGGTTAACCTCCATACGATTCAGAATACACCAATCAGCAAAAGCATTCAGCTGTCGTTGAAGAAAGCAACAGTCTTCAATCAGGTGAGTTCGAAGGACGAGTTTAAGGTCATCTGCGTAAGATAATCGTGGTCCCTCAATTACCAGATTTACGTCGTTGAAGTAACTCAGGAAAATCAGTGGTCCCAGGTGACTATACCCTGGATTAAGCCAGACGTGGCAGCGAACAAACGGGACTGGTGATCACAAATGACAACAGTAAGATAGCGATCGGTGAGGTACTGAAGTGCCCAACGTAGAGAAACTTTGTTTTACTCGCGTGGTCTTTCTTTTTTCGTAAAATAAAAGACAGTAATTCCATTTCCTACTGTAGGTAAAAATGCTCTTTGATGATCATTTAATCTAAGGTTGGAACTGTGCTTGTACGCACCTAGCAAACCTCTTATAATACCTCATCAGAACAACTGCCCCGATTATTTATTCTTCAAAAACTTTTATACATGAATTTGTTACTTAAACTCTCTGATTCCGGATATCCAGAGGACCGTATTCTGGCAACCCAGTAGCATAATCGATATGTTGATGTCATAATTCGTCTTTGCTAATGATTATATGTAAGGTCTATTTTCTGGAATTGACTAATCTCCCGGTGATTCCGGATATCCAGAGGACCGTTTTCTGGCCACTTGGTTGCAAAATAGATATTGTGATGGTATATTTCATCTATTCTCATGCTTGTATGCAATTTAGGAAAAAATCGCGGATCTCTAGGTCTACTTTCAGGAAATGACCATTTTCCCGGTGAATCAGAATTTCCACAAAGCCACATTTCACGGGTTTTATCGTTTCGATTGGCCACCCACAACTCTAATCGGTTACTTGCCTGTTCCGTTTGAAAATAGAAGTCATACCTTTCATGTAGTTGCTCAAATTTAAGATGTGGTAACCAAATTGCCGAGAACCAGTCATGTCAACATGAATCGACACGCATTTTGCTCGGGACTTTTCCGGGTTTTTCCGTTCCGACTGGCCAACTACAGGTCCAATTGGGTTTTTATCTATTCAAAATAAAAATAAAATAGCCATATCTTTCGATTGGTGGCTGAATCATAACGATTGGTCATCGCATTGCTGAGAACCAGCCATGTCAACTATGAATCGACACGCCTTGTAGCCTTGGTACTTTGAAGAAGTTTCGATGGCTTGTGATTATGTCAATTAATCAACATTCAGTCATTGAAAGAGCGTGGGGATTATACTGTGGTCTCTTCCGTGAACAATATTGTTTCGCAACGCATTGACTAAGCTTATTTATTATCAAGACTTAATTTATTGTACCTTCTCGTCAAATGCGTAATCGACATTTGTAGATCGTAATTACGTGAAATATGGACCGATAAATCGGATGATGTCTTTTTAAAATCTACATTGTGAAATGATAGACCTAAATATGCCACCCCTAAAACTGAAAAAAATATTTCCAAGCACTGCGAAATCATAGATCATAAGTTATAATGTTATTATGTAGTCTACGGTCTTTGATTGACGAATAAATAAATAAAGAATACGAAATCCTCGGAAAAATTCTAATGGGAGTGTTCGATTTGTTCAGACTTTGACAGTTCATTTGGCTCAAAACATTCTCTCCGCCCATCTCTCCCTCTGAGTATTTCTAAGGTTGATCAGATACGGCACGGCACAAACAGTCTTCGGGATAAGAATCCTTCACAATAATAGCACTAGCTATCGCACAAAAGGCACAACATTCACAGTAATACAGTCACAAAACAAGCAAACTCGCAAAAAAGGCATCTGAATGACTTAAGCACACCGAAAATCACGAAAAAAAAAACTGCTGTATCAAAACAACAACACTTCACTGCCAGACAATGCTATCATTTTCCTGGAAAGGTTGCCGAAGAAAAAGAGGCTGCCGACAATAATCGCACTCACCAGAGAAGTTTGGAGCGTTGTAAAAACGTTTTAAGCCCTTTTTGGACAATTAACCACTTCATTCGAGCAGTTAAAATGACGTTACCACCACTCGAACTTTGAAATAAAACATAATTTTGAGATTTTTTTCTTCCAGAACCACGAGAAAAGTAGCCATCATTTGTGCGTTTCATAAAAAAAATAGAAATTAGTTGGTTCAGTTTTGAGGAATCTCTGGTAGAAAGTCACGCCAAAACTGCTTGACAAAGTGGTCAATTCTGTCGCTTGCTGGATTCCCAAGCAGCACGCTTCCATCGAAATAAGTTGCTGTAACATGATTGTGACTGGAATAAGTTTCACACAAGTAACTACAATTGTTCTGTGACAAGTGTTCTGCTAGGGTTGGATAGAATAGCAAGCAGCAGATAAATGAAAATAAACAAACCCGCCATATATGTGCGTGACGCTGAGAAATAGCTAATAAAAGTGTGGAGGCTGCTTAGATTGACGAATATACGTAACTTCCCCTATTTAAATTAGTGTTGCAATACTATTCTATGCGAGTTCATTATGGGTAGTGTATGTATTACTCGCACTACTTTGCTGCTGGTTTCCCATAAGCGAACTGTATCCCGGATGGGTAAACTATCTCACAAATGGTTTGGATGATACCCCGAACACGTCGTTTAGCTCTCTTTTATGGTTATTTTTATTAGGGTTTGGAAAAATTAGACACGATCACGTTTTTCACCGTTTGGACCACTGTGCAAGTAACGGAACTACTTCGTTTTGAAAACAGAACGACTGTAATGTGACGTGATTTGCTGAAAACCTATTGTTTTATAAAAATTACGTTGTTAAAAATAAATTATTCATTTACATTTCAGGCAACCTTCCAATGAGTCACTCCTACCATCGGTTACGGAAGGCGTTTCAAGCCCCGGTGGAAGCCCTGAACAGCTGTCACCGTACAAGGTTCCCAGCATCGTGTCGACTCCGTCGCAGGATTCTTCCAATACAGCAACTGCCACCGAACCCGATCGCATTGAAGCAACCACTCCGGACAGCATCGACCAAATGGTAAATGATGACGCAACAACTTAGACGTAGTGCTTAATTTTCCCTGCGTTAGCTTATTTCCTAAACCTTTTTATCAAACGATAGCAAACTATACTTTCCCTTACCTTTCTTTTCCTCTTTTTCTTTTATTCTAGAATTTGCCAAATCGTGCATACTTAGAAGTTCTGCTCTAATTCGATGCTAGTGATTTCTGATTTAGCTTTTTACCCAAAGATTTTAAAAACTCTGAACCGCAAGCAATTGGTGACAAAAGCTATTTAAATTTTATCTGCAAATTGTAACTTTTGTTATACTTAAATCACGCCGTCTCGCAATTACAACAAATAGAGCGTAAGAAAAATCGTACAGCGTTGTTACTTTTACATTCACTAGATTTTACTTGTACTTATTGTGCATACGGAATTTTGGCGGTTTTTTGCATTTAATAGTTGACAAAATAAAATATAAACGGAATAAGGATAGCTTTGAACAAACATTTTTAATGTTAATGGTACTGAACGGAAACTAGAATTAATAAGCGTGTACATATTTACAAATTTGATCTTTTTAATATGTAGTCCAATTGAAAAAAAAAGAAGTGTTTTTTAAAAGTAAACTAACATTTGAATACACATATATCATTATTGACCAAAAATTGAATGTTTAACTACTTAAGAGTTTGATATTACTTAAGGCTCTGCTATTGGAGGCAGAGCCGAACATTCAGAAAAATTACGCTTTAAACATTACTATTAATATTATGAACTTAACTTTAAAGGTAGTAAACAAAACCTATAATGTGAGCGTCAGAACTTGCCATTGTTAAGAATTGATTAAATTTGGCCAAAAAAAGCAAGCATCACCGTACCGTAATTAATACTGGCAAGTTGTGATACAATTTTTTGCAGATCTTTCTCTTTGAATCTTATGAAATTAAACTTACCTAGCGAGTATATTCAATGTAGACATAGGCAATTTGCATCGGTAATAAAAACAACTTCGTCAAATTTCGATAACTAACTAGCAGAAGTGAACAGGGTTGATATGCAAGAATAATACCCATAATGATAGAATTCCAACCACTTAAGCTTTAATACTACCTTTAAAACTATGATTAGAACTGACAAGTATGAACCGTTGAGTTTCGTCTCCACTTGGGACAAGCACACATCGGGACCATTTTAGTACGTTCCTCGACGATAATATGCACTACTTTACAAATGCCTTCTGTTACTCATGTTCTATTACTAGTGTATACTCTATCTCTCTAAATCCACTGGAAAGCAGTTGCGAAACTGTATTTCCAGGCAAGTTGTTTCTGTATTATTCCTGATTAGGGTTGATGGATCGTTTCATCGAATAGTCTCGTAATGCAGATTTGGTTTGCTATGTGGATTTAAGCAGCCACTAGAAAATGACATGTAACGTAAACTACCGGGCATGTAAATATGTGATTTGAATTCAAACCAACGATTCACTTGTTAAAAAGATTGTATACATGTTGCATGCAAGCTTAGTGGTTTGATATAACATTTGAAATATTTCATGACATATTTCTTTCCAACTTACCGAATCTACAATGTAAACCTGTATGATATATGACATCCCTATAACACACGCACACACACAGAACATAAATTTACGATTCAGACAAAGCCAAAGACCTTTAGAAAAAAAACGCGCTCAATTTGTCGAACCCTGTCATGTTTGTTTATGAATTATAGAAGCGTATCAACGAGCAAGCAAAATTAGGAGAATTTACATGTTTTTACTTGCCCGTTGCTACACTCCGAAAATTAAAAATACCCCGGACAGGCTGATACAGTTTTGTAGCTACTCAGCTAATTAAGCGTGTTCCAAAGGTTTAGGGAACAAAAAGATACATTTACTTCTTTGCCATTTGAAACCACTGGCGTTTAACTTTGAAAACTTCGTCAAGCCCTTCACATATAGGACCAGCTAGGCTCTATGTCCTTTTATCCGTGGAAATTTCAACCACTAAAATTCACTATCGGCCAATGAAATGATCCGCATCCACTCTCTCTGTAGACAAAAACAACATGTTTTTACCATACAAACAAACAAAACCGAACCATTCCAACTGCAAAGAGACTCCAAATACAACGAGTAACAAGAAGTTAGAAACCAAGAATTGGAAACCATTCGTGATTGTTGATACAATTTTGACAATTAATATGACAGCGTGTTTTGGCGCAGCAAAAATACCCTGTTTCGTAGTTTCGTTATACATTTTTATACACCGTTTATTATATTTAGAAGCTTTAACTAGCAAACGAAACGTAAAATTAATCCCAAAACCGAACTTGAGAGGGGGGGGATTGGGCCCAAAAATAAGCGAAATAAACCTAAAAGGCAAACTGATGTAGAATTAGAGTATATAATGTGTGAAAAGTGCCCAATCCCATTTCTTCATTTAAAAAAACCACGCATATCAAAACAAATGTAACATAAACTTAAACTTCAAAACTTTTAAAAGAAACAATAACTTGCTATTAATGCTTTGATAAATAGCAACGTCTAAAGGCGTTGTAAAAAAAAAAGTTATTCACTTGAGTCCAAATGTACCAAATTTAAATAAACAGCGTGAATTCCAGCATAGAATAACCTAATCATTTTTATTTAGGAAAAATCTCTCTATTTACAATTTCATATCTACTATCCCGTTGTAAGTAAAATGCACAAAACTCACTGGAATATGCGTTCAAACTGAAAGACCTTTATCAGTACCCATTCCCAGGCCATTCCCTATTCCACAGAAAAGTAAACAAGCAGAAATAGTTATAATGTGGTTCCCCCTTGTTTGTGTTCTTTTCTTTCTACTGACAATCATTAGTAGTATAGCTTGAAGCAACCAAGTGCTAATAACAAACTTAATTCTACATTTCTGAACCCACTTACCAATGTATTTTAAGCTCCCCCTTTCCTTTACAAGATCTAAGAAACCCACAGCACAGAAAAAGCAGCATCATGACTTTAGAAAGTCACTCCTGCACTGTCTACACGGAATGCAATTCTTTGCACTTGAATGTCTGAAAAAGTTATCTCCTCCTCTTTCGTTTTCCCGACTAAGTAAGTAAAAACTTCACCCTATTACCGAAAAAAAAACAAGCAAACAAAAACAAAAACGATTGAAATGTGATCCACTTATGTACTAAGAAAAAGAAACAAATATCAAATTGTTAAGTTTTAGAATGTGGTGATTTTTTAAATTTTTGTGGACAATACCCCCGGATTGATTGCATCGGAACAGTTTCGTTGTGAATGAGAAGATCATTTGTGTGAGCCGTATGAAATTTAAATTCATTTTTTTTTTTTAGTAAAGAGGCACAAGATGTTTTCTCGCGCAATTGTTAACATTAATTGAATCTACGAATAAAGTTTAATCAGTTTTATTTAATCGGGGCTCCGTTGCGTCCATTTCACTCTATCAATGTATCCGAAAGCCGTGTGATTAGTGGAATGTTCTTTGCAATCTTGAAATCAATTTTGGCAGCAAGTATCCAACACAGCAAAAAAATAATTTTGATATCACGTCAAAGTGGATGCACTACAGTCATGTCGAAAATATGGTGTAATATTACCTGCTAAAAAGGACAAAATTATCATTAATACAATGCATGAACTGACATTACGCTGCTTTTGCTGCATTTGTTTATTTATGTGGTCATAAAAATTACATGAAATTTTCGACATGATTGTAGTGCATCCACTTTGATGTGATATCAAAATTATTTTTTTGCTGTGAAGTAACACAGAAAACATCGTTAATTTTTTTTTTTATTTGTTTCTTAAAGTTGCCAAGAAATACATCTTGATACGACACATATGTTTCATATTTGTTGCTTGATTTACTTTAGTTCTCAAATTGCTGCGTTTTTCCGTCACAGCTGGCTGGATATTCCCATCCATGAGGAGAACAGGAAACCTGTTGAGTCTTAATAATAAAACTCAACTGCTTATGTAAGGCGCAGCTACAAAGCCAGATCATTCTGGAGGTGGCTGGGTTCGATTCCAGGTCCGGTCTAGGAATTTTTCGGGTTGAAGAAAATTTCAGTTTGATCTCGAGGAGAAACTAAAGGAAAATATTTCAGAGGATAGTTCCAAGAAAATGTAGAAGTGAGTTAATCATATTGTCGAGCAGTTTTGGGACGACATTCTTTCTACCAGCGGTTTTACGAAACTGACGCAATAATTTCCTGATTTTTCAAGCTTAGCATGAATAAGCTACTCGAGATCTTTTCGAGGTTCTAGAAGAAGAAAAAATCAAAATATTGTTCCACGACACAACAATAAATAAATTTTAATATTCCAGGCTCCAAGAAGATGCACTACAAACATGTAGAAAATTACATGTAATTTTTATAGCCACAAAAATAATCAAATGCAGTAAAAGTAGCGTAATGTCAGTTCATGAACTGTATTAATGATAATTTTGTCCTTTTTGGCAAGTAATATTACACCATTTTTTTGATACGATTGAAGTGCGTCCACTTTTATTTTTTTAATAATTACTTTATTTGTACAGCCTCAATCGAATAAACTTTACAGAGCCGTTGTCGCGGTTGTCTCGAGGATAGTGGAGATTTACAATATTTTGGATGGAAAAAGGGAGTAGGAGGTTTGAAATGTGATTTACGATACAATATTTAATTAATCCTAAAACGTGACCTTATTTCTATTCATCTTGAAAACAAACATTAAAAAACCCTCACGTACAAAATACAAACTAAACACAAGGTTAATCAAACTAATTATCTAAGGTTAATAGTCTTAAAGTAAACATATATGAGTTTCATAAACTTCAGATCGCACCCAGCCAAAACATCCCGAATTGGAACATTAGTTTGTCTACCTCGAGCCCGAAGGGAATCGTACAGCTCAGATCTGACTCCACGATGCTCAGCACAAGACCAAATAATGTGATCGGCGTCTTGGTAATCTTGTCCACATTCACAGAGATTCCTGTCCCCCAGCCCAACACGGATCAAGTGAGCGTTTAACGAATAGTGATCGGATATGAGGCGAGACATCACATGAATGAAGTCTCGAGTTCTCGACCCACCTCCAACCCCTTGAACCAAGGACTCTTCGACACCTTAGGGATGATCAAATATAGCCATCGTCCCAGACTCCCTTCACTCCATTTATGTTGCAAGCTGGCGAGTGACTGTTGACGATAAATTCGTTGTAGGCGATTTGTCGATCGTAAATATCGCCTTCCATAGCGCCCACCATAGCAAGGACTCACTGCCCGGAATCGAGCAATGAGATGGGACCCATGCAAAGGTGATGACAAAAGATCTTAAAGATAAAGCACTTAGAAGCTCTCGTATTTTCATGAGAAAATACGAGGAGTGTTTTACCGGCCTCATGGAGCGAATAGCCTCGACAGAACTGAGACAATCCGTAAAAATAAAATAATGATCTGGTGCAAGTAAGGCGATAGTTTCTTGCGTATAATGTATTGCCGCCAGCTCAGCAACATACACGGAACAAGGAGCATGAAGCATTCGAGAGATGCAATGAAATTCGTTAAAAATACTAAATCCAGCGGACGCCTCTATTAGTGATCCATCTGTGACTTGGCCAAACTTTGCAGTGTATAATGACGGAAAAATCATGGAACGATGATGTTCTGCGCCTCCGCGAATCTCTTGCGTCATAGATAAATCAAAATACACTGAATTGCCGAAGTCGGAGAAGCATACACGATGAGGATTATGCTGTGAAGGGCTGACATCCTGTGTTGTGTATACGTAGTACAATGACATAAAACGAGTTTGAGGGTTTAGCTCAAGAAGCTTCTCAAAGTTTTCGATTACCAGTTGGTTCATAACTTCACAGCGGGTTAGGAGTCTGAGGGACAGTTCCGAAAACCGATCAGAGAGTGGCAACATGCCCGCCAACACTTCAAGACTCATCGTATGAGTCGAGTGCATGTATCCTAACGATACGAAGACAGCGATACTAGATCCGTTCCAGTTTGATGATGTGCGTTTTAGCCGCCGACTGGAAGCAAAAACTACCGTACTCTAAGATAAAATCGTTGTCCGGTACAACGTTAGAAGATCTTGCGGATGAACTCCCCGCCACTTTCCGGTAATTGCGCCACTTTCCGCGAGACAGTCGTTCGTTCTCTTGCCCCTACGGAAACCAAATTGAGTATCTGAGAGTAGGTGGTTCATCTCAACCCATTTGTCCAGGCGAAAAAGGATCATTTTCTTTAACAATTTTCGAATGCACGATAATATCGCTATGGGACGATGCGAGTTATGATCTGACGCGGGTTTCCCAGGTTTTTTTAATGGCTATTACTCTCACTCGCCTCCAATCATCTGGCACAATATTGAGCTCCAGGAACTGACAAAACATGTTCAACATGCGCCTCTTAGCGACGTCTGAGATCTTCAACAAGTTGAATTTGGTCCTATCAGCCCCGGAGCCGAATTGCTACACGAAAGGAACGCGAGCGAGAGCTCCAGCTGGTTGATCTTGTCTACCGAATTCGTCGTTTCACGAGGAATCATCTGTGCCGACATAGAATCAGGACATACTTTTCGCGCGAACTTGAGAATCCAATGATCTGAGTACTCCTCGCTCTCGTTGTTTGAAGACCGGTTACGCATCCTTCACGCCGCGTTCCAAAGCGTATTCATCGACGTTTCGCGCGATAATCCGTCCACGAATTGCCGCCAGTATCCGCATTTCTTGGCTTTGATGAGGCCCTTGAGTTCGCGTTCAAGAGCCGAGTACGCTTCGAAATGCACGGGTGTTCCACGTTTCCGGAAAAGCTTAAACACGTCGGACTTTTTACGATAAACCTCAGTGCATCGCTGGTCCCACCAAGGGGAAGAAGGTTTCCTACGGAAAGACGTTCCTGGAACCAGCCGAGTATGAGCTTGAAGCGCGCTGTCAAAAATCAGATTGGAGAAGAAGTTATATTCCTCCAACGGTGGAGGCCCTTCTATCGACGTTAGGGCATCTTCTATCACATTCTTGAACTTTGTCTAATCGATATTACGGGTAAGATCGTACGCGACGTTAACGGGTTCCGACGGATTGAACCCACTGGCAACTGAAACTTTGATCGGCAAGTGATCACTACCGTGGGGATCTATTTATTTGTTTGTCGTCAATCAGTGTAGACCATTTTACAATTGTTGTCTTAAGTGCTATTTTTACAATTTTGTCTTTGTTTATATTTTTATAATATGTCTTAAGAACAAGTTAAAACATTACTTCTAGTTGACGTTATGCGAGGAATTAAAATATTGCTTTAATTTGGTTTTTGTCATTGTAAAGTCAATGTTATCGCAGTGTTTATTATATGTATCCATCATTTGGTTCAAGGGTCCAAATTTGGCATAATTCGTACGAATTAGGCATTTCATAAATGCCTAGATGGTGTATATAAATTTAATGATGACAATAGTTCTATTGAATCAATTCGATGTGATACGATATCGTTTACGAAAGAAATCGTAGCAAATTCACGACGCTCTTTTAATGTTTGGATATTTATGAGCATACACCGAGCTGTGTAAGATGGCAGAGGAAATACAGTCCAACCTAACTTGCGGAGTTCATACAATAGAAACTGCTTTTGAACGGACTCTATTCTTTCTTCGTGTGTGATTGAAAAAGGAGACCAAACTATGCTGCAATATTCTAATATCGACCTTACATAAGCAATGTACAATGTTTTTATCGTATAAGGATCGTGAAAGTTATAGCAGAAACGTTTTATGAAACCAAGCATGTTGTTAGCTCTGTTAATAATTGTGTTATAATGATCGGTAAAAGTAAGTTTTAAGTTGCCCCGTAACGTGGGTAGATCACCTTTTCGTGGTACGTTACGGGATGTAAGATCTACCACCGATTCCTAGTCCTGACTACTTCAAACTAGGGGAACAGGATTTTTCAGTAATTCAAGGAACACATCTTAGTCCTTGTTACTTTTTATGCCTTGTTGATAGTGACAAGACTCGGCTTTGTCTACCGAGGATGATCTTGAAACAAGGCAAAAAAAATGAGTTAGTTGTCTTCATCTAAGTGATTCCTAATCTTCTATCCGTTGTTCCCTAGTTCCTGACTACTTCATACTAGGGGAACAGGATTTTTCAGTAATCCAAGGAACACATCTTAGTCCTTGTTACTTTTTATGCCTTGTTGATAGTGACAAGACTCGGCTTTGTCTACCGAGGATGATCTTGAAACAAGGCAAAAAAATGAGTTAGCTGTCTTCATCTATGTGATTCCTAATCTTCTATTCGTTGTTCCCTAGTTTGAAGTGGTTAAGACTAGGGTTCTGATGCATGGTCATTATCGGTGTCATACCTTAATTTTGTTGCTAAGGAATTCAATTTTGACTGACAAAGGGGCGCGCCTTTGGAGGGTGTTTCAACACTCCGAAGGGTATAAATAGCGGGACCTTTCAATTAGAGTCGGATCCTTGCGATAAATGCAAGAGTGGCAACTGTAAAAAAATCGAATACTTCATCATTTCTCAATAGTGATGGAGTAATACGACATGCACTAAACTAAGGACACGGGATATACTACAATAGATCAATTTACTGGTCGCAGTAGTGTTAGGTCCCGAACAGAGGAAAAAAAAAAAAAAAGTTTTGAGTCCAAAATTACATGAAGATCCCTGACTCTATCACACTTTTCTACGATCTGGTTTCCTAAAGTGATTGTTATATCGGGTAGAATTTGTTTTCTACTAATGGTAATTGAGTTACATTTTTTAATATTTAATTGTAGCAAGTATGGAATATCTGAATTTCCTCTTTGAATGTGATGATGTCTTTGGCATCTTTTATTAAAAAAAAAAAAAGTTTAATGTCGTCAGCATATATTAAAACTTTCAATTTCTTAATAATGAAAGATATGTCATTGACGAAGAGAAAAAAATAAAAGCGGTCCTAAATGGGAGCCTTGAGGAACTCCTGAAGTGACATCAACGGGATTTGATATCTTTCCTTTGTATTTTACTATTTGATGGCGGTCAGTTAAATATCATTCAAGCCACTTGAGGAGTGCGTAATGAATTCCCATTTTTTTAAGTTTAAAAAGAAGCATGGGTATGTCAATTCGATCAAACGCTTTGCTGAAATCTGTATACAACACTTCTACATGGTTTCCGTTATCCATTGCATTCAAGGAATAATTAATTAATTCGAGCAAATTCGTAGTTGTTGAACGGCCTTTAAAGAAGCCATTATTCTGTTTTTAATTTGAAGAAAGAGTTTTTCATTTACAATCGCTTCGAAAAGTTTCGGAATGCAAGAAATTATAGCTATACCACGATAATTACGTATGTTGGATTTTTTACCCGATTTAAAGATAGGCACTAAAAACGTGGTAGGGGTAAACAATAGTTGCAATTTCCAAACCTACGACTGGATGCCTTCCTTCAAATAACAACTGAAGTGCGGTAAAAAATCGGTAGAACTGTTTCAAACACACAGTTGGTACTTGAGCGGGTCGGTTTTCATCTCTTTTTGCCAGTGGTGTCTGGGGGGGGACACCCCTCACCATCCCTCTCCAAAGGGGGAGTTTGGTAAAGAGAGATGAAAAAACCGATTTGTACCTTCCTTAAAAGTTGTCCCAGCTCGCTATTCTAATATCTATATGCAATCTTCACACTGCCGTACTCTAACGCAACTATCAACTCTATGCTACTCCATCTATCGTATAAAAATTACCACTACAGTCTGTTATTTGAAATTAGCATCTTCAACTATAACTAAAAACGAGTTTTTCCATATTTTATGGAAGTTTCCGGATTCCAGTGACATATTGAAAATCCAAAATAATGGAGCAGTAAGTTCAATTGCTAAAGTTTTCATAAAAACTGGCGGAACTCCGTCAGGGCCAGGACCTTTAGATGCATCTAAATTGTTTAAACCCTTCAAGATATCAT
Organism: Ochlerotatus camptorhynchus; assembly: GCF_037179485.1. Taxonomy (NCBI): domain Eukaryota; kingdom Metazoa; phylum Arthropoda; class Insecta; order Diptera; family Culicidae; genus Ochlerotatus; species Ochlerotatus camptorhynchus. Next base: position 21,539 of record NW_027040667.1, on the reverse strand, counting down.
GAACCTTGATTTGACTTACGCTGATGTCACTTGAAAATTCTGTATAAGATTCAAAATATTCACGGTCACGGTCCTCTTCTGAAAACGTAGTATAGATTTCTTGGAAGAAATTTGCAAACAAATTGCATATATCATCCGAGTTATCACCTATCCTATCGTCTAAATGCATCTTTGAGGGAAAATTATCATATTTTAATGTGGTTTTCACATAATTGAAGAAGTTTCTAGGACAAGATTTTATTTCAAGTTCAGTTTTTAAATTATACTCCTCAAATGCCATATTCACGGCCAAATTTAACTGATCGCAAATGTCTAAATAGTATGCCTAAGTTTCTTCACTATTATATTTTTTATAAAATTTGTGCGCTTTTTGCTTTCGATTTTTTTAATTTTTCAGTTCCCTGTTGTACCAAACTGGATGTTTTGCATGACTCTGACGTCTTCTTCTTTTAGTTGGCACTTCTTCAAGTATTATTTCAAGCAACACATTGTAGAATACGTCAACTGAACATTCAACATTTCCTGCAGTTCTTAATATTGCTTGCCAATCGACAATGTTCAATCTATTTCCAATGTTATCATAATTTGCTGAATTGTAATCAAAGATTTCATCAAATTCTCAGTCGTTGGTTCTTTCATTCATGTGAACGAATAGAGAATATTCTATTGCTGGACTTAACGATTCAGTCACACAGAAATCTTCATAAGTATTTGTTAATAAAAGGTCTAAATAACAATTTTGTTGATTTTTCACATGGTTAATTTGATTGAGTCCTAAATTTGGAGGTACTTGAGAATATCGCCCACAATTTTATCAAATGAGAACAACCCAGATGAAGAAGGGGCTTCTGTTCTTAAAAATGGGACATCAGGGGTTTTGGATGTCCCCGGAGAGGTGGACAATCCTGGGTATAGTCAGTTCTGCGGAATCCAGGAGGAGTAGAAGTCTCCTTTTTTCCACCACCCCTTGATTTGGGCAAGCTGATTTGGGGTTCCTGATCTGCAACTTTCCGCGAACGGATGCGTTTTCGTTTCCGTGAAGAACCTTCCGTAAAACTGAACGAAACTCCCTCCTCAGCCAAGTCAGAGTCAGACTCGTCATCAGACAAAACAGCAAAGGGATTTTTGTCATTAGTCGATGGTGTGGCTGTCTTTAGCATTGCTGCAAAAGACTGCCTGGAACGCTCCTTAAGAGAGCGTTCTAGTTTCTCCCCGCGTTGTTTGTACGCCGGGAACGTCGAGAGACCATGCGGAGATTCCTTACAGTACACGTATTTTGGTGCAGAGACTGTGCAGGCGCCATCCTCGTGCTTCTCCCCGCATTTGGAACAGCGTGCCTTGCTGCCACAGTGAGATGCCGTATGTCCTAACTGTTTGCAGTTTTGATCCACTTTGATGTGATATCAAAATTAATTTGTTGCTGTGTGCTCAAATGACGTGATCCATTCCGTAAAATTATTTTTTTTTCCTTGAGTTGTTTTTCGTCGATCTTGTTTTCCGTACTGCGTACCGATGCTACCAACGCCAGGGAGGCAGATGCCACACCTGGATCCTACCTATTGACCCATCAACTCATGAACCAGGGACCAACGGCTACTTCCATCGCTGAAGGAAGGCATGATCAGAGATTTTATGCCTCAGAAAATCCCGTCGGCGCCGACTGGGGTGCCTTTTGGGGTGAGGGGCAATCACGCTTACCAGCGCCGCTGCCCGAAAAATGTTCCAAGGAATCGAACTCTGCGTTCTAAAGGAATTCTCTGGAAAATTGCATTGAAATTCTAATAAGAATTCTAATGGAACTTTCCGAATGTATCTAAGATTGTGCGGAACCGAATTCAAGATAATCCTAGGATTATTTTTGACCATATCGTGAAAACTCTGAGAAATATTTTAACGAAATTTTACAGAAATTATAAGAAAATTAACATAAGCAAACTCTTGGGAGAATTATTGATGATGATGGAAATGTTGATGATGGTCCCACCGCAGCAACTTGTTTATGACTGAAATAAGTCGTATATAAGTTTCTACAATTGATTTGTGACAAGCGTGCTACTAGGGGACTTGGCACAAACCATTTGAAGTTTATATGGAAATTACTATGGGAAATCCAAACTTTTTGTTCATTGTCTTCTTACCTTTTTCCATATGGCACTGTTCAAAAATTCAAAAGCTATACTTATTTTCTCAGCTTCAACTTAGCAGAATATAGTTGTTGAGCCAAACGTCAAATAAAATAGTTATTAATTGTTTAAGAGATTGATAATCTTATGGCATGATCAAGCAGCTGTTTTGTGAGCAACACTGTATCTTGCAGTGTGACATAGCAGCCATGATTTTTGTGCTCTATTCCAAGCGCCAGAAGCACCAATGTTGCCTGCTGAACAGTTGATTGAGCATAATCGTAAGACATTAGTGGCTTAAATTATTTATAACTTTTGATGCTTACATTATATTGCAAAGTGGTTCAGGACAAAGTTGTAGCTGAGAAAATTTTCTACGAGCTCAGTTATCTTTGTTTAAAGCAGAGCGATATGGTAAATTGTTAGATGGATATGAACAAAACATTTGGTTTTCCTATAGTAATTTCCATATAAACTTCAAATGGTTTGTGCCAAGTCAGTTTCTTTTCAAATAAGTTCAAATTTTGGGAGACTAATCAGGACCCGATTTGGAACCGTTTGAGCACTGTGGAACGAAAATGTCAAAATTTGCATCAGTCTAATATTCACTCTACTCATTACATACGGTTGTTTGCTTAAATTCATCTAAAACAGTTAGAAATGTTGATGTCCAAACCGAATAAGAATTCTTTTCGTGAGTGCTTGATCGTTGAAAAATGACTAGAAAGCTAATGATAGGTAGTTTCGTCTCGTGATAGTGAGAGGGCCTGTTTTCTCTAAGTCACATGACGGCCGTGATATTTACCAGCTCTAGCTGAGAGTCGATGATAAAGGTGGAGATCGTTAGGCCGAAAGAGGAGAGTCAGTGGTTTGCAGACTGATGTGCGATATAGTTTGCAGACAGGGTTGCTTCCACTCACTTGCTATAAAACAATGGTTTTTCGAAATTATGAGATCATTAGATGATATAATGATATGTTGTACTTGTAAGTAACAAGAAAAGGGTGTAAAGGTTGTGTTTGACTCATTTAACCTGTCAATTTCGCTTTCAGAGCGCCACAATCGGCGATCTTATGACTCGCGAGCGTTCACTCTGAGTGAGCGCTCACGAATCGTTAAATCGCTGATTGTGACGCACTGAAAGCAGGGTTACATCCACTCACTTCGCTATAAAAAATATTTTTCGAAATTATGGAATCTTTGGATGCTTTAATGATATTTTGTACTTGTCAGATACAAGAAGAGGTTGGAAAGTATGTATTTGAAACATAAAACCTGTCAATTAAGCTCACAGTGCGTCACAAGCAGCGTATTTATGACTCGTGAGCGTTCACTCAGAGTGAGCGCTCACGAATCGTAAAATCGCTTATTGTAACGCAATGAAAGCAATAATGACAGGCTTTCTGTGCCAAACACATAGTTTACAACCTTTTCATGTAACTTAAAAGTACTAATTATCATTTTAAAGTCTAATGATTTCATAATTCTGAAAAACAATTTTTTATAGCAAGTGAGTGGAAGCAACCCTGACTGAAAGCAATATTGACAGGTTTAATGTGTCAAACACATACTTGATGACCTCTTCTTGTAACTTACAAGTACTAATTATCATTATAACATCTAATGTTTGCATGTTTTGGAAACACAATTTTTTATAGCAAGTGAGTGGAAGTAACCCTGTTTGCAGATACACAAGGAGTGTTTGGTACCTGGCAACAAAGTGCACGGAGAAAAAAGTGATAGTGTGTAGATCACGGTGCTCCATTGTTGGCCACGTGTCATGGCATCTACCGATTGACCGATCATCATCCGGCCGTCGTCATCTGGCTGATGTCATCCAGCCAACCCTATCCGGCCATCTCCATTCGGCCATCGCCATTCGGCCATCGCCATTCGGCCATCGCCATTCGGCCATCGCCATTCGGCTATCGCCATTCAGCCATCGCCATCCGGCCACCGCAATCCGGCCGCCGCAATCCAGCTGCCGCAATCCGGCCGCCGCAATCCGGCCGCCGCAATCCGGCCGTCACAATCCGGCCATCGCCATTCATAAACATATGAGAACTTCACCTACTTGGGATATCATTGGCCACCTTTATTCCCGGTTACCTTGTATGAAGAAGTTTTACCTTTTCCATAGACAAACAGACATAACACTCACAATCACATACTTCGCAAATAAGGTTTTAGTAGCGAATGTGCTCGCATTTGTCTTGGTAGCGCCACTGAAGCGTTAAGCAAGCCACCTCATTTCAACTTGTCAGTGATGCCAGTTATTTTTCAGGTTAATTTAGTAGATATCAGTTCTTGAAAATTATAAGAGGGCCAAGGCATCCCACTGGAGACACATGCCACTTACTAATCGGACGAATACAGAGTTGATGAATTTTACATCCTAACAGCTGCACGTTGGTCATTCCACTTGTTGTGTGATTATTACAATGATGACGTTTTCTTGTTGATTACACTGGCAACATGTTATAACACTGTAGTCTGTACAAGACATTACCAGTTACATTACATCATTATGAGTAGCATTGATTGAGACATATTATATTTGTTTGCTGTGTACACATTATGAAGCGATGGTAGAAAGGGCACGCATTAGTGCTTCATTACCACGTTTATAAACTTTTTCCAACTAAAGAAGAATCACATTAAAAATACAAAATAATTTCTCCTACGGATCCGTGTTCCTGTAAAATTCAATCAATTTTTGTTCAACACAGCTGACGTGTCGACAGAACGAGGGACAAGGAACTGGTGAAAAAATTGCATGAAGGAGGGATGCTCCGGTTGCACATCAATGATTGACCTGATTTATGGTTTTAACTGACAGGTTTTCGTTATGCTATCAAACAATTACAAATTACAAATTGCTTGGGAATGTGGATGATAGAGGGTGCTAGTAGGCATGCAAAATACGTTTGACGATATTTTTGAAGAATTTTTTTTAAGAGTTATGTCTGTTTGTCTGTGCCTTGGCAGTACTGACAAATGGAGTGGCGATTTTCCATGTGTCTATACGGTCTTATAAGTTTTTCAAAAACGTTGGGGGCGGTCTAAAACCTCTCAAAAACTTTCTACACAATTAATTCACAGCTTCTTAGGAGCAGCTCTGCGGATATAAACCGGAGAAACAATATCTGTGAAAGCAATTTGTAAGCCTCATTGAAAATAGTGATCGCTCGGTACTTCCCACATTCTCGCTTTGTAAAATTATAGCTCTTCTGCTGGCCTAGTAGAGATATCAGCATTTTGAACCGGATTGCTCTTGCACCACCGTCACAAAACTACTTTAAAGGGTGCTGATTACTGGTTACTATTCCATAATAGCTTCCTTGATTGCAGAACCAAGGAGCGTTGACAACAAAGAATCGAAAATTACGTTTCTCCCTCGTGACCAGAGTATTTTCCCCGGAACATGAAGTTTTAGTTCCAAAGATTTGTCATAGCTGCCTCCACATTCATCAAAAGCTACGCGATCAAACAATTTTAACCCGGGAGAATTTCCATCGCTCATACTCACTTGAGGAACCTTTTATTATTTATTTATTTATTTATTCGACTAGTCGTACAGACTAAACTTTTCTACTTATAAACTAGATATTACTACTAATCCTATTTCTAAAATCGTTTTTAGTCAAGTTTAAATCAAATTCGTCACAGACAACATTGAACAAGCTAAGACACGAATCAAAAGGGTTATTGTAGCCGTAGTTTGTTCTATGGTATGGGACTGCTATTAAAATTGAATTCCGGAACCGTCGGGAAAGAATGTCTAGCGGAATCTGTGTGAGAAGTTTAGGGCAGTCGATAGATCCTCCGATGACATCGAATATATAGCCGCTGCATCGTTACTCGTCTGACAGGTAGTGGCTCCAATCCTATGAGCTTGCATCGGCCGGAATAAGGAGGAAGATTATTCGGAGCGTTCCAGGGAAGTTGTATCAGCGCAAAACGTAAGAATCGTTTCTGTACCCGTTCTATCATGAAAACATTAGCTACATAAAGCTGGGCTTAGACAGGGCAAGTCAATTGATCAAGTCAGTTTAATTCAACTGACTTGAACGCGAATTGAACGTGTAAACCATGCCATTCAACTGACTTGATCAACTCACTTGAATTGAAAAAAGTTGAACCAGGCTCAACTTTTCAAGCCAATTGAATTCAACTTACTTGATCAATTGACTTGCCCTGGCTAAACCCAGCTTAATAAGGGGACCAAATCGCAACTCCGAACTCCAGAATGCTACGAATCAACGAGCAGTAGAGCGTTTTTAAAGCGTGGATGTCGGTGAACTCAAAAACGTGGTTCCCAGCTCAGAAAAAGATTTGGCAGTCGTAATGCTTACGTGTTTATTGAATCTGAGCTTCGAGTCGATGGTAACTCCGAGGTTGCAGATGGACGACATACGTTCCAATGAGGCCGATTCCATCCTGCATTGATGAAGAATTGCTATTGAAGCGGCCGTAGGTAATAATTTTACACTTCTTGTTATTAACTCGCATGCCGTTATTGCCACACCATACCCGAGGGGCGATCAACTTCATAAATCATCTGAATTGTAAATACACACTTCGGAAAATACACAAAAAATACGTAAAGGCGTACACGCTGAAACTAAAATACCCTAATAAAAATACTCTAAAATACCTTGAAAATACTTTATTCACGAAAAATACATTTCATAATGAATTTAATATACTTAAACTTAAATTAAACTTAAAAATGCATTAACACAAAAAAAAAACAAAATACACCTTTTCAAGTCGGTTAAAAGAATCTAAAATACTCCAGTTGACAGCCCCTCGACCATACCAGCATAGTATCAATAATATTCCAGAAGAGAAGCTATAACACGATAGATTTTTAGGTCATTAGCGAATGAAAACTTAAACGAGGAAGGAAGCAAACACAGGTTATTGATAAAAATGTTGAATAATTGTGGTCCCAGAACGCTTCTTTGGAGTACACCAGACGTGATGTTTGCACAAGTACGAATATATCAACTCTGAAATCCAATCTTGAAAACCTATGTGCTTCAGTTTTACCACGAATATAATGTGCGGTATAGTGTCGAAGGCTTTTGCAAAATCAACATACACCGCATCAACTGGTCGCACCTCTTCTACTTCGCGGGACAGTGCGATGACGCCCACGATCTTGTATGAGTCTTTCGGTCTCGGAAATTCCTGGAAGCAACAAGACAGAATCAATCAACTTCACTGGACTAAAACCGTTTTCGAATGCATCGCTGTGCTGACCTCTACGTATGGTTCTTAACCAAAACAGGTTTTTGCAGGAGTAGTCTAGGAAGTCCTAAGCGTTTCATTTATACAGGAGTAAGTATCGAACACCGTGTGTTTTTGAGAAGGATTCAATCGTCTGCTTCAGGTTGCAGTTGTGCCCCGGGCCAGGTAGACGTCCTTTACGTTGTTGGCAAGGACTCTGTTGAGACTGCACGATTGCCTAAAAATGAATAAAATTTGGCATGATTTGCTTTTCTTTTAGTTCCTTCTATCTCATGAAAATAGCCCATGGAAGATATACTTGCATCGGGTGTTTACACGGGACCACGCTCTCTCTCGGGTGTCCCTGGATGGTGTTAATTGAGCTGGTGTTGAACAAACTCTGCATATCGATACCGGATTGGTTCAGAACGTCATCCTTGTTGGGAGTATTGATGGATACGTTCGATGCATTGCGACGGTGTTCCTTAGCACTCGAGTCCGACTCCAGCAAAGCCGTATGTGAAGACTTGTCAAACTTCTTTCTTTGATTTGTTTTCCGTGCTGAGCACCAATGCTACCGACGCCAGGGAGGCAACTCCCACACCTGGACCCTACCTATCGACCCATCAACTCATGAACCGGGGACCAACGGCTTTACTTCCCTTCCGAAGGAAGGCGTGATCAGAGATGTTATGCCTCAGAACATCCCGGCGGCGCCGACTGAGATTGAACCTAGACCTGCTGGGGTGAGAGGCAATCACGCTTACCAACACACCACCGGCGCCGCTGACTTGTCAAACTTGAAAAGTATCTTTTTACCTTGAACCTTCCGTCGACTGAAGAAAGTGTTGTTGTTGGTCGTTTGCTCCGTAAACTGTGCCCGCATCGTTGCTGTCGTTCTGAAAATCCAGATAGTCCGTCAGCATTTGCATTTGTACCGTTTGCGCCTGTCCCCGATATTCGATCAGATCGTGAGCTTTCACTTGGTTCAGACTGAATCGTTCCATAACGTTGTGGCCAGTTGGTGCGCACTGGCCATCAATTGAACAGCTTGAACACCAGATCCAGCCACTCCAGGATGGGAATGTTTTGTTGGGGAAACTGTTCGGCGCCGGTGTTGGACGGCGCTTGGTATTGCTGAGTTGGGGTTCTGGTTCTGTTGCTGATTCAGAGTCATAATGTCGATTTGGTGACGATCGTCATTAGCTCGCTTTCCATGTGTACTCTTAAAAACTGCAAGAGAAGAGAAAATTAAATTATCTGAGAAGCATGAACATTTATATCCGGTTTTACCTCTATCGATTCAGGCACTTTATTATGCAAAGCATTCAATGATGATTCCTAAGAAGTAGGGCCTATTGACACCCGGATTCAGCAGATTGGTGTCTTCGATGATTTCACTCTTATCGGCGTCGAAATACAATTGATAAGAAATTTCAGGATATGGATTCAATGGAAACCAACCATTTTGTGCGATTTCGAACAGCGCTCTCCTAGTCTTCGTATTGACTCTCAACCTTTCGGCGGAACGTCTTAGCATGTTCCGTCGAAATAGGGAAGTCCCGGCTGCAGTGGAGCTTACCCTGCCGGAACTATGCCGCTTGAAGTTCTGTAGCACTTCTGCCGTACTCGAGACTTACAAAAATTTGCACAGCTCATCCAGTATCCGAAAGTACAGTTGTTGTCGTTTACCAGCAGTTTCGTTGCATGCAGATAGTGCATCTTGTACATGAAAGCTGTCAGCTGTTGAGGAGTCTTGCACAGCGCGTTGACCTGATTCAGCATCTCTAGCTCGTACGAGGCAACTGCTTACAGGTCTGTAAATTGTCTTTTCTCGGGAGCTGGTTACGAAACCTGCTGGTGCGAGCTGATGGACACCTTTCCAAACAACTGCATAACCCTCGTGGGGTCGACATCATTTCGTGAGACGAGTTTGATAGACCGATGATCTGTCTTGAGGAATTTCTTTTAAATCTTGAGCTTTTTCCGCAGCTCATTGGTTTCGCTAGCATCGAACATTGATGACCGAAACCAGCAATCCGCAATCGCTCTGGAAAGAAAAAAAGAAATGATTCTAATCGCGATTAATGGACATAGAAAGTTTGATCACAGACAAACAGACGTAACTCTTCAATCTGGATCATCGTGCACGCATTTAACTATTGACTTGAAAATTATCATTTCCGTGGCAACTACTCACCGCAGCGCTGCCATCGGATCACTTTGACGTTTCTATATATTTTGTTTATCTTGCATGCAATATTGTTTGCGACTTTACGAGGAAGCTTGTTTTCCGCGAGAAGCCCAAGGGATGTCGTTACTGAGGTCTTATGTTTTGAGATACTATGTTTTCAAGAAAAACTTATTCAAATAGATACGTCTGTTTGTCTGTGGTTCGATAACACAAACAGGTGCCAAAACCTGCCACGAATACTAAGTAGTACATTTGAAACGATCCTCTAATGGTTTTGCACGCTATGCACCTATCAACCATCAAAAAAAATTCTCATACATAAATATTGACTAATAATCATTATAATGCCACGTCGTTCTCGTTCACGTTCTCATTCCGGAAATACCCATATTATTGGGTATTTGACTATTTTTCTAATGTCGTTTTCGTTTTTGCGGTGTATCTACACCGGAGCTACACCACCGAACACCGAAAAAATTCAGGGTGTAGCTATCGGTTGCACCTTGGTTTACAAACAAATCATGATGAGCTGTCAATGACTCGCGCTTATTGCTGCTTACACTACACCGATGTAGTGTAGTAAAAACGAATACGACGTAAAACAGTTGTCCGCCATGTTGGATTCCAAAATGCCATCCTGCATCAATGTTCAGCCTCTACACGTCACCTCTGTTCCAAAAATACTCACATTGTACAGCAACATACTGTATGGGGTAGGCTTCAACACATAGCATATTCAGGAAGTTCGTATTTACGCTAGCGCCACGTAATGAGAGAGTTCTGAGCTAATATGCACACTACCCTGAAGACCATGGTCATCTGAACCACTTAGCTCAAGGCAGTAACTTTCTATATTGCCAGATTCAGCTTCAGGAAAATCCCATGCACACTAGCGCCGCGTAGTGAGAAAGTTCTGAGATAAAATGACCTCGATCCGAAAAGACCTTTAACATAGCCAGGATTTTGAGATACAGCTTATATAGGAAGTTCATAGGCACACTAGCTCCACGTAGTGAGAGTTCTGCACAGATAAAAATTCTGAATTTTAATTGTGATATAAACATTCATTTTGCGAGGTAAATTTTGAAATTTTGGTACTGATTTTTACAAATTTTATATTTTTTTTCTGCTGAGAGAAAGGCTTTACTCTCGTGATAAATGCGCGAAATAACCGACCTTCACGGTATCATTCCAGGAAGATTCGGAAGAAAGTTCAAATAGATTTGTAAAGAGAATATTCCGAAGAGAATTCTAAGGAAATCTCAAGAGGTTTTTTCAAGGAATTTTAAGAAGAATTTAAAGAGAACTTTGAATAACATGATGTTAATCATGTTTATTCCAAGGTCATTTTATGACAATAATATGAATAACATGGAGTGAATTCCAACAGCAAGAGAATCCTAAGGATGATTCCTACATGACTCTGATAAGAATTTCATGAAAATTTTGAGATAAACTTCAAGGGAATTCTGAGGAGATATTTTTAGGGTCGGTGAGATTAAAAGCTTTCATGGTTCAAAAACTTACAAATTTATTCAAACTGCCGGACAAGGGACATTGCAAAACTTTTGAGATAGCGAATCTAACATAAATCAAGGGCTGGAGACTTGAATGATTCTCCCTGGAATTAATTAGAATAAAAAATCAAGATCTTTCACTTGACAAATTTATGAAACTCTGGGACATTACTAATGTTTTAGATCCCAGATTTTAATTGGTATCTTGGACTAAGAAAGTTAAGAATTGCGATCTTGAAAATATATACAACATATCGACTAAGAATTTGTATTAACAGAATTCGATTAATAAATGCATCAAGCAAATCAACTTAATTTATACTAAATTCCCCCTTGTTTGTTATTTTTGGTGTGTAGTGAGCTGTTCTGCATTAAAAAATAATTATAACTGGACTCCCCAAAAGTGCGGAATAGCTAATAATAGTTCGCTTTTACATTGTATCCTCGGTTGTATCGCTTGGTGTCTTCTGCTCACTTTTTTTTATGAGCCAAGGAATAAGTGCACCAAAAACACCAAAACCTTTTTACATGAAAATGCATGTTGGTTAGTTTTTTTGCACTTACAATGTACGCTATGGACGAGTGCACCGATGGTTCTGAGTTCACTCACTCGAAAAAAAAAAAAAGATAAACAATCTGCGGACAATGATTATTGAGCACTAAATGTTGATTTTTCATTATTCATTAAAATTTAGTGATCATGATTAGTACACATTACCCGCAACTTGTTACTTTTTCTCAAGTGAGTAAGCTCAAATCCTTCGTTGCACTCATCTCAAAAGTCTCAAATGCATCAATTTACCAAACTATAGCAACTGGCAATACTTCCCATCACCGCGAAGTTAGCCCTCTTATGTGACAATTCTACTTTTTCCCGGTTTTCAAACACAGGAGCTTCTTACTAGTCACGCAAACAAATCTGCAGCCCACAAAAATAAACTTATTTCAAGGCGGTCACATAATTTCTTATCCCACCAACTAGCCACTGAAGTGCACCACTCTACAAGACACATTTTGTACCACTTTTCGAACGAATTAGCACTAGAACTTACCGTTTCTTTGCTGTATTTTACGCCTCTCGGAGGTTTCAAAAATTCTTTATCATTTGAATTCATTATTTTCTCTTTGCACTCTCTCTTTGACTTGCTGCAGACTGTTTTGTTCTTTGATCGATCGATCGCCTTTCTCTCGCGTACTTTTGACGTTTCGCCGGAGAAGCATGCAGTACCGAAAGAGGTATTATTGGCGTTGACGGCGACTCTGTAGCTCTTTACTCCTATGAGAAAATCCATAAGCAAACGTCAGACTGTGCGTGAAACATGGCGGACTTTGTACTATCCTTTCACTCCACCGAAAATTTCTATAAGAAACTGTCTATATTTGCTGAAAGAGCAAATTTTTCTACGGTGCCGTCAACGCCAATTTGTCGATTGCTCTCCTTCGGTAAACAACTCCTTGGCAGTACCCGTCACTGGAATTGCTAGAGCTTGGAACGAGAGACGATGCTACGCGCCAAACACTCAATCACGTGCTACTCTTGCCACGTGTTCAGGTCGATTTATTAAAAAAAAACGCAGCAATCACAAATAACTGAAAACGCAAAAAATAAATCGCAGCAAACACTGAAAAACAAGCGAAATTTCTGTCATTGCATCCAAAATCTTCAGAGAAGCAGACGCTTGTGGCGATTTAGCTTTTCAGCTGTGCCGAGGGATCCCCTCATCAAGAGAAGCAGAAAAGGAAGAATAAGATGAAGAATAAGAAAAGGAAGCAGAAGAAGTTTATCATCGAATTGAAAATTAAAAAAAAAAAAAAACTAAAAGGTAAGACGTTTGCCAACTGCTGACCGCATGATTTCGCTGAATGTATTGGCGAATCAGGCCTATGCCATAGTGGGAGCGAAGAAAAGCAAAGAGGCGAGCGAAGCGTTGAAACGAATGTAAGGAAAAAGCTGGGTTTAGACTAGGCAAGTCAAATGATCAACTCAGTTGAATTCAATTGGCTTGAAAAGTTGAGCCTGGTTCACCTTTTTTCAATTCAAGTGAGTTGATCAAGTTAATTGAATGGCATGATTTACACGTTCAATACGCGTTCAAGTCAGTTGAATTAAACTGACTTGATCAATTGACTTACCCTGTCTAAACCCAGGTTAATGGAAATTCCCATTATTGATAATATTTCTCACTTTCTTTTCAACGCTTCGCTCGCCTCTTCGCTTCTCTTCGCTCTCACTATGGTATCGGCCTGAAAGTTGGCCCCCGTGAAGAATAGAAGAACTTTGAAAATGATGATTTTAAAATATTTCACGGGATATATGAGTGCAACTTTAATATGCTTTTATTTAGAAACTGAAGCATTTTTTTTTCAATCTGATTACTGCTACGATGGTAGAAAAGTTAAAATCTAGGTGCACAGAAAAAAATCTGAAAGTAAATTAAATTGTTAATATTATATGTCTATTGAGTAGCCCTTGAGCTTTCTACTAACGTAGCAATAACTAGATTTAATTGAAGTAATTTGTTCGTCAAACGAATGCATTTTCAAATTGTTTTTTTTTTTAGAAATCACCATCACTTTCATAGCTCTTCCATCTCGGTTCACTTCGGCCAAGCCAGCCAAGGAGCATCAAATCGGCCCGACGTTACCCTTTTCTTTCCTTTCCATTTTCCAGATCGATCACCCGGAGTGTGGACATAGGCGAGTTCCAGACAAATTTGGTGCTGTACCAGCGAATCCACTTCCCGTTGTCCGAATCGGAAAGTCCAGCCATGCCAGTAAGTGTTTCCTACTTTTTTCTTTTTTTTTTCTTCAGTAACTGTTAATGACTAGAGTGTGGAAACTACCCCTGTTCCCATTTTTAACTCAAACGAAATTAAAAACGTCCTTCAAATATGGGTTGTTTGATTTTGACAACCTAGTCATACCTGAAAGCCTCCCTAATAAAAAAATACATAACATAACTTATAGCTTCAGAGTGTTGCGAAAGAGAGTAGGGAATCCGTGAAACTAGAGAGGGTTCAGGTTAAGAGAGCAGCGCCTATCTTGAGTGCATAGTCCTCTCCAGCCGTGTTCGTGTTGGTGCGATTTGTTTGTGTTAGATAGATGATTTGTTTTGTTAGCTGTGAGAAATGTTTTGTTTGCTGTTTGAACTGTCATTCTAAACAAAAATAAACAACGTAACGGAAACAAACCTTACGCATGCACAATAAGAATCAAATTCCCATTTGTGGAAAAAAAACCCTCAATTTCAATAAAAGTGGCTCTATTCATTAATAAGTACATTATTTCATCAATTAATGAATGGCTGCTAACATTTACGCGGTGTTCAATAAGTTTGGATACACTTTCAAAACATGTCCAAGAATGACAATGCCATATATTTTATTCTGGGTACATTTTATTGATAGGCTGTTTATAGAAATGATTACAGCCTTCCTTTGAATCACCAGCTTCAATCGTTTTTCGAACGCGTCTCAAGCGGCACGCCAGGACTGCATGGGATTTCGTCCCAGATTTTGAGGATATCTTTCTTGAACAGCTTTGACATCATGTAGGACCAAACAAAAAGTCCAATGGATTAAAATCCGCGGAGCTGGGAGGCCACATATTTTTGTCCAGGAAATTTGTCAATTTGTCCCGACTCAGGCCTGATCCACATTCGCTGTGTGGGCTGGCGCACTGTCCTGCTGCAACATACAGTGGTCATCTCCATAGAATTGTCGTAGACTTGGGGCAGCAATTTTCTCCAAAGCCTCCGTTTTGTAATATGTCACGTTGAATTTTACGTGTTTCTCGATGAATACCAAGGGAAGCTTACCTAGCTTGCAAACTGCCCCCAAACGATTACAGACGCTGCACTTTGAAACCAAGGAATGTTGATTTGAGATGCAGGAATGTTTGCCGTCGTTGTCGCCCACAATCGATAATTTTGCGCATTAAGAGTCTGCTCCAGCAAAAACAGTTTCTCGTCCGATAAAAAATCTTGATAGAGCTGGAATAAGGGCGTAGCTTTTGTAAACAATGACTTCTCTCGATGATTTCTCGAAACTCAAGGCACGCCCACGCAAACTAACATGACCAACGGGAAGGGGAAGTCTTTGAGTGGGCGAGCCTTGGCTTTCGAGAAATCATCGAGAGAAGTCATTGTCAACAAAAGCTGTTACGCCCTAATTCCAGCTCTATCTAGAATTAAGTAGTGACCAGCGTGCCGAGAGTGTATCTACTTGGCTCTATCCAACCTCTTTTTGGTGGTAGCTTCCGAGACGCTATGGACCTTACGTTTTATTTAAAGCATTACATCCGTTTTCCTTGCTGAGAATGGTGTGGACGGTTCCCGCCAGTTTCCCGATTGAGCGGCAAGCTTGCTTAAAGTCACTTGCTGTAAGAAAAACTGATTTCCTGAATTTTGGAATCATTAGATGCTGTAATGAAATTTTGTACTTGTTAGATACAAGGAGAGTTTGAAAGACAACTTTATTATATAGATTTTTAGCCGAAGGCTAGTTCATCTCTCTTAAAGGGAAGTGTTTGACACATAAAACCAGTCAAATTCCCTTTCAGATAATCACAATCAACGATTTTACGACTCGCGATCGCTCACTCTGAGTGAACGCTCACGAATCATAAAATCGCTGATTGTGACATGTTTCATTCGTCAAACACATACTTTACAACCTCTTTTTTAACTTTCTAGTACCTACAACACATCATAATAGCATCTTATGATTTTACAATTCCGAAAAACATTTTTTTATAGCAAGTGAGTGGAAGCAACCCTGTTGAGCAGGTTCTTTTGCGTCGGATCCGCTCCCTTACGGTTTTGATGGTTTGTTGCGTCCTTGCCGAACGTGGCCGATCGGATCTCATACGGTCCGCGATCGAAGATGTCTCATGGTATCTCATGATGGTCGTCTGAATATTTCACATTTCACGACGAATCCCCGATACCGATCCGTCGCGCGTAATAAACAATAAACAACTGATAAACAGTCAACACCACTCACATACGATAGTGTATACATGTAGCTAAAGCTGACATTCATACTTGTACAGAATATGTACATGGAGTTTACCTACACAATCATGAAAAATTGTATTAGAAATTATTGAACACCGTGTACGTATAATAAATTACTCATTAATGAGTAGTGCCACTTTTATTGAAAATGAGTTAAATTTACTCAAAGGGATATTTGATTCATACCGTGTACCGTGATTGTATACGTTAGTGTGTGTGAAATTATATTATAGCGTAGTGTTCGTGAGATTTGGCTTGGAGAACTATATTGGGACATTGGCAGTGTTGCTAGAAACCGCCTAAGCACGCCTAAGCATAGGTTGCCAAGGCAGTTAGTTTTGAATCCACTCCTCTCTTATCCTAGACCTTCTCTACGTAAGACTCGTTGGACTGGGATGCTTGATGATTGAATATAGGAATGGCCGGCGCCAACTTATTCTTCGCGGTGCGCTTCCAGCACGTAAGCCTTCAGCGCCCCTTAGAGCATGACGAACTTAATGGATGCTTCAATACTTACTAGGTCTGAACCTTTTAACAGTAAAGAATTCAAGGGGATGCCATCAATCTTCGCGGACTGACCTTCTCTGGCTTGTTCGGGTTGGTCACCGCTCCTAGATGGATGAACCGTGTACGACGAAGCTCAGATTCTTGTTATTGCTTCGCTAATACCTTGTGACCATACCCCTCTGTCTGCCGAACGATATTCTGCTAGAGTGCTGGATGCTTAACCATTATACTCTCGACACGGCACTGTAGTCGATTAATCGCAATCGGGTATTCAAATTTATCGAATTTCGAACCGCCCGCAGACTCTTTTTGTAGTAGTTTTTTAAGTATCAGTTTTGATTTACAAGGCTTCTAGACATACCAATACCATTACATCTATCTCGTTACCTACCGGCCCAGCTACCGGCGATTATTTTGTTCGTTTTGGTAAGGCTTATCTTGAGCCCAATTTTCACTGTTTCCAGCTGGATAGGCCCTAACGCCTCTTCCACTGCTCCACAATCCATTTCGGGTTCTCCGGTAGACATTCCGGACCAATGGTTCAGGCTAAAAGTATCACATGCAGTGCGTCATATCAAATCACTAGTATAGCAAACCGAGCAGAATATGACGATGACAACAAAACATGAACTGAAATAACCACCTCAACAAGGCAGGGTCAATTAGAGAACGACTAACAACAAAAACTGACACACTTACCCATCTTGTGTTGACGGCGGATCTGATCCTTTTGAATCAAGTGATGACCCAAAAGTAAAAACAATACTAGTTGGCGCCAGCATCAGTGGTTTAAAAATGCTTCGCGCTAATGGCATAGTTCCCCTGCCGAAAAGCATTCCACAATGATGTCTTGGTTAGCTTTAGTTACGCAATACTTTTGAACAATTCATTTGTCAACAGGATCATTTGCAGCCTTATACACTTAACTCAAAACAGATTCAATCAAGCAACACCGCTAAATTTTTTTTTTTTTTTGTTTATTAATTTATTTGATAAGGCTCAACCGAATTAACTTTACAGAGCCGATGATTCTTGGTTACTATACAATACATCTTAAAACTATAGTCAAAAGGTACAACACAATAAACACTTTATCTTCCGCTATCCAAAAAGCCTCCTCCATCAGAACTGGAGCCGCTTCCAGTGGTTTCATTGTATGGCAAATTGTTGTACGCCAACGAGGGTCAGAGCGCGTCCATTGCAGCAATGGACGCAGAACGTGGTCAGCACTCACACACTCATCACGAAACGAACACCGCTAAATTGCAGATATGTTTTTAACTTGAAAATATTTGGGACTAGGTTTCCTGCTTCTTGTTGGGGCTCTGCTCTAGCTCTTTGCTATTAAATAAAGTTTCACTCAAACTACCAACTTGCCCTGTGTTTCAAGAGCACATATGTGAGAAGCCCCGTTAAAAGTACTGAACAAAGAATTCAGTACTCTTAAACTCCCACCACATACCCTGCCAATCACATATGTGCTCCTGTCCTAGCTCCTAACTGATTTAAAAAGCTTCTAAAAGTGGTATCACATTGCCCGGTGTTTAACTTCCCGAAATGGGCCATTTCTCTGAATTTCTAAAATCATATGCATTCAAAACGGAAATATTTTCTTCTATTTTAAAATTTGGCTAGTTGGAATATTGCCATCTTTATTCAAATATCAAATAAAAGAACCAACAAATGATACAAATATTAATGACAAATCAATGTAATAAACACTCAAAGATGGAAACACTCCCATTTTATTAAAAATTGTAAAGCATTCTTTTCGAAAACGAAACTATTGCGAAAAAGGTGTGCCCATTCTGAAGTTAAAATCCGGGAAAATGTGATATCATCCTTCTAACCAACTAGCTAGTATTGGAGAACGGCAAATTTTTAGGTAGCTAACTAACAAGAAAAAAGGAGCACATATGTGATAAGCCCCGTTAAATGTACTGAAAAGTCACCTCTATTTATTATTTCGATCAAAACCGATTATTACAACCCATTTCGATCGAAATTTAAAAAAGGGGTATCTTTTCCGTACATTTAAACTCCCACCACATTCCCTGCAAATCACATATGTGCTCCTGTCCTAGCTCCTAACTGATTTAAAAAACTTCTTAAAGTGGTATCACATTTCCCGGTGCTTAACTTCCCGAAATTGGCCATTTACCTGAATTTCTAAAATAATATGCATTCAAAACGGAAACATTTCATTATATTTTTAAAATTTAGCTAATGAGAATATTGCCATCTTAACTCAACTATCAAATAAAAGAAACAACAATAAGAAAACATAAACAAACGATACAAATATTAATAACAAAACAACGTTATGAACACTTAAAGAAGGCAATAGTCCCATTTTATTAAAAAATTTAACGCATTCTTTTCTATATATTCGAAAACGAAACTATTGCGAAAAAGTTGTGAAATGGCCCATTCTGAAATTAAAATCCGGGAAATGTGATATCACCCCTCTAACTAACTAGCTAGTATTGGTGAACGGTAAATTTGGAGATAGCTAACTAACAAGGAAATAAAGAGCACATATGTGATAAGCCCCGTTAAAGGTACTGAAAAGGCACCTCTATTTCTTATTTCGATCAAAACCGATTATTACAACCCATTTCGATCGAAATTTAAAAAAGGGGTATCTTTTCAGTACCTTTAAACTCCCACCACATTCCCTGCAAATCACATATGTGCTCCTGCCCTAGCTCCTATCCTGGTTCTGTTTCTTGCTAAATATCTACTAGCACCTGTAAACTCAATCTGATCTAACTATATTCTATAACTCAACACCTAACACTTCTATTCCGGCTAGCGACGATCGAGCTCACATTAGTGGTCCTTCGAACTTCATAAGCAAATAAGATCTTCGACGAAAGCATGCTGCCACATCGATTGGTTTGCTCGGAAGGCATGGGCCATCCAAGCACGGTCCCTAAACGAATTTTGTTCGCCAAATGATCCCTATTCTGTGTTAATGGGTTCCGAGGAAATCGTCGGAGCAAAGATGGTAGCACAAAGTATTCGCTCGTACCCGGCTACAAACACCTAATAACTCTTCAGAAGACCTCAGGAGAAGCTACATAATTTCGATGAAATTCGTTGGACCACCAGTGAGCTCGATCCTATTACAGAAAATAATCAAAGCCAAACTACTAGAACAAATTGGGGATTTCCATTAAACCGAGGAACACGGCCGAAACTAAAAAAGGTCGATATAAAAGTTTTCCAGCCAAACAACTTATTTACCAAATTTGGATTTTGGTGAAAGCATCGCTAGTAGGCTGCTTCGAAAACGTCAAATTTCTTTCCTCGGTTTGCATACTACGCTATTTGCCAGGTACAGCTCTCCCAAAATCCAGCGTACACAAGATTTGTCTGTGTACGCTGCAATTTGGGAGTAGCAGTCTGCGTACAAGAGTTAGCAGTGGTCGCTGCATACGTCGAACGTTCCAAAATATCATGGAATGTTTTGGCATATGCTTCGAACACTGCTGACGTTGTCTTGCAGCGTTGTACCTCAGCAATTCCTGCTGAAAAAAACCGAATCTAATTCGGTTTTGCTACACCTAAATCCCTTACAAAAAATTTGTGAAACCCCATCAAAATCTACCTTATTTATTAACTCTTCATTAAAATCATTATCTACATCATTATCAAAATCATCATTTTAAATCAACATTTTAAATATCATCATCATCTACATCTACCTTACCAAACTCCGCAGTTGAGGCATGCTGAGTAGTTTCAAAACATTGTTTTGGCACCGGTGGAACGTGCCTCCAAAATCCCTCTCCGTCACTCTGTTTGCTTACCGTCGAAATAAATGGCCGTCGGATGTAGTCAGCAACCGGCGACCTAATGTGGGCATATTCGTCGGTCACCGGTTGGGTTTTGGCCCTTTCATGACAGTTCCGCCCTGCTGGCAGCTTGGGTTTTGAAGAAGCCGTTTTAATACGCCGATACATAACCGCAAGCTTGCCATCAGGGTCGGACCGCATGAAACCCGGCAAAATAACCGGTTTGGCATTCTTGCCGGACCGGGTCTGACCGGCATCACGACCATTTTTCACGTTTCTGGCAAACATTTCTTTCCTTGTAAGGCTGGGATGGAGAGCGATTGAAGACACGTCTGTTCAGAAACTATCTCAGAAGCCTCTTAACGCTTGTTAGGGGCAGGCTTCCTTATATAGGCTTTTGGAGGGTGAAAATTTTGTTAACATATGCTGTTGCTATGGTAGCGACTGGACCGACGACTGGACGTCGCAGCGCGTGGGGGGTAAATCGTGAAAATCGGATGTTTTGATCACAGTAGGCATGCATTTTTTTTTCTTCACTTGAACGTCATTTTTTTTCAAGAGACAAAATCAACCGGAAAATTTGAAACTGGCAGTAGTAGGATCCTTGAGGCCTTGATTGTGGAACAAGGTCAAGTGGTTATTTCGCCAGCAGTGTACTCGCTGATGGGTAGCTATGAGAATCTCCATAATGAAGGGTGAAGCCGGGATTCCTATAGTGTTTAAGATTTAATAATGGAGTCGTGTTTGTTCATTCCGGGTGTTGGTGCGCTTCGGTTAATCCCTAGGTACGGGTAAGAGGGGCATAGTGTGCAGGTGGGGCATTATGAGCATCCCTTAATCCAGTCCACAAACCTCTAATTGTTTGAAACAATTTAATTGGTAGTAGGTTTAGCATCACCATTGCAATGATTAAAGACAAAAAATATTTGTTTCGAACTATAAGAAATTCAAGGCTAAAGCACAAGAAGCTCACTATGCCCCACCTGTTAACTATGCCCCTCCTTCCCCTAGTTTCCAACTGAATTCAGCTGAAAAACAACGTCCGAGTTTAAAACAAGAGATATCCCAGAGATACACTCGGACGATGTTTTTTCTGCTGAATTCAGTTAAGAACTACCTAGGGATTAACCGAAGCGCACCAGCACC